>NC_090932.1:1341212094-1341518760 GCF_040938575.1 Ambystoma mexicanum
TTTGGCATACTCTTCAGAGGGAATGAGGATTAGGGAGGGAGGGGCAGAACACTTACCATGTCACACAGCAATATACACTCACTTAATACCCACCTGGACACAGCATGTGTCTTATATCACAATCAAGCACCAGTGCCAACTCTTCAAAAGTTGAGGTCTACCAAGAAGAACAGAGGTAATGACTCTGCTTCTGTTTCAATGGACAAAAGTATAGAGCAAAAGGGAAAACAGGACAAGACCATCCAAATTGTCTAGGAAACCTAGGGAAAACTGGATAAAATGGACATCATATTAAACAATGTTACACACATGCTGGTGGAGGCTAAAGGCGGGATTTCAACTGCAGTGTATTAGCTAATCATGGTGGAGACAGATAATGTATCTTTAAAAGAGGGATGGATATGATATGATATGGCATTTATAAGTTGCCTATACACAAGTGTTTCGTGGTTCGACAAAGCAGGGGAGGGGAACAAAGGGAGGACGGACAACAATCGTACTAGGCCAGGTGTCATTCAGATTGCGCAAGTGCGTGGGAATAGGTCAGGGACAGTGCTGTACATGGGAAGGATGCTACCAATAAGTAAGTAAATAACCACAAGTGGCAAGTGCAAGAGTAAGTGCGGGCGTCAGGTGTCAAGGCTGGTAGGGGGAATGTAGGGATACAGAACCAGTCCCCAAGTGCAGGGATTGCCAGGTGGGCAGTGCAGGTGTGTAGCACTGGCGAGAAAAGGACCTGGGCCCGAGATCAGAGGGTGTCCAGGTAGCCAGTGCAGTTCAAGTTAGCAGGCAGGATGCTAGGCCATAAATGACCATACATGGAAATAAGGCACAATAACCATATACCTAATGACACGTCAGTCGTGAGTTTTGTTTTCCAAACAAGTCTGGTTTTATTCAGAGTATCTCAGTCAGGTGACTGGGTCACAACGCCTCACGACATGTGCTCCCAGACACGTGAGATGCGAGAGAGAGCGACAGCTCTCAACCAGCAATATATATACATCATACATCATCCTTTGCTAATGTTATTCAACCTGCCCTCATAAATGTATACAGGCTAGGGTTCAGTGATTGACAATTATGACACGTTATGACAAGTCTTCATTCAGTCTAAGCATTAGTTATTCTAGCAAAGGCTGCAGAGACAGTTTTCTGTTCTGAGGAACATGTAGCTCAGGTTCGGTAAGGATATCTTGTTCTTAGCAGAGAAACATTCCATACTACATTATCTGTTTGCAATGGCTCATGAGCTAAGGGTCAGACAGTTCTGAAACAGAAAATACCCTCTTCCGTGAAGGAGCAGCGCTAGAAGAATATGATTTATGTTTAAATGCCTTTTACACAGAGCTTGCAAGACAAACAGGCAACTGGACTACTGATTGTGGGCAGCTTCTGCACTGCTTCTAGGACTTAGTGAGAGGGAAAACAATGTATTTCTGCACAGTTCTGCATTTCTGTCTGCGTTAGCATTTCAGAGTTCAAGCAGTGGCCTTGCACCGTGTGTGGATCTAAAGCATAGAATACATTGCAAAGCGTTACAAAAAAAAATGGCCGGCATTTCACAAAATGGACTCCCTATGGTTACACTCAGGTTTCTCGGATTGTGATGTTTGTCACATGATGCGATTTGCTTCTGGCCAACATATTATACATATCATTTGGCTATGTGATTACTTTTTCGTATAACAAGGAAGTCAGCCGAGGAGAGGAGGAGAAAAAGCAGAAGCAAAGAGAAAGGTTTTGAGGTGCTTCTGGAACTGGAGACGGTACTCCTCAAGTTTGAGGGAGGCAGGGAGGCTGTTCCAGAGGGAGGCACCAGCCGAAGAAAGAGATCTACCATCAACTCGTTGCTTGGCAAAGCGACTGACCCTGAGGGATTTGGAGGCAGAGGAGCGAAGAGCTCAAGAAGGAAGATATTTAGGAAGAGAGAGTTGAAGGTATTGAGGCCCCAGGGACCAGAAGGCCTTGTGAACAATGCAGAGGGTTTCAAATGTAATCCTCACAGCCAATGGGAGCCAGTGCAGAGATTTCAATCCTGGAGAGATACGATCCCTGGGCTTGAGTCCAAGGACAAGTCTTACAGTCCTGTTCTGGATGAGTTCCAGAGAGTAAAAGCAGGCAGATTTGGAAAGAGGCTGTTACAATAGTCAAGCCTAGAGAGGACCAGAGCTCTGGAGAGAGTGAGCTTCTGGGGGAAGGTGAGGAAAGGAAGAATACCTTTGAGGAGGTGCAGCTGGTAGTGTGACTTCTTAGAGACGTCCGAGATGTGAGGAGAGAAGGAGAGTTTGGAGTCGAAGATGATCCTGAGGTTTTTTGCTTTGCAGGTCGGAGCAGGAAGAGGGCCAAGAGGCTACGGGGAAGGCGGGAGCGGTTGTGCCGATGAGGAAAATCTCAGTCTTACTGGCACTAAGGCAGAGGTAATTGGCGGCACCCCACTCCTGGATAGCAGACAGACAATCAGAGATGAGGGAAGGAGAGGAGGAGGCCGAGGGTAGCCTGAAAATGAGCTCGGTATTGTCCGCATAGCACTGAAAGTTGGGGCAGAGAGCGGCAATGCGGTGGGCAAGGAGTGCCAGGTATTGGTTGAACAGCCAGGGAGAGAAGTTAGACCCCTGGGGGACACCACAGGTAGAGAAAAAGATAGCAGAGAGGAAGGACCCAAGTTGGACCTGGGAGGGTCGGTCAGAGAGGAAGGAAGTCAGCCACGCCAGAGCCTGACCAGTGATACCCAGGTTATCACGGAGACGGTTGAGCAGGATGGCATGGTTGACAGTGTCAAAGGCAGAAGAGAGATCAAGCAAGATGAAAACGCAAGGGGTGTTGGTCAAGGTTGGAAAACAGGTCTTCACTGATGTTCAGGAGAGCAGTTTCTGTGCTTCTGGCAGCTCTGAAGTCAGACTGAAGGTCATGAAGACAACCTACAGACTTGTAGACTTGGAGATACTGTTCTAGAGCAGATAATCCGAGTTTGATAAATTGGAGCAAGTTCAGGAGAGCAGTTTCTGTGCTTCTGGCAGCTCTGAAGTCAGACTGATGGTCATGAAGACAACCTACAGACTTGTAGACTTGGAGATACTGTTCTAGAGCAGATAATCCGAGTTTGATAAATTGGAGCAAGTTCCATAACCTTTGCAGAGTGATGCCCCTAAAAAACACGGGTGGAAACCCTACAGAGCTTTTGCCCAAGAAATAACATTTTTCGTTTAGACCTGTCACACAACACAATTCAAATTGAAAGAGCAAAATTAACCTCTAGCCACAAATTAATAATAAACAAAAACGTAACGTTTCGGATCAGATGGATGAAATGAACAGTCATTGAAAGCATTATGAGGATTGCTAGAGACAAGAAGGACATTTAGTAAGGGCCACAGAAGTTGAAAAAGAAATTCTTTCAGTACTCCAGGGAAGATATTGTTGAGAAGAGGCAGATATTCAAAGAGTCTAACGTAAATGCCCCGACCACAATCCTGAATTATTGCATGTTTTACCTAAGAGATCTCAAGAAAAATAAAGTGCTAGCTTTACATATCTACAGATCATAGAGACACTCTGAAATGTGTCACATACCTGTATCAGTGAATGAGATGGGCAAATTGGGGCTGTCACTGTTAGGTTTAGGATAAGGCTGCACTCTCTTCTATTATGGCTTGGCTGGGTTGTCTTGTGCTTTGCTCTTTGCCATGTTGGTGATGATTCTGTGTCATAATTCTGACTGTTGAAGGCCACATGGAAAAATAGCACTATTTTTAGGCCTATTATGCAGCTTCAACGTCTACAATAATGACAATTTTAGGGGTTTCAGACCCCTAACCCTGTCTGGGAGATGCTCACCCGCAATCCCCCTTGTTTTTTCAATCAGGAGTTCCACCGATCATAACCCCTTCACTCCTCCAACATGAACATTACTTCGAGGTCCCTTATCCTCCAGAGAGAGAGAGAGAGAAAGAGAGAGAGAGAGACACACTCTCTGTCTCTGTCTCTGTCTCTCTCTCTCTCTCTCCCCTCTTCCAGCCAGGCTGCGCCAGCTGACCCCTGTGTACACTTATGTGCTGTGAGGGGGAGAGGGGGAAAGCAGGCTGGTGCGCTGGCGAGCTTGCAGGCATGCATATTTTTAATTTACAGGTTTTTTACCTGTGATCAATAGATCGCAGGCTACAAATGTAATACTGTTTATTACTATAATTTAAAATACATAGTCCTGACATATTGTGTTAGAGGATTTCTGAGGGTATCTGAAGATGTTCTAGCCCATAATGTTATTTGCCTGCTCCTTGTGTCTTATTCTAAAATATCAAAATGGAAAAACCTAGCCCATAGACCCTTAAGAGGGAATATGACACTGGGCAGGCAGACATTTAATGTCCTATTTAATTGAGCTGCTTCTATTGCCCTGGGCCCTGTGAAAAGTTGTTTGGAGTATGGGACATACATCAAAGGTTCATGGCTCTACACATCCTGTCTGTGCATAACCTCCACATCCCTCTTCCTCGCCCCAGTACTTATTTGTGAGTACACTCTGTGGTCACAGGAACTCCTTTTTCAAGCTGAACTCCTCTGGCCCTTCCTCTATCAGGAGGTATAGCCTCCCACCTACCCAACACACAACAGTTATTTTATTCAGTTATGTTGCTCCTGCCAGAACTTATGGATCCTCTCCTTGCTGGGCTCATGAGGGCAATGGCTGGTGGCCCCTGCTTGGTCACTCCGCTGTCGGGCTTTAAGGTGGACCAAGTGCAAGGATGCCAGCCAGTCCCCCTGCAGGGCTGTCAGGTCCTGCAGATTTTCTCCAGTGGCCTCTGACTTGTGTGGTGTGTTGGTTGGTCACCCGTGTTTGCTTTCACTAGCTTTTGGGCATGGAGCCAGGTGGTTCCATGACCTGCACTTGGTCTCAGGTGAGTGTGAGTGCCCGGTGGTGGTGGCTGCAGGGCTTCCTACTCACCTTACCGGGGATCACCCAGCTGTGATGTGAGGTCTGGGCCGCCTCATGGGTTTCAGTACAGTGGCCCAGTCATATTGTGCCTGTTGCCTGCAGCCTGCTACGCGAAGGCCTTTTGATTGCTGCAATATTCCTGCTTCCCAGGGTGCGGGCTCTGGTGTTGTTGCTCCCCAGAGAGTGGACTCCACTGTGCTGAAGGTGTTGGCCCTGCCCCTTCCTGTTGCCATTTCACCTGCAGAGGTGCAGGTTCCCGTGGCTGGGGCATGGCCAAGCCTCCCTGTGGCAGAGCTCCTGCCTCACCCTGGCAATGCATCAGTGTCTTCTGGGGTGTGCTTGGGTTCCCAGGCGTTTCTATTTAAATGAGTAAGACCTCTAGGGAGGTGTTTTCTGTTGGCTCAGCTGGTTCGGCTATGGGGAAACACTCTGCTAAAGATCATCATGTGGAGGTGGCATGTTCCTATTCTGCAAGGCCTATTAAAAGGAGGATGGTGGCTACCCCTGGTCCTGGTGTTTTCAGGAGTGATTTCAAAACACTTTTTAAGGGGTTTATGTCCAGCCATGCTGCAGGTCTGGTTGGTTCTAAGCCTGCACCTGTTTCTTCTTCTTCCTGTTCTTCTGCCTCTGCTGCTGATGTCTCTGGGTCCTCCTTTTTCTCTAAGGATGAGGAGGCTACTGGGAAGTACTTGAATCGGGATGAGGTCCAGCTGTGATGGACCAGATTGTGGGATGTTTCAACCCACTCATCCAAGCCCTCCAACAGTACTGTGCGCTGCTGACCTCAGAAACATCAGATGGCCACTGGAAAGCATGATGCTCGCTCAAAACCAGCCAAAAATGCACAGTAAAAACCAGAACAATAGGCTGCACCCACTTATGCCTATATTAGTGAGCACAGGAGGTTACTGCTCAAAACCCCCATTGGGCTACACACACAGTAGCCTGGAGCCACTTGGAAATAGCAATTCCTGATTGCTAAAAGCAACCCAGAGCTGTGTGGAATTCATTTTTTTTTATGTCAAAAATTGCTAAAATTAGGGCTCACCAAAACCACTAAAAAGATCCCACCTCCGTGTTGGGGGGTCAACATCATTCTCCTGCAAGAATCTACATGAATCTGAGGTCCACAGAAGTGTATCTATATTTGAACAAAGTATATTTTGAGGATTTCTTACTGGTAAGGCAGCTGTCACAAATGGGTGCAATACCGGTGCTTGACACTGACCGGCGCTAGCGATCTAAATTCTGACAGGCGACCTGTATTTCTGAAGCTAAACAGGAACCTGAGTTAGCTGAGACTTCAAAAGGCTGGCTGTTCATGGGAAGCCTTCACACCTAGCCTTCTAAGTAACAGCACAGGAAATCACATGGTCCTGTTGATTAAGAGGGAGGAGAATTGCCCTGCAGCCTGGAGAAACAAGACAAAGGATTCTTTCAGCTGAATAGGATATGCTGATTTGGGTGTGCCTGAACAACACTGCTCTGGGGGAAGGCAAGACATCTGATCTCTGAGTCAAGCCAAGTTTCTAGGGGCGGAGACAAACAACTGTGGATTCAGAGAGTCCAGCAAATATATGTTTTATGAGAATACTGATAACTAGTTATACCAAGCGGACAAAAATGTACAATTTGGAGATTCTTAATATGAAAAATTCACTCACAATTTTAGACTAAGCTGGACGCTGTGGGATGTTCTGAGGCCAAGCCCCGTAATTATTAATATTGTGGGTGCAGTGTTTATGCTAGAAACCGAAGAACTTCCAGTAATATGCTCAGAGAGGGTGTGTACCTCCGTGTAAGATTTGATGCAAAATTAATATTGCGAAACCCATCAAAAGCGCAAAATGTTGTCATTTCTGAACCCAAGCTCGTAGAAACATGTGACTTGAACCGAACTGTACCTTAAGCAATCTGTCATGCAATTTAGGTAATATTAACAAGTGGGGTGTACTGTAAATATGTGTTTTATGAAAACGAAGATATGCTGTACGGACACAAAGGGGAGTGTCCTTTCCTTGAGCCATAAAGATGATACCTGATGACTCATTCTGACTCACAACTCCGTTCTCCAGTCAGAGGACAGAAACTCCTTTAACCTATCAGGATCCTCAGTGGTTTGGGCATAGAAAGTCAGCCTCCCCACCCACTTTGAGAACACATAAAAAGAGACTACTGAGACCCAGATAGTGACACTCATTTTTTCCACTACTCATCGATTCCTGCGCAGCACGCTGTCCGACCATATCCAAACAAAAACTCCAGACTCCTGAGGCTCCAGAACTTAGACTCCAGATAGACTCCAGAACCAAAAGCTGAACTCTTTTCAGGGGCCCCAGAATCCAGCAACCTAACCAAACTATTCAACAGCCGGGCGAGCTGTTTGATTCTGGCTAGAACCCTGTGCCCAAACCACATCCAGACCCAGAAAGCAGAGCTATACCCAGAACCCGGCAGACCCAGACCAGACCGCTGTGCAGTGTCAATAGCAGACCAGAGGCCCTGCTGTGAGGAGAACCAGTGCCAGAGACCGTCCCGTGGCGAGAGAACCACAGCCCAAACCTGACCAGATCTGTGACGAGGTCCATTCCCTTCCAAAACTAGGAGTGAATATCTAGAACTGTCCAGAACCCATCTCTTAGTTTAAAGTAATCTTATTCAAACCATTTCAGCCTGTCCAGAACTGCATAGAAATTGTGTGTCCATTCTATGATTTCAAAGCTGCAAAAGTGTCGTCTGTCATTCTGAAATCTTCACTTCATTTCTGAAAATTCACCTCCACAAAAACGTCTGTATCTTTTGAACCGTATGTCCTAGAAGCGAGATTTAACTGTCATTTTAAAGCTATAAGCTTTTCAACAAACCTAAACCGACCTTCTAACTCCTTATAGTTTTTCTGTAATCGTGGTATACACACTCGGAAAAAGTGCTGCAAATTGCAATTTGGCTCAATTTCACCACTTGTAAAAATAGCGGCTTCTTGCTTTCCACTGCTGAAATTCGTTTTCAACCTGATAATCACTCCTGAATCATTGCTAGTGTTGACCGGAACTAATTCAAAGTAGCTGTCACCTGCCCTGAATCTCCTATAGGGAATTAAAATAATTTTTAGAATATTGTTCACTTCATTGCAATCACATTTAAAAGTATTTGTCCTGTGTTTTAAAATCTTCCCTGTTTCTCTAAGCTTGCTGGGGGGAACAGGAACTGAACTGCTTTTGATTGTATTCCTGAAAACCTGTGTGCCCTCATTTCCATCTCTTCATATTGCATATGGGGGGAGTGAGTTGTCACAAGGGAAAAAGTGATCATATTATCTCTTGTTGAATCCATATTGAGTTTTATTTCTGTGCCTGCATTCTTTCCATCTTCCATTTCCTTGAACCGTAAAAGTATTCTCTGGTACTTTATCCTTCCTATTCCTACTCCTTTCTGATTAAAGAGTTGTCGCTATTGTAATATTACACAATACTGATCACTCACTGTTCATATTCATAAGTGTGCTATCAAATATTAATTTATTCATAAAAGTGTGATATATATATAATGTTTCATTTTTCCAATAAACCTTTTAATTTGCAACACTAACCTACTTCTTGGCTCAGTGAGGTCAGGGGGATTCAAAGAGAGGGGCGTTATATAAGGGTTTATCATCCAGATTTAAGAACTTGACATAAAAATATATGAATAAGGGCTTCCATTGGGCATCCCAGATTAGGCATTGACTTAGTTGGAGTGCTTGATTGAAGTCAACCAATTTATGGGATTTCAGGAACTATGGGTAATGGAGTGGGCTGCTCATCTATTAGTCAGTACAAGCATTCTCCCAAACAGGGTCTTCCCTTGATTTTGGACATTGGGGACAATATCCTGCGTGAGTGGGCCTGTCTGGAACAGATATCCGTGCCCGGTCTATGGCAAAGTTGTGCCCTCTCAGGGGTGAGGAGTCTGTGCAGGTAGATGGCATTCTGGCTAGCCAGGTGGGCCGTTCCTCTATGTCGGTGGATGAAGTGGCTGTAGGGGACTCAGTGGACTGGCAGGGGGATTCTGATCAGGGATCGTGTAGCTTGGTTCATTATAACAGTGTTTAGGCCTTCCATGACAAAGCAGAATGCAGCAAAAAATGGTTAATTCAAAGTGCATTATGGATATCGATTAGGAATTCCCATCTGTGTAATTTGCATTGGGAGAATAACCCTAATAACAAACAAACTTCCCTATTAACAAAACCCCAGTAACTAATTAGTTCTCCTGATTAATATTGCAATGCAATTTCAGTAAATACGGATGGAAATTGTGTCTTAGTATTTCTCCATGGAAGAGAAATGTGCACCAGAAAATAAAAAAAAACAATACGAAATTAGTACCTGTCTTCTTGTGCATACTGAAACCTATTTTGTTTGCACAGGAAATAAATAGATACATACATGCTCTCTGGTGTGATTGGACAGTGGAGTCTGAAGCCTAGGAGGTGTCAGATACGTCAAGGGGGATGTAGTGCTACTCTTGATTGACAGGAAGAGTGATTAATTAGAGAGTTGAACCAAAAGGTTTTTTTTTTTTTATGTTCTTTCTTGTGCCACTGCTGGGTGCTGGATTTGTCGCTGCCGGCTGCAGAGGGGTTGCAGTCCTATCTGCCTGGACGCTCAAGGCCATCTCTTGTGAGTGTCAGGGATCGTTTATCTTGGGAAGGCTTCACCGCAGGCAGGAGCAAAGATGGGTTGCACAGCTAAAACAGCTATTTCAAGTCCTTATGTAAGAATTTTTGTGTAATTCAGGAGAACGTTGGGTGACTGCCAATTATCTCTGTGACTATTTAGACAATATTAGGGCATTATGTTCAAACAGGTCATTGTGGGTTATTTCGCACATGGGGAACTAACACAAAGAAAAGAAAAAGTTTCTGCAATGCATTTCTATTTTGTTTCTCAGAGAATCGCAGCTGTTCCAGCCTGTTGGTAAGAGATTATAACTGTGTTATCTTGAAATGCAATGTTTTGTTTCTTGTCATATTGATGCATTTAAAAATAATAACTGCAATAGCAGAGGTTGGTGTTTAGTGTTTTATTTTTCATTTCATATGTCTGATGGTCAATACTTCAGTGGGGGGAAAGTAACTAGGAGGCGCTTTGATGCATACATCACAGTGATACATTTTTTTTACCGCCAGAGGTAAAATCAGAGAAAAAGGGGAAAGTATGTATACAAGCTAGAAAGCTGGTGTGTTCTGTGAATGTGTTTCACCCTGCATGCTGAAGAGGGAACAAAGCCCTCCAAGGGCATAGGCCTCTGATGTAGATAAGTCATTGGCAATTCATATGGGATTTTTGACAAGCTGTGTTCTATTCTATTGTGCAAAGTCTAAGTACTTGCTTACAGTCAGCCTGAAGTATATTATAGCTAGAAAAAGGGGATGGGTTTGTCTTAACAATAGGGCCAGGATTCCGAATTTGCTCACCACTATTTTACCACCAAAATTAGGTAATACAAATTTAATGCCCAAAATAGCACAATAGTAAATTACAGCCAAATTAGGAGATAGCCCAAAGTCAAAACCTCTTACATATTTTGGTGCGTTGGCCCTGTGGGAACAGACTGTAAAGTAGCTACTGGGCATGGTAAGTGTGTTCCACACTGCCATCCGTGCATTAAAAAGAATTAATTCTGTGAGGTTAGAACAGCGCTGCCCATTATATGAATAATGTCCTAAATTGAGGCCACCTTTCCAGAACTGGCAAAATACCTATAGGCAAAATGATATGCGCATGGGGTGTGCTCATCAGAAAATGCCATACAGTGGCATGACCGCATTTGTGGAGAAGTGCAGAAAGAACCACTGAACATCATTTTTGAAGAGGGCAGTTTAATTCAGTTGTGTCTTCTGAGATTGTTTAGAGCTAATGACAAACATTCTGAGAGAGACTTCTTGATAAGGCTCTGTGACAAGATCTGGCTCATTATGAATAGATCTCTACGAATGCAGGAAAATTATGCTGATTTAATTAGCTGACTAAAAATTGAATTAGATGGAGCTAATGAGCAAGAGAAAAAGTTAAAATCATAACTTGACTCGACACCCAACTGTCTCAGAGAAGGAAGCATTTTGAAGACAGTGAGCAAGAACTAAAACGCCTGAAAGGGTTGGTAAGCGACATCAGACAAGACAAAGTGGAGGTTATCTTAGAGATGCAAACTCTCCAGAGAGACAATATAGAGAAAGAAGGTGAGCTCCAAGCTATTGAACAAGAAATAACTAAAATGTTCCTGGAAAAGGACAACAGGGACAAAGAGTTTAATCAATGTCAAATACAGATGAGTGAGATGCAGAATGTAATTAATAAGATGGGTGATGAGAATACCTATTTGTGTCAGGAAGCAGACTGACTTCATAAAAGTGCAAAGATTTGGAACAGCAAATATGTCATTTTAAATCTCAGGAAAAACAACAAGGCACCACAAGAAAAGGAATTTAGGTTAGCCCCACCTCTAAACGAGGAAATAATATCCCAATGAATGTACTGGTCGCTGGGCCTGGTTGTAACGCAGTTCGTGGGTTTGACTCACCCACTGGTGGTTGCCACCAATCCCATACACCTGAGAAGAGGAATGAGCAACAGAATAATGCAGTTCCAAATATAGCGTCAAGTAGCCCTATCAAAATAATGAAATCAATCAAGACTTTGATTAAGCCATTCAAAAAGGGAGGTGAGTGTTGTATAGAGGATCACCTGGAAGCAGTGCATGATATATTTAAAGCCCTAAAAATGCATAAGGAACAATATAGACAATACTTTCACTTAATGCGGCGACTGCAAGCATCATCAGAGGCCTGAGTGAACAAGAAAATATGTCATGGGCAGAATTTGAAAAGGAGGTTAGGCACCATTTTACACCATATCAGTCACTGTATGATGCAAAAAAGCTGCATATACCATGACAGCAAAGCCAAATGTGTCATCTCACCAATTTCTCCAAGAATTAAAAAGAGCATTCTCTTGCTTTGATGTATCCTTTAGTCCTAATTCAACTGAGTTTAAAGCTGTCTATTTTTATGGCTTATCAAAAGATATAATATCACAGTTAATTTGCGAGTTTGATCACCAGAAGTCCCTTGAATGGGTGTAGATCAAGGCACTAAACTATATGAAGTCATATATTGTCAAAGTGGAGAGGGAGATAGAATTAAAGAAACAAAGTCAAGATCTAAAGACTCCTCACCAACGGTAATGGAGATAAGAACTGCTAAAATGTCCCTTGAATCAGCCCAAACTCCAGTCAGAAATAATATGACATCGGATCAAAGAGGTGCACCACAGAGACTGCCATCCCAAACGCTGATGTTTCAGTCACATGATCCGAGCAAAAGGGAGAGTTATGTTAGTCCTAGGTACATGGGAGATAGACCCAGGGCAGGATACTGGCCCGATATGTCATGCATGAACAACAATCAGAGACACAATTAAGATCAAAGAAACGATAGTCCATACCAGACATTGAGGGCACAGAGCAGATTTTACCCCAATACCATGGTATATGGTAATCGGGACAGACCACGATATGTGGATCGGTTCATTGAAACTGGAAATCAGCATAGGGTACAGTTCCCGCAAAATGAAAGACAACACATGAACTATGCCCTGCGCCACTAAAATCAATCACCACCACCAATGGAATACAACCAAAGAATGACCACACCACGTTCCCCACCTTCCATGAATCAAGAGTTCAGAAACAACTCAAACAGAAATCAATCTCCTTAGAGATACCAGAACAGATTTAACCAGGGTGAAAGTAACCAGTACCGGTCTAGGCTGCAAAGTGAAGATTCTAGAGAGATGGAAAGATTTCAATGCATTGAGGCCCAAGTCAAAATGTTGTCTGAACAGATAGGGAAACTCTGTGCAGTTCAAAACAGCCATCACATGAGGGGGCAGAATGTTGCAGAAGCAAATCTGGTGTCTTCTGATAATAAGTGACTAAATGCTAATAACACCTGCAATAATAAAAATACAGAATCCCATAAACCAGGTTTGTATAACAGTCCTGAATTGCTTGCTGATTTAAACATGAAGATGCCCGCAAATGAGAATGAGGCAGGGATTGAAACCACACATAAAAAGGAAGTTTGGTTTAACCTAGCGTTGAATCAAACTATGGAAGTCTGTGCAAATGAAAAAGAGAAATAAGAAAATAAATGTGAAGTTCAAAAAGAGCAAAGAGACAGATTTAAGAAAAACATCACATCATGATAAAACAACTGATGAAGAAGTAGTTTCGACTGTTAAAACATCCTCCCTATATATTCAAAATGCCTATAAAATGCAAACAGGAAAAAGGGGTACTAAAACGGAGGGTACAGTCCAGTCACTTGAAGAGTATTTTGAGCCACATTCATTTCAAGAGGCTAAAAAGACTGATACCATGCCAGATGCAAATAGGTGCTCATAGTTAGAAAAGGACCATTTGATGTTTATGAGCACGTTCAGTTGAAGAACTGCAGTGTGAATTCTGACGGTCCCCGACTAGAGGGGTGAAAATTGGCTACAGTGCAGATGACTTCTGAACGTGACAAGACAGACAAAGATTCCCGAGATGAGATGGGCAAAAAGGAGGGAAAAATATAATTTCACTTGCATCTGTGCTTGGCAAAAAGTGAGAAGGGCTTCAGGAAAGTGATTCCTGAAATCAGCAGAAATTCACACTTTCTGTGTGTATTGGAAGAAGTTGAGGACAGGTATCATGCTCCCATTAATGTGGAAGATAAGTGCAATACATTTGCAATGATTGACACAGGTGCACAGGCCATGATCATGTCCAAAGAATTTGTGAAAAGTATCAATGAAGGGAGATTCCCACAAAATCAGATCAGAGTGAAAAAAAATGAAGGCACAGTACATAATTTCAATGATGAGGAGGTATCTATCGAAGGTGTCACTGAGATTGACATAAATATAGGAAAACACAGAATGAGACAGGAAGTATTGTTCACATCTATCAGTGAGATTCCGTTCTTGATGGGAATGGATTGCCTGAAAAGGTTGTCACCCCTTATTGATGGAGTAAATGGTGTTCTGTGGTCTCTAACAAAAAAAACATTAAGGCCTAAAAAGGTAAAGTCACAAAACAGCAGTGTAAACAAATGAAATACTGTTGCTAAATCAAATGATTCAGTGGAGCTGTATCTTCAAAACAGCTGTGTG
This sequence comes from Ambystoma mexicanum, assembly GCF_040938575.1. Classification (NCBI taxonomy): domain Eukaryota; kingdom Metazoa; phylum Chordata; class Amphibia; order Caudata; family Ambystomatidae; genus Ambystoma; species Ambystoma mexicanum. The sequence goes on from NC_090932.1 coordinate 1,341,226,231, forward strand.
TCTAGTGCCACTGTTATCCTGATGTGTCCGGATGAAATGCAAAGTGAACAAGAGAAACAATCCATGCAGATCTATTTGGATCCTAGGAAGAAATGGCAGACTGAAATAGATGAATATACATTGCGCTTTTACCTAAAAGAGGAGAAATGCAAGCAGAATACTATCCCTGAGGCAACCACAGAAAAAGATATCACGACCCTTTTTGAAATACACATGGGAGATAAGCAACTATGGATCCATATTGGTATAAATGATCATTCTGAAATGGTAAAAGCCACGTTAGCACTTGAACCGGAAAGGGGTTTTGTAATGAGAAACTACTTCAGAGAATAATGGAAAGGGAGAAGATCCCAAAATTCAGAATTAAAAACCAATACATTTTCGGGATTGGACAATCCAGACTTTGAAAATAGAATTGCAGGAAGGTGCATGCTAAAAGTTACCATTGGCCAAAAAACCACATACCACAATGTGCGGATAGTGAGTGGGACACAGAATGATTTTTATTTTGGAAATGCCATTATGCATAGAATGTGCATGATATTGGATTTCCTTAATCCAAAAGTGTGGTCCAGACTAGGAGGACCTGCACCTGAATTTGAATACAAAAGACAGGCGTATCATTGTGCGCTATTGGTGCCATATGCAATTGAGTTACAAGTGAAAAAGGAAGTTACCATTCCTGCATTCAACAGCAGACAAGTCACTATAACACTAAAGCATAGAATTGGGCAGTAAATTAAGGATTCTGATGCAGTTGTGTGCTTAAATTAATCCATGAAGCAGCAAGGGCTGGAATGTGAATATACACGATAGGTGGAGATTGGGAATGGGCCCATAAAAATAACACTGTAGATAATAAAGGGTTTCAAGATATTTATTTGGAGGAGAATTCCACGTTAGGAATGACAATACAATAATCACGCACATTGGCGCACACATACTGGCTTTCTACCATATCCCTCTGGTAATGAGGCATCATGCAAATCAGTTAGGCAGCAATAATATGCATCGTTGGCAAAAACCTCCTTAAATTCCATAACGATTTTTCTCTGCAGACTTTAACAACACAGTGATTGGGAACAACCCTGACAAATTTGTGAACGCACAGGGTGAATTGCCAGAGTATCTGGATTCCTAACCCAAAGGGATGCTTAACATTCAAACTGTGTATCCTTCTGATTCCAATGAGACAGTGTGCTGCCACCAAGAGAATTGCATATTATTTGATTTAAGTGAAAATGAAACAGAAAATCAGCCTATTGTTGTGGAGGCTGATATTCCAAAATATTTAAAAGTGGCAACTCCCCAAAGGCATAGAGCCACACAGTTAGAGAACATCACAGAGGAGTATTTTCCAGGATTTTCAAAAATGGTAGAGGAGCAGATTCTGTCAGCATATGCATGTGACAGTGAAGAGGACAGGAGTGAATTGAGAAAAATATGTATGGAATTTAAGGAGGTTTTTGCCAAGGATGCATATGATTGCAGCCTAACTGATTTGCATGTTGCCTCATTACCAGAGGGATATGGTAGAAAGCCGGTATTTGTGCGCCAATATCGGTTGCTACTGGCATGCTTGGAGTCACTGGCAGGGATAATTAAGAATTTAGAATCCAGAGGAATTTTCAGACCCATTCATATTACCTCAAACACTCCCAATTTGGGTGTATTAAAACCAAATGGTCAATGGCGTTTGTGTGCGGACTTGAGAGAATTAAATAAAAGGGTACCAGTGTCTAGATGGCCACTCCCATTTATTGATCAAGGCCTTGCTCAGGTTCATGGGTCAAAGGTGTTTACCACGTTAGATCTTACATCTGGGTACTGGTGTATGCCATTGGCTGAAGATATTCGAATTTGTTTGCATTTCCATTTGATAAAATGCAAATACGGTTGGTCCAGAACACCGTTTGGGTATGTTAATGGTGGGATTTATTTGGCATATTTTTGAGAAAAGCACTCAGAAAGGGTAACCATAGTCTGTGTGGATGATGTTCTGATTAAAAATGAAAGGCTGAAAAGTAATTTTGATGAAATTAGACATGTGTTTGGCCAATTGCAGAAGGCGGATGACAAAGTATCCTTGCAGAAGGACCAATGGTGCAAAAAGAAAGTTAATTTCTTAGGCCATGAAGTGACTGAGCATGGGTTAAATCAATAAAAGATAAAGGTGGAAGCAATACAGAAATTGAAAAATCCTTCTAATATGAAAGGTCTAAAAAGGTTTACTAGGGAAACAGATAATAACAGGACATTTATTAAGAATTGCGCTGGAATCACTCAACCCTTAACCAAATTATTGAAGCACAATATACCTTGGAAATGGGAAAAAGATCAGTCTGAGGCAGTAGAGCAATTGAAAAAATGTCTCAGGAAGGTGCCACGCTTAGCCTATCCCATAAAGAATAATGATTTCTTTGTATAAATAGGATTCATTGAACAGTGTATGTCAGCTGTGTTATCTAAAAAGCATGATTCGTATCATAAAACTATCACCTATGCGAGCAAGGCGTTATCTCAGGTTGAAACTAAATGCAGTGAATGTGAAAAGGCTCTCCTGACTACTGTTTGGGCATTACAACATTTGTGTCCCATTATTCAGGGAGAGAAAGTAATTATTGAAACAAGTCACCAACCGTTGCAATTTTTACAAAGTAGAAGGATTAGATCAGGCAACATAGCACAGTCCAGAATCACTTCCTGGACATTGGCATTGCAGGGATTTTAACAAGATATGGACAGAACAAAAAGAGCCCAATTGCTCAAGGGATCTGCATGAATGTGCAGTTGAATATACCTTTGGTGAAATAGAAATAGAACCCAGTTTAAATGAATTTGAACAATCACCACACAAAGCTTTTAATGAAAATGTGTGCAAAGATTTACCAACTGTGTATGTAGATGGGTGTGCTTATCATATAGAAAATGATACTGATAAACAACTGGTGGCAGGGGTAGGAAATGTCTGGATAAGCTGTGAAGGCATTTGTAGTGTAGGGATGCAAATTGGAGCCAGGAGTAGCCAAATAGCAGAGTTAGCTGCCATTTATAAGGCAATTGCTACTGCAGTTGAAAACAAATTCAAAGAAATTGTCATAGTAACTGATTCTGATTATGCCCGAAACAGCTTCGTCGAGTATTTACCTAGCTGGAAGGCAAAGGGGATGCTCACATATAACAAACAAAAAACTGAAACATGGGAAAATGATCCAAGCTCTAGATAAATTAGTGTCAGAGAATGGTTTAATAATACACTGGAGGAAATTTTGTGGAAATTTAAAGACACCGGGAGAGGACAAGGAGGGAAATGACAAAGCAGATCAATTAGCCACAAATGGGGCTGTCATGGGAGATATATTGCTCATTGAACACCCAGTTGGTGAAATCCAGGTGGATGCAGTTACACACTCCAAATCAACAATCTGTAGTGCAATGGAGTTATGATATGCCAGATCAGGATCTGATCAAGTCACAAAAAGAAGACCTAGTGTTGGGTGTTTTTTATAATCATTTGATAGACCCCGAACAACATCCCTTAGCTGAGATTGATTGCAAAGGAAAGGTGGAGCTGAGAGTGTTGTTAAAGAACAAACAACGAATTAAACTACTGGTTGCTCTGATGATTAGGGAGTCTGTGACAGGTCAGATACAGTGGGTGGTGCCTCTTTCATTTAGAGGGCTAATGTTACACCATGGTATGAAGCAATAACTGTAGGACAGAGGGGTTCACAAAAAACTTTTATATATTATAAATATTAAAGGACTATGCTTACTGGCCACATATGTCCCAGGATGTGGAGGTATACACCAGGGGGTGTTTAGTATGTGGACAATTTAAACCTGCTTCACCAATGTATAGAGCTCCATTGATGAAAATAGGTTTAACCCTTCCATGGTCAGATTTGCAAATCGACTAGGTTGGGCCTGTGAAAAGATTAGCCAGAGGAAATAGATATGTGTTAACTGTGGTATGTCTAATGTCGAATTGGGTGGAATGCATTCCCGCACCAGGCTGTAGTACACAAACAGCAGCCACATTGTTGGCAAATCACATATTTTCAAGGTTCGGCTTACCCCAAAGGATAGAATCAGACAGGAGAAGTCATTTCATGAGTGCCTTGATGAGCAAGATGTGGCAGATATTGGGGGTAAAAAGGAAATTGCATATCTCCTATAGGTCAGCATCTCCAGGAGATGTAGAGATCTATATTGGAGATATTAAAGAAGTTTGTAGCTGAGGCAGGTTCCAGTTGGGATCTATGGTTACCTTTAGTATTAATGGCCATTAGGTCGACTCCTGCTAAAGCAACAGGCATCAGCCCTCATGAAGTATTGACAGGAAGAAAAATTGTGCTGCCGCAATATTTATTGTACAGAACACACAAGAAAACACATGTGAGTGCATCCACAGTTCACAAATATATGGAAGAATTGAGGAAGCACTTGCAATATGCATTTGCATTTGCACAGAAAAATCTGGAAAGAGCTGCTGAAATTGCAAAGACCTATTATGATGAAAAGACATCTGTGAAAGAATGTAAAATAGTGAATTGGGTATATAAATACCATTTTGGAAAGAATAGACATAAAAATTCAAAATTTCTCGCGGCATGGCAAAGGCAGTTTGAGATTGTAGATAACATATCCCCTGTTGTATATAAAAATATGAGAAAGGAGGGTGAGATGGTGACAGAGCAATTTGTTCATGTCAACCAAATTAAGCTGTGCCACCCAAAGCATGAGATCAAGAGACTTGAGCAGGTGGAGACCAGTTAAATGTACTGATTGTGATTAAAATAAAGCTGACAGTAAGGAATAATGATAAAAGCACAGTAAGTTTATCTGTTGGTGGATGCATTGAAGAGTGACGGTTTCATGATGCATATAACCTAATGACATGAGAGCAGGTACAAGGTGGTATATATTTTACTCCATAAATAATCAGAAATATGATCTGGTAAGCAAAAGCAAAAAAAATGCCACAGCTAGCCTTTAAAAGATGGTGCCATGTTTTCATAAAAGCGCTGAATCAGAAAAAGCTATTCTAATATTGTGTGGTAGGATATTTCTGCATGGGTCTCAAATAGACAAAGACACATGGTGAAAAGGTAAAGAGATGTAAAATACTATCGAAGGGTGTGTATTTAGTTGGGAATGATTGTGATACAGAGTGATGCAAAGTGTAAAATGTTGTTTGTTTCTATATAACGTGTGTTTAATTGCAGGTGTTCAAAAGTGATAAGTCCAGGAAGCTATGGCTTTTTGGGCCATGTTTTTCAAACCGCGTAGTGAAAGAAGGATAGACAATTGTTCTATGCTATGTACTTAACCTGTTTCTTGTCTGTTCACTTTAGATTTGATTTACATATTATCCTGGCAGGGCGGGTTCCATTGGATGCCATGGGATTGGAGTCCACGGGATTGGAGTCCACGGGAGGAGACCCCAGAAAGCCCCCAGACCGAAGAATGGGGGTGAAGAATGGGGGCGAGATGCCAAACGAGATAACTTCTGTGAAGGAAAATCCATGGTTTGTCACAACAGAGGAATCAGAGAAATCTCGCTGAGGATGCTGTTATGTGGGAAATTGGTGCAAAGACTGATGGATAGGACTTCCAGAGGCGTGGTCATGAGGATCCTGGGTATCAAAAAAGTCAACATGATTGGTTCTCATTTGCATAGTTCATCTTCAGTGCGTTTTGTTCTTCATTTATTGCTGATGGAGCATGTTGCTGTGCTATGTTTTATCAGTTGGGACTTGAACTGGAGACAATGAAATATGTTTATCTTATTTTAATTTTATTTTGTTGTTTTATTTTAATATTTTATTTTTGTGCATACACAATGATAAAAAATGTTTACTCCATAAAATATATATGGAGCATGAACTTCCAAAGGACATGTGAACTATTGGATGTAGACTTCAGTCGGGAGTGTGCATGTATGTTATTCTATCACACATGCACATACACATGAGGGCTGATATATACACTATGTTATTCTGTTTTATTTTGCTTTACACTCAAGCAAGTATTCATTGTGAAATATCCATATGTTCATTTTCATTACCATAATATTTTAACTGTTACTTATCTAATGGTTGGTATTGAGCTATCCCAGAAACATTGCTGTGCAGTTCTTCCAAATATGACTTTGCGAGCAGTCATAATTGTCCGAAAAGGAGGGAATATATGTAGGGGTATATGGCAGTCATTTTAAGAGCACCCAACAAAATGTGTGCTGATGACAGTGTTTTCAATGGAATCAACAAAAGGTGTACAGATGACAATGTTTTCAGCAGCAGCCAATACAATTGGTGCTCACTTTAAAAAGCACCCAACAAAACATGTGCAGATGCAGCCAGTAAAATGGGTGCAAAACCTTCAGAAGATTAGGGATACAGGTCAGCATTTTAGTGGGATTAGTCTAAATGCAGAGAAGAGATGGGAAATTATATGAAGCAGGTGAAATGCCACAGTGGTTCATTATAACAGTGTTTAGTCCTTGCATGACAAAGCAGAATGCAGACAAAAACAGTGAATTCAAAGTGCATTATGTATATGGATTAGGAATTCCCATCTGTGTAAATTGCATTGGGAGAATAACCCTGATAACAAACTAACTTCCCTATTATCAAAACCCCAGTAACTAATTAGTTCTCCTGATTAACATTGCAATGCAATTTCAGTAAACACGGATGGACATGTTTTGGAACTCAGCCTTTATAGTTCTTTATTTCAGGATTTGAGAAGACGATAAGGGTAGGTTAAAAGGATTACAATGTACAGTATGTTGTTGTTCTTTTCATGAATTTCTTATACCCCTTGTTTTTCCCATGCCTACTGAATAATTATGACTAGCCTATTGATAAGTGTTGTGGTGGAAGTTTCTTCTCATTGAAGCTCCTTGCTTGTTATGGCATTACGGCGAGAACAGAAGTGATGCCTTTGAAAATGTAGAAAAGCACAGTGTTGGTATTGAATATGCAGTAAATGGTCCCAAATTGAATGTGTAGCTGGAATGTTGACATACTAAAAAAAGAAAATGCAGACACATTTCCAGCTACCTAAAAAAGGAATGCTATGGATGGTTTTCCAAAACATGAACAACATATTCTCACGTGTCAAGAGATGTGTGCATTCTATTCTCTTGGAACACTTGACAAGTGATAACTCAACGGTGTGCAGACAAAGACAGCTGGAAAGGTAAAGATGATGAGACCAAACATCTGCAGATATGTATAGATGTACCAAATTTAGAAGAACCCAGATTCTTCCATAACATGCCCAGACTGTATAGACTGCAAGAATGTAATATTTGGGGGTTGGGGGTGGGGAGGTTAATATACTCTTCGATTCTGTCCTGGGCAGATTTCCAAATGATAGATTTAACACTTCAGCATCAAAGGAGGTAATTCACAAAAAGATGGAAGACAATGTTGGGGTGCCTGGCACTTCAAAATCCATACAAAACACTGCCATTCCCCCCATACACCAATCATTTTCCAGGATGGACCTCTTCATGCATGCACATTCCTCATTACCTCTGGTTATGAGAACAGATATGAGTGTATAGCATTCTGAGAGGTTGACTGGTGTACCTAGACCTGCTGCCAGATGATGCACCGACATTCTCTTCATAATGGAGACTCTCCAACACTTCATCACTCTCCTGAGTGATGAAGACCAGCATTGTTGTAAGTCAAGTTCTGGCTATGCAGAGGTTTTTCATGGGCCCTATCAGGCTTACTAAATGGTGAGTGATCATGGGAGTTGTAGTATAAGTCTGCTGGATATCTGCAGGTTGCAAACCTGTGGCGTAAATGCTATAAACAGAGTTTAAGGCATTAATGTAAAAATATACCTGGAGTGTGACAATGGTTGTTGTAATCTGGGAGGAAATTAAAGCCTTCCTCAGAGGTGGATAATATCCTACAATGATAAATTTGAGAGGATTGTGCCTTTGCCAATCCAGAGAAACTTCTCAATGAAATTACAGAGTCTTAGAACAAAACTTTTGAAAATTACTAGAAACAAATTATGTGCTGAATAAAAAATATACCAGTGGGTAAATGAATTCAAAATAATACATCTGGGAAACTCAATTAACTACAAAGTAATACAATTAGAATAACATCTGAAATGTGGATATACATTAAACGGTTCTCATAACTCTTGAATATCCTATAAAAGCAACTTTAACAAATTGATGAATTTTGTAAAGAAAATGTAAATCACTGCAATTCAACAAAGCGACACAACATGAATATAGGGCCTAGTGTGATTTAACATTAAATGAGCCTGAAACCATTCCTTCCTCAAATCGATGAAATTATAAAAAAAAAAAAATGAACAAGGCGTTCATCAAAACCAAGACTGCAAGAACATTTCTCATTAGGTTCCAGCCATTCCATCTGAGCTTTGTGGGGGAGAACATGTGAACAAATCATTTATAGAGATCACCTACACTAGGGGGATTGAATATTGCTTATGCTACAACTTAAATCAAAGTGAGAGTGAACCGTAGGGTAGTATTTAAAAGTTGGCAACTTATTGGTGTTCTTTATCACAACCATCTATCTGTCTAAGTGTTAGAATAAGCTGCAGAAGCAGGAGTTTATCAAATGAGTAGACACACACAAAGCCTCACTTTAATGAACATGCAATGTTTGAGAATGCAAGTCAAATCTATCCTTAGTCATAGTAAAAGTAGAGCTCAAAAAAGGGCAAATATTTGCAGTTCAGGCTAGAACACCTGTTCTAATTATCAGGCATTTTTAAACGCTGCCCAACGACACATAACATGTTTGCTATGTCCACGCTACCGAACCTGTAAAATCTGAGGTTTTGACCCTCTGCAGTAAAGCCCTCACAGGACAAGGCTGTGGCGTTGAATGACGCAGGTGTTTGGTGATGAAGGGTTCTGCGGCGGTAAGGTGTTTGTTTGCTCTGTGCTTCTCAGCCCTCCGACTGCACATCTCCACTGACTTTGTTCCACCTACCTTGAGACTTGCGTCTTTGCCCCTGTCCCTTGCTGAGGTTTCACCCTCCCCCTGTGGCCCCTAGCTGTGCTGTCCCATTCCACCCCTCTTAGAGTTCCCCTTTAAGCCCCTTCCATCCTATCTCCCCCTATGTCCTCTCCCTGAGCGGTCCCCCGCATTCCTTGATCACATGTACAACCCTGCCTTTCTATCCTTGCCTATTGCGTGCCTGTTCCTGGCCCGATTGTTCCCTCGCAACCCATGATCACGTGTGCTTCCGTGCCCTTCCATCCCTTGGCTTTGTTCATGCTGCACTGTGCGTCCCCAACTTGTGTGGTCCCTTTCAAGCTTTGATCGTGTGTCCCTCTATGTCTCTTCCATCCTGGGCTCTGCTCTCACTGCGCTTCCCTGACTTGCGTGGTCCCTCGCATTCTCCAATCCCGTGTGTCTCAATGCCACTTCCATCCTCGGCTCCACTGACACTGCACCCCCCCAATTGCATGGTCTCTCGCAATCTTTGAGTGTGTGTAACTGTGTGTCCTCGCAATCCTGTGATTGCGTGTGCCTCAGCGCCCCCTCCATCCTTGCCACACTCATGCCTGTGCATCCCTTGCCTGCATGTTCCCTCACAATCCTTTATAGCGTGGGTTCCTCTCTCCTGCGCATCCCTGCCCTTGCATCTCCTGATTGCGTGTGCCTCTCGCCCTCCCTTCTCCAGCTCACCAGCACCCATGTGCCCCCTTAGCATCCTTGCTCCCCATCAGGTCTTACCCTCGCCTTCCCCTTGCCCTATTTCTCCTCCCAGCCGCTTCCCTGTGCCTTGGTGTATTGCTCTGTGTTCAGCTGTGATTTTCCTTCCTCTTGGTTTTCTTCATTGACTGATCTGTTTTTGCTGTGTTTTGCTCTGTTTTCTGCTGCGCATTTCCTTGTTCTAGATTTTCTGTCATCTACTGCTCTATTTTTCTTGATGCCCTGGTAATCTGATTGTTGTTCACATTACTGCATTGTGTTCTGGTGTGCTCTTCCTGCCGAGTTCTTCATCTCTTTCAGGTTCATTATTTACTATTTGTCCTGTCTCGTTCCATCTTGTCTGCTTGCACCCCCAGTGGCTCCCTGTGCTCTCTGTTTCTCCTATCTTCTCTGATTGCTTCTCTATTAACTATCCTGCCCTTCTCACCAAGTCTGGTAGGAAGAAGTTCAAAATGAATATCCTGTTCTGCAACCCAGTCCTCCCTATTGCTGATACCTATACCAGTGCTTCCTCCATACAGACCCTCGCAACATCCTCTTTGTTGTTCCATCACCAGGCCTATGAACTCTTCATATGGCCTCTGTGCTCTCTCCTTTTTTTCCTCTTCCATTAATGGTGGCATCCGGTGGGAGGCCCTCCTGGCTCCCTTCCATTCCTCTAAGGTCATCATTAATGTTTAGCTGAATTGTACCATCTTGGTCCAAGGCCCTCAGGCCAACCTCCTCCTCTTTGATAGATGCCTTCCGTGCCTTATCAATACTCTTTCCTCTCCTACTGCCACTCTCTCCCTCCTTTGGCTTCCTTGCCTCTCTCCTCTGCCACCTCATAGTGCCCTCATCCTCCTCCTTGTCTACCTTGCCCTCCTCTCCTTCTACTTCTACCCTACCTCAGGCTCCTTCTACACCTCCGCATGGAGTACCTCTGATCTGGACCCCTCCCCGGAAGTCTTCAAGGATGGCAACCTTCTCCATATTGCCATCTCCGGGAAGAACTCGACCTTATTTATTCATTTAATCTTTTACATTTATAAAGTGCACAAAGCAGCCCTCGGGCATCGTGGTGTGATGTCCTGGGTCTCACCGAGACATGGTTCATGGCCAGCTCTGTCATGAGCTTTGACACTCTCCTCCCTGATGGCTACAAGATCCTCTCTGTGCCCAGATCGAACCGTTCTGTGGGTGTAGCCTTGAAATTCCCTGAGTAGATTCCTGCCTCTATCCTTCCTATTCAGGCTCTTTTGAATGCCTTGTCTGCAGGCTTTCTCTCTCACCTGGTCTTTCTCTCACCATGGCTACTATCTACCGGCCACCTGGTCAGACTACCTCCTTCCTCCCCGAATGGGTGTACCTCTCCTCCTCCCTTCTGCCCTTAATCACTCAACTCCTTCTCCTTGGAGACTTCAACATCCACCTCAATGCTTCCTGTCCCTCCTATGGACTCTTTCACTACTTCCCTATGGCCCAACTCACTCTGCAGGGCACACTCTGGACGTTCTGATCTCCTCAGACCACTTTCTAACCCTCTCACCACTCCTTTCTCCTGGAGTGATCACGTTCTCTTCTCACCACATCTCTCTCTCTACCCGAGCCAACCCACACTCAGCCACCCACCTTCTCGGTCATCCAACCCATGAAGCGTGTGTCAGTTATGGCTTTCACCATCACTTTCTCTCCCCCTCCTCCACTTCAGGCTGACTCACATTCTGACAAAGCCCTTTCCATGCTCCACTCTTATATCTCTGATATTCTTGACGTGATTGCCCCTGTCATAAGGATCAGCCTGAAGCCCAAAGCCAAGTGAAACTCCTGGTACAACTCAGACCTCGTCACACTGAAACGTAAGTGTTGGGTGGCGGAGAGGAAATGGCTGGCATTGTGTGCATCCACTGACAAACTGGCCTGCCACCTGCTCCAAAGGCAATACCGACTCTCTGTCCCCACTAAGAAGAGAGCTCACATCCAAGCTTGCATCTCTGCAGCACCTAACAAATCGGCCAACATCTTTAAAATCTGCAAGGAGCTGGCCAATCCTGCTGCATTATCTGCCTCTCCTGTCCCCTCCCAGGCCCTCTGCATGGTCCAGCCTCTCAGTTCATCTCTAAAACCCAGGACAACATGTCCATCCTCTCATCCTCTCCTCCTTCTCCCTCTACTCTCTCCTCTACCTCTGGCCTCCCTGCGGCCACCTCTCATCCGCCCTTCTCTGCCTTTCCTCTGTTCACCCCTGACAAGGTTTCTAGACAAGTCTGATCTATGAAAGTCTCGTCAAAACAGGTTCTTCCTTGTTCTTCGAAAACCATCCCAGACCACTTTGACACCCTTGCTCCAGTCTTGGCCGACTTCTGCAATTACTCACCACTGGAACCTTCCCTTCCCCCCTGAAGCACTCTCTTGTGCACACTCTTCTCAAGAAACCCTCAGCTGACCCCTCCAGTCCAGCTAACTATCGCCCAATCTCCATCACTCCATTCATGGGCAAACTTTTGGAAAAGATGGCCATCTCCCAGCTTAATCTTCACACTGAATCTGTTGGTTTTCTCCATGATCATCAGACTGGCTTCAGAGCAGACAGAAGCAAGGAAACTTCTCTCTGAACATCCGTGAAGACCTGCTCTCTAACCTTGATACTAATCAACCATCTGTCCTCACTTAACGCTATCTCTCATCTGCTTTTGACATGGTCAACCATGCCATCCGAGGAGGCGGGGGGCTTGGGCACTACAAGGTGCATTGTTAAGTAGTGTTTTTTTAATGTTATGTTATGTATGAAACACCAAAAATAATGTTTTTTTAAAAAAACATGCCATCTGCTCATAGCCTGGGTATCACTGATCAGGCCTTGGCCTGGCTGACCTCTTTCCTCTTCGACTGACCCTCCCAGGTCCAACTTGGGTCCTTCCTCTCCTCAACCAATACTGTCAGCTCTCGCCCACCGCATTGCCACTCTCTGCTCCAACGTTCAGTGCTATGTGGATGACACTCAGCTATTTTTCAGGCTCCTGTTATGCTCACCTGGTATCCATGGGGACACCACTCAGCCCTGGTTGATTGATTTGCACCTGGAACCCTCTTCCCGATCCTGGGTGGTGCCTTCGATGGAAGTCGGGCCTTATTGTAATATTTGGCATGCTCTCCGTCCTGCTTCTTTGCAGAGGTGCGTAGTCTTCAGTGGGCTTGGGCGACTGAGTTACTTCACTGGTGTGAGCCCATTCAAGTGTCTTTAAGGTAGGTCTTATTGCAGCAGTCTTCGTATGTTACTGTCCTTGCCTTCCTTTCTTTGTGGTTAATGTCTTTCCCCCCCCCCCTAGGTGAGCTGAAGATTCGGTGTGTCGTGCTGGTTGGATTGAGCACCTGCCGGTAATGGATGGCGCAAGAAGCGCACTACGATTCGGTAAGTAACGCGCTAAGCGCGGCGCTGCTTTGCCTTGTACTTGCTAACCTGTGTTTCTTCTCTTCTTGCAGGTCACGATGGTCTTCTCCGGTGGGCGTGGTATTCCGGAACGATGCCGGCCAAGAAGTGGCCAACCAAGTGAGGTTCTCGTGATGTCTGAGGCTTACGCCGTAAGTAACCTTTTCGAATGTTGTCTTTCTCCTTCTCCTTTCAGTTTGCTTCGAGTATGCAGTGTCCTGATGGATGGGCAACCGCGAGTAAACAGAAGCATGGACGAGTGCCGTGCGGATACAGGATAGAATTTCGCAGGTAAGAGTCTATTAATGATGTTCTTTTTCTCCTCTGCAGGCTTGTTGCTCCGATGATTGCCGGTATCAAGGACACTGGACACAGTGAGCATTACGCTGCAGACTGCAGAATAACACAAAGCGCGTTCTGTTGCTTGGGTGTGGTTTAAATAGCCTCTCTGCAAAGTAGTCCAGGTAAAGTAGTCCCAGGCTACCACACCCAAATCACTATACCGCATAGTCTAGTTCTAGGAACTAGACTGTGTGAGTGCCTCCATGTTGACTGCAGGCCCAAGGAAAAGTAGTCCCATTCAAAGATGTTCCTCATACTGAATATGAGCCTGGTGCCAAAGGCACCAGGACTGACTCCAAGAGAGTCTTGGAGGGTGGTGCAAGACCTCCAAGGCCTATTGGAAACCCGAAACCTGACGTTACCTGGCATGTGGGCATGCCAGTGGGGGTTTTGGTTAAGGGTCGTGACAGCTTCCCTCTGTCGTCACTTCTCCCTCTATCATCTCTCATCTCGGATTGCCTGTCTGCAATCCAGGAGTGGTGAGCTGCCAATGATCTCTGCCTGAAAGCCAGCAAGATGAAGATCCTCCTCGTCGGCTCACCTGCACCTTCCTTTCCTGTCACTCTCTGGCTGGCCTCCCTTGGCCCTCTTCCTGCTCCCACCTTTGAGGATAAGAACCTCAGGGTCATCTTCAACTCTACACTCTCCTTCTCTCCTCATAGTTCTGATGTCTCAAAGTAGTCTAACTACCACCTGCACCTCCTTAGAGGTATTCTTCCTTTCCTCACCTTACCCCAGAGGCTCACTGTCTCCAAAGCTCTGGTTCTCTCTAGGCTGGACTACTGCAACAGCCTCCTTTTAAATCTGCCTGCCTCTACACTCGGTCCTCTGCAACCCATCTAGAACAGGACTGCAAGACGTGTCCTTTGCCTCAAGCCCAGGGATCGCATCTCTTCAGCCCTGAAATCTCTCCAATGGCTCTCAGTGGCTGCAAGGATCAAGTTCAAGACCCTCTGCTTTGTCTAAAAGGCCTTCTGGGGCCTGGGACTGCAGTACCTCCAACTCTCTCTTTGGGAATATCTTCCTACTGGAGCTCTTTGCTCCTCCACCTCTAACTCCTTGAGGGTCAGTCGCTTCTCCAAGCAACAAGTTGGGGGGAGATCTCTTTCTTTGGCTGGCGTCTGCCTCTGAAACAGCCTAGCTGCTTCTCTAAAATGTGCATCTACGGTTCAGGAGCACCTCAATACCTTCCTCTTTGCTTCTGCCTTCTCTCTCCCTCTCCCCTGCTCACCTCCTGTCTGATTCTGCACTGGTCACCTGGCTACCCTCTGAATTCTGGCCCAGGTCCCTGCCCACCTAGTTCCACACCCACAATGCCTCCTGGCAATCCCTGCACTTTGGGTCTGTATCTGTAAACATACAGTCACCTTACCTGCACATATTTCACACCTGCTATCGGCACTTAACCCTTGCACTTTCCACCTGCTTGGCTGCACAACTTGTTGTTGTTATCCTTTGTACTGCACTCTTCCATTCTCCCCCTCCCCGGGTACTTTTCCCCACACCCTACCGTAATTTCTATGATCTCAATGGGCCCCATTAAGAGTTTGGAGGTAGCCATGCTGTTTTTAGCGGCATGGCTAACCCCAAACCGGGTACCGGGTCCCTAAAATAGGGAACTACCGGGCCATTCCGACATTGGAGGGCCCGGTAATTCCCTTTCGCGGGACCCGGACCTGGTACATCCCCATTTCCATTGAGCCCTAGAGGATGCTAACAACGGGCCTGTTAATGACGGGCCCATTATTAGCATCCTGGTCTGCTAGCGTGTGCCGCTAAGGATGTCTGGTCTTACCAGGCTTCCAGAGCAGGAACCCGCGAGCAGACCTCGTAATGAGGCAGTACAGTGATAACAGCGCCGGCAGCTCTACTGGCGCCGTTATCACTCTAACGCCTATGTTATAATGAGGCCCAAATTCACTAGGCCTAGTAAGATCATTGTCTTTTGTCCTGCCTCTGTTTCCCGTCCCTTGCCTCGTCACACCTTGAAACACTTGTGTATAGGCGCGTTATAAATGCAATATCATATCATTCTTCTAGAACTTAAATAGAAGGCAAAGGTAGGTGGTTGACGAGGAGGTTCTGCCGTTCTTAACATGGCACACCTGCCAGAGGCAAAAGACCTGGCAAAACCATTAGCTTACAGAGATAAGTATGGTTATGTTTGGAATTCAAACAGGCAAGTTGTCTGATCTTTGCATCCTAATGGCTGAATTGTTCAAATAATTTCAGAATCATTTGAAAGGTATTCTACTAAGTGTGTTTAAGGCACAGCAGGTCATGAGTTGTCTTTTAAATGTGAATGCAAGCATCCATGGAATTAGCACTGAAAATAAGTGTGGACGACTCATGCTAAAGCTAATAAACAGGAACCATGTGGAGTACAATAGGGCTAGCTAGGGCATCAATTACAAGAATATTCTCATGGATATTCAAAGGCTAATTAAGACAATAGAATTTCCCAGATGGCAATACCATTGGAAACTGAAAAGGTCTTTGCCAGTGTGTGCCGAAAATCTTTTGTACAGGGACCTTGAGTCATTTCAATTATGCATGGACTTGGAACATATGATTCATGCACTCTATAATCCCCCTAGGCTTGTGTATAAGTCATTTGTTTTTGCTGAGGCTTTTAACTGACACGGTCGCCCCCTTCACATTTACTATCTGTGCTCATCCTGGAAACCCTGGCTGATACAATCAGAGGGAATGAGCATGCTAAGGGAATAGAACTGCATGCATGGTGTGGTGTGCAAACTCTTAAATGCACGTCAATGACATGCTGATATTGGCTTCACACTGCAAGACTAGAATACTTGCTTTGTACAATATCTTACAAGAGTAGGGAAGGGTGTTAGGCTGCACAATGAACCAGAACAGGTCTGATGATTACCCCTTTAAAGGGACTGTTTTCAAAATTGCAGAGATGCTTAGCACATGAAATGCTAAGAGTAATACTTAGGTTATCTAGGAATCAGCTTCCTATGCTATCCATTGTGGCCCATGACTGCAAATATTAACAATCTACAGGAGACATTTTGTGTGAAAAGGTATGATCGGATGTCTTGAAGTAAAATCTCTTAAAGCAAAGTCAAATGCATGATAATGTATGTGTTGTCTCACAATGCAATGTAAAACAAAATACTTGTTGGGGCAGTCGAGAAGCCATTATGTCCTTGGATAAGTGTCGATGCTCATGCTTAAGGGTGTAGGGGTTAAGCCTGCTGAATCTATATTTATGTTATTGTGCAATTTCTCATCAACGGGGAAGCCACTGCGAGCGAGAAGACATATGCACACTCATGCTAGAATGAAACACAATGGTCAGTGATGATGCATATCAAATTCTGAATGGGAATTTGACACAGTGGAGATGGACATGCCTTCCACCTATTACTCAAGAAGAACATGGATATTGGTGAATAAATCCTGGAATATTGACCCATGGAGTCACGTTTACACCCCATATGGGCACACTCCATATCAGAATGTGCAAAATGCTCAAACGTAAATAATTCAGGACCAGCATGACTGTTACAAGTGTGACAAATACCTACATATATCATGTGAAGCAATAAAAGTCGAACTGGGCCTTTTAGGAGAGCAATGGGACTGTACACGGAAGTCAA
Source organism: Ambystoma mexicanum (assembly GCF_040938575.1). Taxonomy (NCBI): domain Eukaryota; kingdom Metazoa; phylum Chordata; class Amphibia; order Caudata; family Ambystomatidae; genus Ambystoma; species Ambystoma mexicanum. Next base: position 1,341,243,342 of record NC_090932.1, read on the forward strand.
GTCTTTGGTAGATCTGGCCCTTTTCACCTAGTCTTGTCTCATCCTGTCAAAACTAACAATCTAGTTCAGTCCTACTAATCTGATTTCAGAAAGACTCAGATCCTGCACAGGAATGGTTACCTTCAAGGTAATCCACAATGCCAGTAACATAATTGATGATGGCCATATTTGCCTTCTTGTTCTCCTCAACCTCTCAGCACCATTCAGCATAATAGACCTTAGGGGCCTTTCCTCTATTCTATTACTCTCTCTACTTTTGGTGTTCCTTAGGGGCCTAAACTCTCTCCCTGGCTCTTTGCCCACTACCTGGCACCTCTTGCCCACTGCATTGTTACTTTCTGCTCCAATTTTCAATGGTATACGGATGACACACAGCCACCTCTGCTTCTTCTCTCAAACCAGACTGTCTGGCCACAATTCTGAAATGGTGTGCAGCCAATGATCTCTGCTGTAATGCCAGTAAAACTGAGATACTCCTCATTGGGACACCCACTCCCTCGTTTCCACTCTGTGTCCGGCTGCCCACTTGGGCCCTCCTCCTATTCCTTAATGTGAGGCTAAGAACCTTGGTGTCATCTTCGACTCCACCCCCTCCTTTCCTCACATCTCTGATGTCTCTAAGAAGTCAACCTATCAGCTTCATCTCCTCAAGGTATACTACCTTTTCTCACTTTCCCCCAGAAGCTTACGTCCCAGAGCTCTGTTCCTCTCTAGTCTGCACTATTGCAAACGCCTCTTTCTAAATCTTCCCGCATCTTACAACTTATCCAGAGCAGGAATGCAAGACTTGTCCTTGGCCTCAAGCCCACGGATCGTATCTCTCCAGATCTAAAAATCTCTTCACTGGCTCCCCATGGCTGCACGGATCAAGTTCCAGACCCTCTGCATCATCTAGAAGGCTTTCTGGGGCCTGGGTCCGCTCTACCTCCAAATTTGTCTTCCAAAACATCTTCCTTATCGAGCTCTCTGCTCATCCACCTCCAACTCTCTGAGGGTGAGACACTTCTCCAAGCAGAGAGTTGGGGCAGATCTATTTCCTCGGCTGGGAACTTCATCTGGAACAGCCTTCTTGCCTCTCTCAAACTTGAGCAGGACCACCACTGGTTCAGGAAGCAACTAAAGAGCTTCCTTGTCGCTTCTGCTTTCTCTTTTCCTCTCCCGTGCTGATGAACCTTACTGCACCGTGCACTGATCATCCTCTGAACTCAGGACCAGGCTCCTGCATGTCCAGTGGACCTCGCACTGCCTCTTGGATCTTCAGCACTTACGGGTCTCTATCTGCAACCCTGCAGACCCTTCTATCTGCACTTATGAGCCACCCAATGGCTGCACTTGTGAGTTACCTGCACTTGCCCTTCCCCCTGGCACTTCTCCCCTACCCACTTACCCGCACTTTCACAATCTGAATGACCCATGGCCTAATAAGATTGTTATTTTGTCCTCCCTTTGTTTCCTCCTCCTTGTCTTGTCACACCTAGAAACACTTGTGTACAGGCACATTATAAATGCCACATCATATTATTTCATATTATCACATCAGATACTCACTGACATTCTGCATCCCTGCATAGGGATCAGCATGATAATCCTTAGCTTGTTAAAACCATATCTTGCTAACTGCCACCAATTCATCCAAATGGATTCCTCCAGATCACCAACTCTACCCATCACTGGTGGAGACCGGCAAGGGTCCAATCTCTCCCGCATGATATTCAACATTTACATGGAACCGCTTGTAACCCTCCTGGCTCCATTCAAAATCCACATCCACCAATGCACAGATGAGACTGTCAAGATATCCTTCAATGAAGACATCCTCATCCATTATAAACCTCAAGGGTTTTACACCCAAGCTGATAAACTGTGCCATGTCCCTTGGGTTCGACATCTAAAGACGCCTCTCCGTCATGCAGCACATAGCGAGGAAGACATACCCAGCTTGGTAGCAACTTCTCACCTGTGGAAATGAAGCCCTTCATCCCAGAAAACAATTTCAGATTTTCTCTCCAAACATTGATCCTCCACCACCTGGAGGGTGGAAATACCTTTCTGGAAGGCCTTCTGGTGACTACCTTGGCAACCCTGAGATGTCTGATAAATGCTGCAGCACAGCCTATCAAATAACTCAGCAAATTCAACCACATCACCATAACTGTCATTGAACTGCACTGGCTCCTTCTGCAAGCATGTATCTTCTTGCATATTCAGCTGTATCATATACAAGACTGTCACCATGCAGTCCCAAGCTACCTTTCTGAGAAACTCCTCAGAATAACTGGAGGCCCACAATGCACCAGATGTACGGACTTGAACTATTCCGGTGCAGGAAGGAAAGAACCAAAAGATTGGTCTTCTTTGTCTACACCCCTAGGCTCTGGAATCTCCTCCTCATCCACATCAGCCTCAGTGTCTCACGTCAACATTTTTGGAAGGAGCTCAGGAATCTTCTCTTCAAGGAATGGCTCCTCCCATAACACTTGGATCCAAACACCCTCCACTCCCTACCTAATCTTAGACTGGGTGATCTGGTCCCATGTTTCCTCCCCTGGTTGGTTGTAGATTCCTTGCTGTAGAAAAAAAATGCCCTCAATTCCACTCTGCCACTGTTAGCCCCTTACTCATTTGTAGCTTTACTTCGCTCACTCTGTCCTTCCCCCTTTGTCTTGTAAAGCACTATTTTGCTTCCAAAAGCTAGGTCCATGCTAAAGAATATTTATTTATTTATTTAAGTGTGTATAAGTACTCAACATTTTCCACTTTTTTCCACAGCAAAATAAAACAATTTGAATGATTACAAATAGCAAATAGTGACATTACAGTTCAAGAATTAAACTCAGATTAAAACCTTACGTAAACATGTTGTTATTAAAATTCTAGATCAAAATGATCAGTGTTTAAAAAAGGTTCATAATATACAAATCTTCCAAACATCTCTAAACACAGCTTCTGTAGGTCATTGCATTCAATAATCAAGTGTCGAAGGGCCTGATTCACAGATGCATTTTATAATGTCACAATCCCATAGGAAAACGCTCTGTGAGTCAGGCCCTAAGTGTTTCCACAGCAAGCACACAGCGTCTACATAGCTTCTGGTTCCTTGGTATATTTTCTTGGGCTACCGTTACCTCTCTAGTTGGAAATAGGTTTAGCTTACATCTTACCAAATTGTTTCTGTTTTTCTTGGAAGGATGTTGTTTTTAAGTATGATGGTAATACGTTGAAAGGTCTAACCTCCCACTTAAGATGATACAAAAGTGAATAATTCATAGCGCCTGCACGGTTCTTGATCCGATCAAGCTCAAAAGTTTTTTTTTTTACTCTGGATTCATTGTCAGTTCTTCTGTACTATTATCTAATAATAATAATATTAATAATAATAATAATAATAGTAATACCAATAATAACTAGAGATAGGGATCCGGTGACAGCCATTGGCCTTGAAAAACAACAAGAGGGAAATATATAACAGCTGGTATTTGAAGTATTGTAACAACTCTTTCTGCAGCTAAAAGAAAAATAGTGTCACCAACTTGGAAGAGCCATTCCTCCCATTCTCATTGAACAATGCACTGGAAACATCAAGTGGTGCTTCAGAAACCTGAATAATCAGATGTATTGAACATAGCTCCTCTAAAGACTTTATTAAACTCATAAAAAATAAATGTACCTGGGTCTGGCTGACACAAATGAATGGTGGAATTGCTCATCTGGGCTGAGGGAGCTTCTCTTCATCTTCTTGTCATGCAGCAGGACCAATCACTTTTGTGAATATGTCTCAGTCAGAATTAACCTGATACTCACTTTGGAACCGCTCACAGTCCTTATGAGGCAAGATGTATGTATAAGAACTTCAGACGAACACCACTGTGTGGCTCCCGTATTCCATGTCCTGCACCAACAGAGCAATTCTTAGAAATGGGTATAGTTTCGAACCCCATCAATTGGACACGAGGATGGAGAACCTCGGAAACCTATCCCTTGCAGAGATCTCCTTTACGGAAGAGGGTGACACAAACAAGGACCATACCATATGGTCATAATTCCTGAACGTAATAGCAATCTTAAATGCACTTTTTTGATGATTGCTATGAATAGGTCAGAGCCAGCTCCTCGACCCAGTCACATCATTCTTTCCTTCAGGCATCCCTGTCTCCTTTTCTTCCCCTATTGCCATGTCTGGATGTATGCTTTGTTGCCTTGATCTCTCTTTGGCAACCTAAGAAAATAGAGACATATAACACAAATATACAGTCTCAACAAAACATACAGCCAAAATCTTTACCTGTGTGCCTCATTTTCTCTTATCTATTGCTGGTGCAGATTTCTTGGATTCTTACAACTGGATTGCAGCATCAACTAAGCACAAAAACTTTGACATAGAAATCCATTAACCAACTTACAAAAAGCAGAAGGGTTTACATCAAATGGTGCAAACTTGTATTGAAAGAATATTTTTTGAGCACATGGCCTCATTGTGAGTTTGGTGGTATCTAAGTGGTAAACCTGCCAAGATACCACCAGGCAAATTTACTCTTAATGTCACTTGGTATGGCAGAATTACCACTGGATTTTAAGTGGTGGTATGTTGGCACAATTCCACATTTATGACGTCTTTATGACTCAATTGGGATTTCAGCATAATTAACGCAGGCAGTAATTTTGTCAAAATTGCTGTTTTTTTTGGGGTAAGGTGGCAGAATTACCTTCGGAATGTTGCTGGAAGTTTATTCTCCATCTTATCTCCAAACCCATAGCTCGTCTGTGCGGTGATGTGGCAGTAATGCAGTGGTAACCCATATACCACTGCATTACCACAGTTTTTGGCCACACCGCCAACCTCATAATGAGGCCCTAATAGTATTAACACCGTGCACAATTGCACCTGATGGACAGCAATGTTTCTGTAAATGTTATCTGAAATTTGACTGTCTTCGATTTTCCTATCTCATTAATCACTAAGCCACCTTACACAGTTCTAATGCATTTGGCCCCACAGCTCAGGAAAACATCAAATATAATTGCATAATTGTCACCTGAGAGAAGTCCATCACCGCCAGCTCTCCTTATAACTGCTGTATTTTATATTCTACCAATGGTAGAATAATATGAAGGACCTGCCCCTATCATAACAGAATTAACAGAGATAATTAGAATACCATGACACAATCAATAACATACCTTATCACTATCTTGATAACGTCAAAAGTAGACTACTGAAAAACAGTGTGCATGGATCTTCAAAACTAACTGATCAGAAAAATAAAATTAATTTAAAACCTGGATGCAATAAATTATAAACAATGCACTGAAACCCAGTGAAGATTAAGTTCAAGTGCACCATTCTATATTCAAAGCATACTGTCTATTGTGACAAGGATCCAACATACATAAAATAAAAAATGGCACCTAACCACACCCCAACCATCCAAGAACCTCAGGCCCAGCCTCTCCTTGGTGGCAACCAACCCATAATTAGAAGGACCTGATATAAACGAAAAAGAAATAAAACCAAGGGTAACTTTAAATATACAATGGCCCTCATCACGAGTTGGGTGGTAGCCCATAAATGCGGCGGTAACGCTATTACTGCCGCAATTAAGGGTTCCACCCTATCTCAGTCCGACAGCATTTACCTTAGCTCTAAGCTGGGGGTAAATGCGCCAGAAACATTCCCATTTTCGGCTGCAATTAGCGCTGCGCTATTAACACGCGCTAATTATGCCGAAAATTCCCCATTGGCTCCAATGGACCCAATGGGGAATCACAGTTACCACCCAACCCGTGATCCGGCATTAATACTGCAGGAGGGCTGGGCGGTAACGCAAATAAAGTTGGCCAGTATCCCAGTTGGGATACCACCCAACTCGTGATGAGGTTGAATATGTTAATGTAATAACAGCCTTGAAGGCCCTGGGGATCTGGAATACATTAACATAAACCCAACAGGCTGGACATTTTCTATGCAGGCCATCGTATTTATTTTGGAACTGCAGCACCTTCAATTCAGGACTGGGTCCCAAACACAGGTTACCTTTAAATATATATACACAATTGAAACATGGACTTTCTGAACATTTGGAAATGTATGCATTCTAAGAAGTGTGATTTTATATTTTTGTCCTGCGTGACAGGGTTAGAGGCCTGGGCCTCTCTGGGAGGAAAGGGACACCTCCTGACTTAGGGTAAGTGGACTACCAGTGGGAATGCTAGAGCCAATCCCACACCAGAGGTGGAATAAGGGAGTTGGGAGTGACCCAGTCCCTGAATTCACGACATTTGTTTTGGTTGTTGATTCTAGTACCACTGTCAATAGACTGGCTGATTTTGATAATTGACACAGCCCCTGAGATTACTGAGAAAATTCTCATGGATCGTAATACCATTGAAGAGGAAATCAAGAAGGTGGTACCACTAGAACTTTATTAAAAAAGACTGAACAGTTTAATGACTGAAATGACTGCATTCAAGAAAGACACACTTAGGGAATGGGTACGCAGAATGAACAAAGATCTCATTAATTTCAGTCATGCAAAAGCGTTCCCATACACTCAGGAGAATTATCAGACAGATCGCCAGATACAGGGCAACAACAACCACTAATACACGATGACAGAAAAAGGTCTCTTTTAGAAATACGTAATTAAGCTCAAGTGATGGCAGTACGCATAGCGCTGGTACACCCAACCAAGGAAGATCCAATTATCGGAGACAGAACAAAGGTAACAACTACCGAGGGAGAAATAACACAAATTGAGGACAAACAGGAGGGAACCAAATTAAAAGGGGCAATGGTCAACCTTTTTTAGAGAGAAGCCCAGAGGCCTGGGACTTGGAGCCCTGAGTCACGAGTAGTATGCAGGCCTTGTGGTGAACCTCTCTAATCATCAACCGACCCAGGACAAAATGAGAGTCCTAGAGAAGGGAATGGGTTTTGTTGCTACCAAACTACATAACCCTCTCCTATTCCGCCAGGAATTCAGCCAATTTATGAGAAAGATTCACCTCCAGCAATACTTTCAAGATAAAACTTTTGGCGTGGAACCATCTGAATCTGGTTTACAGAATAAATCAAACTTATGTGTAACCATAAACGCACAAAGTGCTGAGGCACATGCATTTCAAAATAGGGTACTGCATGATCTAGATGAACTGGAAAAACAATAAAAAAGAAACATGCGTTCCATAAAACCAGTAATGCAGAAAACCAGGCAAGAAAGGATCAATTGAACAAAGTATAAGGGTAAAGCTATAGTACTACTAAACCGGGAAGATTACATAATAGAATGCAATCATCAACTTCTAGACCTAACTTGCTATCAACCACTTACGGAAGATCCTACAACAACACTAGCAAACCTTATTTCAAACAAAGTCACCAAAGCAGAAGAAAGAGGGTGGATTACAAAAAAGGAAGCAGATTTCTTGGTTAAAGGCAAACCACAAATCTCCCAATTCTATGTACTCCCAAAAATCCATAAATCCTTAACTTCACCACCAGGCAGACCCATAGTTTCGGGAGTGAACTCTATTCTGGAACCTTTGTCGCGGTTGGCAGATACATTTCTACAACCATTAGTGAGAAAGATGGCGTCACATGTCTTAGACACAACTCAGATAATCACAGAAGTGGAAGGACTAGATTTTGACCCACAGAGCGAAATCCTTCTAGGCTTAGACGTGTTAGCACTTTATACCAGCATACCCTAACTATCATCATGGATATGTTAGAAGAAAAATTGCTCCAGGACCACATCGTTATAAAAACACCTGTATCTTTAATTCTTTGGTGCACCAAAATGGCACTTATGGAAAGCTACTTCCAGTTTGATGGACATTTCTTTAAACAGACACAGGGCATTGAAATGGGAGCTATGTTTGCTCACAGCGTAGCTAATCTATATATGGAGAACTTTGAAACCAGCAGAATCATGATCATGACAAACCCCTTTCGGAACATCATTATAATGTGGCAATGCTACATTGATGATATTCTTGTCATTTTGAAGGGTACAGCCTTAGAGCTAGAAGAGTTTCTGCGATGGATTAACACACAAAATAGATTTCCATAATTTACCTCCAAACATAGCATCAGCTCAGTAGATTTCATGGACATTTCAATCACGGTTGATGCAGAATTGAAAAAGTCTATACGTAAAAGCCTTCAATAGAGTGACTGATAAAAAATTAGTACTACACTACTCTAGTTTTTATCCCCGACACGTACGGGGCAACCTTCCACTGGGGCAATTCCTCAGGTTAAAAAGGAATAGCACAAGAACATCTGATTTCAAGAATGAGGCAAATCTAATGCAAGAACGGTTATCAAAGAGAGGATTCCCATGAAAAATCATCGATACTGCACGGAAAAGGGTGAAGAGGAATAACAGGGAAGTACTCCTGGAATACAAAGAACAGGAAATGGAAAAAGAAAAACTGAACGGATTGTTTTTGTGAACACATATATCCATATGTCTAACACAATTAAGAAGATGGTAGGTAAAAACTGGAACATCTTAGAAAATAGTCCACAACTGATACAAAGACCAATTATAGCTTCAGACGAAGCCGCAACACCAAGGAAGAGATCACCCATAATGATGTGACTCTCAGACCCGTGAAAACCCAAACCTTAACACAGCAATGGGGCATACCGGAAATAGTCAGCCATCATCCATTCAGACATTGCACATGCTGCCCCTTCACAATGAAAAGCTCTTCAATCGATATCAGGCTACAAACCCCATGATTACAAAAGATACATACCAATTGCAACTCTAGTTGGGCAATATATGCAATATGGTGCCCATGCAGAAAAATATATATCAGGAAAACCGAAAGGAAAATAAAGCTACGGATAAGCGAACATCGGAGTTGCATGAAGAACCGTACTCAGAAGGCCCCCTTAGTAGACCACTGGATAGAACATGTCCACAGTATACAAGATCTGAGATGGTCTGTTATAAATAAACTTAAACAGGGGATAGACATCAATAAAGATAAGTATCTGCTATTGAAGAAAGAACATGAGTTTATCTTCCTAACTAAAAGCATGAGCATGGGTCTTAACGAAAAAATGGATTGGATGATCTAGTATGTTGCTAACTGACAGCATCAGAACCATCTGCCTACAACAAAGGAAAATTAGACCCAGACTCATGCCGCACCTATCTGAGTTGAAGATGCCTATAGCTAACCTCTGGTCCACATACAGCTAATTAACTTGCATGGTATTATTTGCCACATGGTGAAAATCAGCTTGTACAATCCAAATTGACTCACAGCACAGTAATATGATTGCTATAGGTAATGGTCAATGTTAACACTAACATTTACCTTAAAATGTGTGATTGGCTACTTGTCACGTTTCTGGACCATGGGTTTTCTGCACAATATGTCCCGCAACAGTCACGAGGGTATGGACATTACCCCACGTTTAGCCAGACAGAGCGAACACTGCTGGGTTACGAGCGAGATATACTGCGATTGTTGGATAACACGTTACCTAAGGATGAGGCGGAACAGCGATCCACATAAGACTATCAATGATTGGACAATAGGAAGCCCGGCAATTGCAAACGGACCAATGAGCAACACATTTACTGATGCTTTGGAGAGTTAAAAAAGTAATGCTTTGAGCGTACCGCAGTCAGAGGCTTGGACTGAGCAGCAGGCTGCCACCCAGCATGATTAGTAGATGTCTGCAGTTTAAACTCTCTGGTAAGAACATACCGCTTGCGCTGGCTAACCGCAAGAATAGACCCTGTGGGGAACCCCAGATATTGGCTCTAAATCCGGTATCTATTTCTTTTGTTTCCCTGCTTCCCTAGCGCCTTCAGGTGGCCCATTGCCCCAGCAGAGAGCAGAGGAGGATACTAGCCACTAATAGAGGGCACCCGCCAGAATTCCAATACTTACTAAAACGGACAACCTCGAGTGGCATCGCTACGAGACATCTCGTTTGATACCATTTTCCTGCTTCACAAAGTATCTGCTTAACACCAATCGATCGGAAAGGATTTTGATACATCTCACTGTAACTGAATCAGGCTCACATATCCCGCTCTGCCATAACATACCGAGCAGTAAATTGCACTAGCGAATATACTATGGTTCCTTTGGACGGCTATGATGACATTGGGATTTTCAACTCCCCTGTCAATAGCACAATTCAAACCAGTCTGATATTTTGCCTCCCTCCCATGTCCCTGCTAGCACTTGATACCAATCTGGGATACCACATGCTGATGGAGCTGGATCGGGACCCCAGAGCATAATCCTTTATGAGGGATGACATTATGTTTGGCGAACATCTACACCAGACTATTTCAGGACAGGCTCCTGATATAAACCAACTAGATAAATGGATCCTTGGTGACCCATGCTATGTTTACTTATTGTAAAGAAGAGATGAATAAGATCTGACTGATGCCGGCTTGTGCTTGTCGTTTTCTTCTTCCAGTATGCACGCAGTGAAAACATTTTTACTCCAACATTGTGGATCCGTTTGGAAGAAATTAACCTCCATGCTAAATTTCTGCAACTGACGGTGCAGTTGATAGCCAAACGGCTTAGACTAGCAAGATTCCCTAATTTTAAGGTGAGCAACTAACTTATCTGTGGAGAAATCTCAAGGCTAGTTTGGTACGAATAGGGTGTCAATGACTGTATAGATTAACCTGATAGGCAAAACAGGATATCTCTGCTGTCCAGTAAAACTAAGATCTATGGCAATCCATTAGGAGTTGAACAACAGAGAGCCCTACTTTTGTTAGAGATTGGGTGGCTATAGACTGCCAGTCATGGCTCATAACATACCCATTTGACATCAGTCAGACAGCTGGGTCGCGTTAGAGACTCCCAAGCAACCATGATTGGTTGAGAGGTGGGAAAGATCTAATTCTCTTAGTAATCTCTGACATGATGAGTGTGCCGTGTCGATGGAAGTTTGGAATTGTTCAATTCTATTGATAAGCACAACTATTAATTTGGATCTATTACTAGATAGTCTATCTGTAGTACAGTCTTAAATGGATATTCTTACTCCATTTGTTTGCTGTTTTTATTGTAGGGGAAGACACCCTATGTAGCCTCAGCTACATCTCTTCAGGATCTGAAGATTTGAATGCTTTAATCTTGATACAACATTAGATGCTGTCACATAGTTAAGCTATTAGATGCGGTACTAAATCTGCCTTTTGTATAAACACTACACTTGCTCTTGTCCCTGATGAATTTCCTCGGAATGAAACCCAGATTTGCACAGCACGAGCAACTTTAAAGATTAAGCTGTGGAAGGAACTTGCTCTTAATTGAAGGTGTTTTGTACAACATTACTCAGAATCCAGTATGCTTACTGAGATGATGAGTAGCAGATTAGATGTTTAGCACTTTTTGGATTCTTACCATTGTATTGCTGTATACATTGTGAAATGAAGATTAAAATATGTATTTTTCTACCTGTTGAATTGATGTTTTGTTCAACAATGTTCTGAAACATGATCATTGCATGAAGTGTCTTCCCCTAATACAAAAGCAGTTTGAAATCACAAGTTTATTGTTGTCTAAGAGTTAAAGGGTCAATCCCCTTTCATTGAGGGTTTGCTTGTCATTCCATGTAACCACCCTCTATCTCTAAATGTAGTGTTTTACCACTGTCAGTTACCCCATGAATTATGCAATACAGTATTGGGAATAACCAGAGAACCGGTGGAGAAAGGAGACTATTTCCATTCAGATTCTGACACTCAAGCTTGGGTCAAAAGAGAAAAGAGTTACTCACTTCAGCTAAGTCTGCGAAGAACTTTGATTCCATATCCAACAGAGGAAATAAAGGGGACTGTTCAAATTGCTGTGCAACATAAGTGGCTCGAGATCTAGGCGCCTTATGTGGTGTTGCATCACAATATCCCAACCCCGGGGGAAAAGACAGATGTAGATTGGGCCCAGTAGTCGTGTGGAGCTGAAACAGGAAGTCACTAATTTAAAAGACCTACATGAGCAAGACACAGTTAATATTGTTCAGGAGAGGTAAGGAGATGCGTAGGTGGACAAGAGACCAGGTATTGGATTGAAAATGCGGCCAAATGCTGAAGAGTCTCTGGTGGAGTTGGATAACGGTGAAGGTGTAATATTGCATGTGAGAGAGAGTACCAAGTGGTAATGGCATAGCTGTGATTGTGAGACTGTATATGTGAATGAGTGAGGAGGCTGGAAGAAAGTATTGTAGTCTGAGAGTGTAGAGAGTGAAAGGAGGTAGTCTATTGCAAGGTTGTAGAGGGTGAAGGAGATAGTAGAGAGTGATAGAGAGTGAGAGTGATACAGAGGCAATTTACGTATGAGGAAGTAGTCGGAGGATGGAAGGGGTGGAGATAGGAAGGAGAGGAGTGTTAGAAGACTGCAGGACAGAATAAGAGATCTGGCAGGAGAAAGAGAATAGGTACGAGAGTGAGACAGAAGAGCAAGGTCAGTGAATAGGAACCCTAGTGGGAGTGGGTAAGTAGAGAGTGGGAGGGGACGTTGATAGAGAAGGGGAGATGAGAGAGAAGTTGTGTAGTGAGTAGGGAGACAAGTTTAGGTAGAGGATTGAAAGTGAGATAAACGGAGAGAGAAAGAGATAGTGGCTGACAGTTTTCAAGCCATCTCCTAGACCATTCTCGTAGCACTAGACAACCTCAGAGAGATAGATAATGCCTTGGCTTTTTATCCTCACCAGTGTAGAGAGTATGGACTATGCTGTAGCGCATACTGATCTCGAGAATTTATTCTGACCCTGGGTTTTAGGGAAGATTGGGTTATGATGGAGGGAGACCATGGGCTGTTGAGGGCCCAATAGTTAAGTCTACCCACATCCTCAAAAACATCAGAATATCAGTAAAAGTGCTATTAATAAAAACCTTAAACTACCTACCAGAATCATGAGATTATTAAGGGCATCAGTGATATCTGTTCCTGGTTATTATTCCCAGATCTATTATTCTTAATCTCTGTTCAAATAGATCATATGGCTAAAAACTCTTCAATTGGCAACAGAAAAGCAACAGGTAACAAGGATAATGATCCATACATGCCTTGCTGATAATGGTAAGAATTTCTATCACAATATTTGTGTGGCTATTCCTTTAGTCCTTGGACATTACATGAGTTCAATACCGAGCGTAAGCATTGCATGGACTAATATCAAGGCATTTTTGTGAATTAGAATTCCCAGTGAGCTCTCTGATAAAATAAAATAAAAAATCTGAATTTCATGTGTTACAATTGAGTTTTAAAGTCAAGAGTCAGGTTTTCCTTTCGCTGGTGTGCAGTCATAATGTCGACAGTCAAAATGTCGACAGTCAAAATGTCGACAAATAAATGTCGAAAAACAATAATGTCGACAAACAAAAATGTCGACATTTTTCGATATTTTTTCGAAATTTTGTATTTATTGTAAGAATAAATAAATAAATAAATATATAATTAGAATGTGTTGAGTATGAGGGGTGGGAGGGTGGTTGGGGAGGGTGTGGGGGGGTGGCAGGGGGGTGTTGGGTGAGGGGGGGTTGGGGGGGACCCCCCCAATAGTAAATGATACTATTTTTGGTTATTTATTTATTGAAAAAATAAATAAATAAATAAATATATAATTAGAATGTGTTGAGTATGAGGGGTGGGAGGGTGGTTGGGGAGGGTGTGGGGGGGTGGAAGGGGCCTGTTGGGTGAGGGGGTTTGGGGGGGACCCCCCCCAATAGAAAATGATACTCTTTTTGGTTATTTATTTATTGAAAAAATAAATAAATAAATATATAATTAGAATGTGTTGAGTATGAGGGGTGGGAGGGTGGTGGTGGGGGGTGTGGGGGTGTGGCAGGGGGGTGTTGGGTGAGGTGTTGATAGTTTTAAGTGACATTTTTTTGTCGACATTTTTTTTTCGAAAAAATGACTTTTTACATTATAAGTATAGGATGTCGACATTATTATTTTCGACATTTTTTTTTCGACATTTTTGTTTGTCGACATTTTTTTTTCGACATTTTGACTATAAACCCAGAAGACTATGGGGTACATGCTGGGTGCAATACTACTTTGCTAGCTAGAAGGCCTAGGAAAATGTCTTCTGCTATAAATATACCCATTGCAATATACCTGGAGGAGATGTCAGTGATTAGCTGATAGGCTATTCTTTATAATATTTATACATTGCCTAACTCACATAAGGGGAATCCAATGGATGAGGACAGTAGCGTAGACCAACATTTTTGATGTCCCCCTGTGAGTCAAGCTGAAGGTCCCTACATCTCTTAAAGCATGGGGCACGGAACACTCCGGGCCGGCCTAGACCACAATGTGTTCGCAATGCCCATGATGATCATGCCACTGCAGGGGCATGCAGCACTCCAGGTGAATGATGCAATTATGTTTTCTAATCAAAGCTTAAATGTTTCACCTAGCATAGAAAGAACGGGGTGGTGCATAGTCTGCAAATATACTATTCACCAGTGGGAGCTAGTGAGTTGTTTTATTGGAGGGTGTAAATGTTTGCCACAACCAAGCACAGCGAGGGAGCCAGACCTAATGAAAACAGGTTTGGGGGATTCTACACTCTGCCACCAAGAAATTATTTTGAATAAAGGATTCAAATGGTACATTCTACAGTAGTCTTTCTGTGAAAAATTGGGTAAAAGGCCAGAGAGTTTGCAATCGATTTTGTGAGGTAATTCATGAATTAGTTCAATAGATGCAAGTTAACAAAAGTGCACAACAGCATTTTGAAATGCATTTTTATGCATTTCCCGGCAATTAATACCAGTATAGAAAAAGCAGTGCTGGGTGTGCCCATACATTTCTGAGATTGAAAACTGTACCGGCAGATAGACGGCATGAGTATGGGAGCGACCTTCGTACCTGACATCGCAAATTTATACATGGACACCTTTGAAACCTTCATTTTCGATGATTGCAATCCATTTAGACATCTCATGAGCACTTGGAATTGTTATATAGACAATGTTTTTACCATCTGGACTGGTGCACTACAAGAACTTAACCATTTCAAAGAATGGCTAAATACACAAGATCCTTTTCTAAAATGTACCATGGTGGCAGATGTACAGAAGCGCCCATTTCTCGATCCTAGGATCGGAAACTCAAATGATGGAAATTTAGAAACTGTGTTATTTCGGAAACCAACAACAACCACAGGAATTGACAAATCATTTGAAAAAGCGATGCTACCCAAGCAAACGTATAGAAAACGCAAGAAAAAGAGCAAGGAACACAAGTCGATTGATCTGCTTAACAAAACACACCAAACCTATGGAAGAAGAGAAAATGACGTGTTACACCATACAGTCCGATAAACTGTGCTATCAAAAAGAGTATTTTGAAACACTGGTCATTAGTGAACACACCAGATTTCCATCCAGCAAAACCACAATTTGCATTTAAGAAAACAAACAACTTGAAAGAAATTCTAGTCCACATCTACAAGGAGGAACCAAAACTAAAACAAGATCAAACTACATTATGGGCTCTGCCACCTGTAGTAGGTCACCAGAAATGTGGGTAATGCCCAGTATGTGACTCAAATACTAACACAAAAAGCATTGACCTAAATCACATTAAATGGAACCTAAAGGAATTTACTAATTGTAAAACACTGTGGGTGATCTACGGCATAAGATACCCATGTAATCTTTGGTACATAGGGAAAACCAAAAGACCAGTTCGACAATGCATATGTGAACATCGGTCATGTTTAAAAAACAGTGTACCTGACAAACCACTCATATATCATTATCTACGGAAGAAACATAATTACACAGAGTTTAAGTGGGTTGTGATCCAAACTGTAAGAGCAAAAACACGGGGCGGGGACAGAGATCTAGAACTTAAAAGACTAGAACAAAAATGTATCCAAAGAACGGACAGTGTAAATAATGGTTGGAATTCAGCCATATAGTTTTTTCTGACAGTTTCTAAGTCAATTGAATCACTCAAGTCAGATATACAAGACGTTTCCATGCTAGCAGCGCACAAAATCGCTGCGACTCGAATAATCTTAATCAGTAGATTACACGTGTTATATGTGATACGATTAGAGTTGCTGAAATAAATACATTACAAGAAGGATACAGATAATAAGAATATACTCAATGAAGTCTTCATAGTGAAAATGAAAGGCAGCCATGCATAGCCATCAAAAGAACAAATCAAACAGTTTTTCTTATTTTCACTCGTAGGAGCCAAAATTGTGAGAAAATACAGATGGCATATTGCAAAATAACAGAAACTCATCTGCTGTTGCAGGTATGTTTTTCTAAAAACTCTCTAAAAAAGTACAATACATTGGGAACTTATGAAGCGGTAAAATAATGTAGCCTATACTAAAATAAATATCCTGTATGCTTGTCCCACAGTGCTAAATAGTATTCTCACCAAAGAGATGTACATAAATAAACAAGTGGTCCCTCTTCGAAGTCTACTAAAAGAGGTTAGTAGATGAGACACGTTTATTACTTTCTTGACTTTTTCTTGATTTTTAACTAACCCAATCAAACCAGATATCAGAGTGTTTATGGTTTTATACATTTTTATTTTTTAGATATCCAAATTGAGGGTTAAAAGACTTAATAAGACCATCTGTCCTGACGAAGGCCTTTGGGAAAACATATGTGGAGATGGGGTTTATCCCGTGAAAAGAGGACAAAACGCGTTGACATACCATCTCAAAAACATACTAGCTTTAGAAAAATCTTTCTGCAGAAAGGCATTCATAAGAACCATCTTTGAATCATAGCTAACGCCTGTAATTGGATGATACATGAAATGAATCAACCACTTTATAACCCTTGAAAAATTGTGGGATAGTCTGTGTTCCACACAGATTTTATGAGATTGATCTCATACATATGAGATTGAGATCATACATATATCAGCAATGTGGACGAATTGGGCATATTCTGGTCAGACAGAATGGCATTGGCACTCTGCAGGGCAAGATACTGAATGGTTTGGCCTTTCCTTGCATCTGTTGTGAAGTCTAGTAACACCTTTATCCAGCAGAACAGCCTCAAGCAGGAGCTGTCCTGGGAAACAGGCATAAAGGTTGCACCCATTCCAAAGGACTAGCTTTCCACCTGGGTACTGGATACCAAAGGGCCTTTGATGCAATACACAAGGGACAGGGCAGAGTTAGTGTAGAGAAGATTTCACCATATTCTTTCACTCTGTATCTGTCTTTCCTTCCTGTCTCCTTAGATTGCTTCAGCACATCGCCTTTTGGATATGATGCCAAAAGGCAAAGAACACCTTTCTTAAGAACAGGGATTGGACCCCTTAAATTATGCTTGATCTTGTCCAATCACCTGTGGTATTTTGCCTATAAAAGGGGGAGTCTCCCACTCCTTTTTTGATTCACTTTTATTCAAACACTTAAGGAAGAATATCTTGAACCTCAGTTGAGAGAGTTGATTTGTCAAAGCCTTCTGCTGGAGGTAGGACTGAGTGTCCTTGGTAGAGGTAATCTCTGCTCCCTAACCATGCCCAGGGCACATTAGGTCATGACCTCCCTGACTGCCAGCAACATTGTAATCCAGGACCCCTGCAAGTGTGTGCCAAAATCCCACATGTTGGGAGCCCGAGAACAAGGACTAATGATATTCCTGAGTCCCTGTATCCTGAGAGCCAATAGAACCAGAATCCCTGTTCGACACCACCAGGTTTGTTGTATTCAAACCACAGGGTACACCGGTTGTTCATTTAGCTCTCAACTGAACCCTTTAAACCAATGTGTTTGCAACTTCGAACCAGCTTTATACTGCATCATGCCTCACAGAGGCTGTCACCTGCTTGGCTCGAATAAACTGCTCATCACCGGACCTCAACATGAACTGTAAAGGTTTCACTCATCAGCCATAGCTAGTGGTTACCACATGTCTTGAACCGGCTCAACCCTGAACCAATCCTGATGAGTCCTCTGACTTGAATCGCTCGAATGACACATTCAAACTGACTCAACGTGAGCTTGCTGCTTGGGCCAACATGAGCCGTACTAAGTTCCACCCTCTCACATAAGATCAAAATGTGGTTTGATACTGTGGACCTGCAAAGAACAACAAAAGGTATTTTTGACTGATAACTGCCACCTTGGTCCATCTTTGGAGCCTAGAGGCTGATTACGTCACCTAAAATCCCCTTTTCATACAATAACCTATCCTTGTTAAGAACATTGTGGGGGCTGATTGCCTTTCATGCCTGTGGGGTTGTTACAATGAGGGGGCATTGAGAAAAAGTTAACTCCAAATGTGTCAAGTAGGGGATCCTGCAGGTTTCTTTCCTCTCTACACTCCTCCTTAACCTATATATATATATTCTCTTGGATAGACCCTTTGCAAACACAACATTCATTTCCACAAATACACAGACAACAAAAAATAAACTTTCAAATCACATCCCTTTCAGAACTCCACAAACGCAAATGAGGTCTTTCCACTATCTCCACTTGGATGGCAGCCATTTCCTCAAGCTCAACCCTTCCGAAATGGAATACATCCTCATCTGCTTCCTCAAGCACAAACCTGTTCTGACTCCTTGGATCAAAGAACTCCCTACTGACAACTCACATGCATCCCTCTCCACTGCTGTCATATCCCTTCACAAGAGACCCCAACCTTTCACAAACCACTTAGATGCTGTCACCAAAACATGTCATCTACAACTACACCTTCTATGCAAGATCAGACATATCCTTCCCCCTGATGGTTTCCACGCAGTAGTACAAGCACTGGTTCCTACCCAGCTGGACTACACAAATGCTCTCCTCACTGACCGCCACAACAGCACTGTTGTCCCACTGAAAACCATACAAAAAGCAGCATCCAGACCCATCCTCAGCCTACACAAACATTCACACATCTCCTCAGCTCTCGCCCATCTCCACTGGATCCCCACACCCCAGGAAATTGCCTTCAAGGGACTCTGCATTGCATTCAAGGCCATCAACCTCAAAACCCCATTTTACCTTCATGATAAACTCACACCCACACAAACACCAGACATGTGAGCCAGCACCTACTACACATTCCACTGCAAACTAACATGCACACAAAACAAACATTTACCCAGTGAGCATTCAGAACATGAAACACCCTAGCGTTTCACATCCACACTGCACCTTCATGACCACTTTCAAGCAAGAGCCTCAAAACATACCTGTTTCACCACAAACAATCCACATGCAATCCAGACAGAAAGTATTGGATACTCATCCAATACTTTCATCTCTCTCTTTTGAATATTTCAACCTTTTCATGGCACTCGGAGACCTTTTGGGTGGGGCACAAATTGAACAATAATTCAAATAAAATTAACAGACTTTCATTTGTTTAACATGTGTTTAACAGACGACCATAACAATTTTCCAAGGAACGGCTTTCATACGATTAAATGATGACCGTTAACAAAGCAGATTTCCATTAAAAAAACATAACTTGGTTTGAAGATCTTTTTATTTTATATTTTCTAAGGGTATTCCATGTGGCGGAATGGAACAGTGACACTACTGCCCTCACAGACCATGTCAGATTCTGCATGCCTGGGAAAAATACCCAGGACACATGGTGGTCACTACAGCTGCTCCTTGCAGTCCTTGAGGGTTCACATACAGGCTGCCATCTTTTCTTGCTATGGACAGGGCTAACGAATGGCCCTGCAGTAGAGTCACCTGAAGGGAAAACAATGGCATAAGGTGGGGGCCTCCAACCCGGCCAACAATATCTCCACAAATAGTACCCAGGATCACATTTTTTGTGTTCAGCAAGCTCCCCTGGAAAAGCAGCAAAATGTTGTCAGACTTCTTATTAATTTATTTGACAGAGCCCATTGGATTCTTCTGCCCTGCCGTGACAGGGGGCACGGTCTGAGATGCAACCTGGTGTGTTGGCACTGGTGGGGGTTGCTTTACATCCACATGGGACAAGAGCCCTGCTCAGCCTGCGTTGCATTGGGTTGATGCTTTTTAGCCTGGGTTTGAAGGTTAAAGTCTTTGCCCATCTAAACATAGATATCCTACATTCCCTCTTGTCTCATTGATTTCACTATTTTATACTATAACTTTCACTGTCTCTCCCTTTATTTCTTCCTGACTTCAACAATCTGCACAACGTCCTTCTTCCCCAAACACACCCATACAGGAAACAGGAAGTAGGTCATCCAGTGTCTATAAAAAGTGAAGCCGATGCAACGCATTTGAGTCTATAGGCATCAATTATCTTGAATCATGTGAATTCTGCTTAATTCAATAATAAATACATTTAAAACATGTATGCGATCGAGTTGAATCAACAACATTTGTAAAGTTTATGTTGAATCAGGCCGGCCAATTGTGATGGGATGAGATGCCAGTGTAGTCACTGCATGACATACATCCTGTTAATTTGTTTAGGAGCAAGCCGATTTGAGCCACATTCAAGTCTAATCCGGCCTTTTGAAAATTGCCTTGTGAGTCAGGGTGATGGTGGCTAGAGTGGGATGAGCTGACTTGAGCCATTTATTTAAAGCGGTTGAGCAATTTAAGGCTCACCCATCCCTACCTCACACCATCAAAACCTCTCCCAACTCATCCGCCCACTCAACTGCTCCAACTGTATTATCCATTTTTTAAATGTCCAAAGCCAATCACCACAAAAATCTCCTGCCTTTCTGGAAGCTTCTCGAGACTGCATGACGTACAACAAAATGGATTCTTATAAAGCAAGTCAGTCCAAACTTTTTTTTTTTTTTACTTTTCATAAGTTCGACCTCGGTTTGAACTTTTTGACAACCTGATATGTGGGTGATTCAAAGATCGGATTTATACATTCACACAGCTGTGCCCCAACTGACTAGGTGCACATATTTAAAGTGCTCTCCTATAGTCATGTTTGAGGAGAAGAAACTGTGTTTCTGGTGGCTCTGGCCTCCTTCCATATGGGTGTGGTGTGAACCAATGCCAGCAATATCAATTCAGCAGGAGCCCAGATGTCAGTATTTCTGTAATTTCATTTCCAGGAGCATAGTTCATAGTTCTGGTTGCACCTGTTTTCTGTCAAATGTGGTGTAATCTTTCCATTCTGAAATGGACCAGCGTTTCGCTTTGCAGTGCAATACCCAAAGCTAAGCCTGGCAATCTCTGTTTGCAATGTGGCAGAAACCCAGGAAAGGGAAGATAATGATTGCTAAAAAAGATAATCCTGCATCTCTGAAAATGCAGTATGATGTAGATCACAGATGTGTACCTAAAAGAGGCCATCAAGCCTGCAGCTGCACAAACAAACATTTATTTAAAAGATAAATCTAGCTTTGTATTATGGTAATAATATATTTGGTGCATTTGGAAAAATGTGTGATCACGATTGATGGCAGGCTATTGTCTCCTAATAGTTGTATTGATCGATGGCCTCTACCAAATTCTTTGCCATTCTGCTCTCTAGTCTATGTGTTTACCTGTCTATGTCCTGTTGTTCACTATACTTCACTCATTCATTTATAACAAATGTAGAAGAAGACTGTATACTCACTCATTTTATTTTAAATATATTACAGGGCCTGTGGTAGCGGCCCTATAGTTATGTCAAAGTTTCTCAACTCATAGGAAGAGCACCTTTTGGGCAGCTTATACCTCCCTGGAGGAATCCTCACGAAACCTTGCAGAAAAAGTATATGGCCCTGTCAGATTGATCCTGGATGTTTGGTGAGTGTTTTTGCAGGGGGGGGGGCAAAATTATAGGGTTATAGGGGGTCCCAAAATATGTGGTGTTTCCCATATACGCAATTCAAAAAGAATTTTGCTCACACCTAAAGCCCAAGCCGCTGGACATATTTTCACCACATTTGCAGCAGAAGCGGTGGCTTGGTCCTGAAAGCGTGCTTTTGTAAATGTGGTGTAAATCCGTCTGTTTTTTTTTTTTAAAACAACCAAAAAGTAGGTACAAAAACATAAGTCATATGTGGGTTCGGTCCATGGACTCATTTCCCTATTTGGTCCGTGGACCGGCCTCTGATTGGCCCAGAGGACTACATGATGTCTGTGTACATTGGACGTGCCCGCTGATTGGATGGTGATGAGCGTGAGGTGCGTCATATTTTTGGAAACGCCCATCAGGTTAAATACGCAGGCAGCTGCTGGTGTCTGCAGACAATGCGCTGGGGAAAAATTGGAAAACACATTTTGGGTTATTTGGTCATGGAAAGAGAGGTTGGGAAGTGTGGGGGAGTGGAGAAAAGATGCTATGGGGCAATTTTTGTAGGTTGAAAAAGGTTCGGATGGAAAAGACGTTTGGATTTATTTTCTGGCAAGAATGGGTCATAGAAATGGTAGGGAATTGGAATGAAGGCAATTTGGAGCTGTTTTTATAGGTGAAAAAAGGGTGTGGAAATCACTGAGTCCACAGTCAATTTCGGTGTCCGCATACATCATTTCGATTGCAGGGGGTCAGGGTGACCTTTATTAGTTGACGGTATATGGCATGTACTTGTTATATAGTTAATTTTATTGTGGTAGTTGAGGCCAGTGGCCAGATTGTGTGGGGCATGGCTGCAGCCCATCACCCCAAGAATATGTGCACTGTGCACAAGCACCACAGTAGTAATATGTGTAGTAATTATAGGTAATGTAGTAGGAGTATGGCCAGAATCACCATAGTAGCAATATGTGTATATTAATTGTAGGTAGTGGGAGTAGAAAGTGTTTGCAATGTGGAGGAGTGATGTCATTGAACTATATATGGTACTTTTGATTGTAGTACAATTGAGGAGAGGGCTCATAGAAAATGTATTTGATTATAATTGCTGTGGTTTCTTAGTTTTGTAGCATTATGAAGCTGGAATCTGGTTTATTTTCTGTGTAAAGTTCAAAAGCTGTAGTTGTATACAATTTTACATATACATTTTATTTATAACCTCATAAACAGTACATTTTAAGTACTATGTTTAGTACAACACTAGTGTATGATACAATGCTGTTGTCTTGACATTACATAATCATTGGGTCATTGGGAAAAAATGTGTACTCGATAAAAAAAACACGATTACAGTTATGTGAGTTTAGGTGCGATAACATGTTTGTTAGAAGTATGTTGTGATTAAAGGAATGCTTGCTGTAGTCAGACCTGATAGCATATTCTAACTAAATTAGAGGTTAGAAGATGTTTTGTCGTGTAAGAATTGTATTTGAAGTGTTTTGGAATGAAGGGTGTTTTTCAAGTAGTTAGATACCTGTTGGTGTATTCTAACTATAATGACTTTCAAAAGTACTATTCTAGTATTATGCATGTAGTTAGATACCTTCTTGTGTATTCTAACTGTTAATTTAGTGACTAAATTTGGTTTGAAGGAATATTACATAGGCATTTGTTAAATTTGCTGCTAAGCTATGTTTTGGAGTAACAGAGGTATTGTTACATTCAAAACCAACCACTTCTTTTTTTGAAATGTGCAGTGTAGTGTCCTGAAGTGGTTGTGGCACCAGTGTGGTATACTATATCTACTGTTGTCATGGTTATCATTCCAAGAGATACTTGGCTTTATGTGAAGCCTGTAAGCTTACAGTTATGTCTGGTTCCATCTGCATTGTACCTTAGAATCATTAGTATGACATATTGGCTACGTGAGTTTATTTGTATGGTGGAATAATTGTCTGAATTGCAAAAAGGGCATTATATGCCATGATTTGCATTCTGCAGAAGCTGGTGAAATGGACTGGATTCAGAATTTGTTATGATACATATACAAATTGTTCACTAGGGATGTGGTCTAGTGAACATGGTTGCAGAGAGTGTATGTATGTTTCCACGTGTATGAAATCTGGAAGATCTAATTCGTAGGGATGGTTTTGGTTTCCAGTACTTGTATAAGTACATTAGGCATTCTTGTGGATCATCCTGTGTGTTTCTGGTAACTTTTACCATTCCTGCACAGAAGTCCAACTCTTGCCTTATACCTGAGACACTGTAAGTGTTATCAGGATTATTTCTGGCATTTCTGTGAAGGACAAGCATTTGTAAAAACAACTGGTTCGAGCCATTTAAGAACAAGTTGGGAACAATTGGTGGCAGTTGAAAGAGAAAATTAATTGTTGCATTAGCATAACAATTTACTCCAGATGTTTTTCTGAATTTAAATGGACTAGAGAGTTCTGTTTGTTGATCGTTTGATGGGCCTGCAGATCTTTCTACAGAAGAGACATGTGTGTCTTTCTTTTCTGATGGATGCACAGTTGTCTTTGTACTAGACAGTTTTATGTTTGAATTGTTTGATGCAGAAGGTGTTGGTCATTGTTTTTCTAGCTGTATTATTGGGAGAACTGCTATAGCTTCTGTTTGAATCCCTTGTCTTTTAAAATGTTTCTTTTTTGAGGTACATGCTAAATATCCAGATTTGGGGAGTATAGTGCCCGTAGCCTGTTGTATTCCAGGATGAAAGGAATGACATTGTTGACTTTGTTTGCATCAAAGTTAACTAGGAATAGAGCATTGAGTGTATGCAGACGTAAAAGTGCTATGTAACTCGTACCTTCTTTAAAGACTGTGTTGCCAATGTCAATCAATGCTTGATCTAGGGTTGGACCTTGTGATTTGTGATTAGTGACAGCATTTGCAAGAGATAGAGAATATTACTCTCTGCGTACATACATGTCTTTGAAAAGAAGGAAATGTGTTATTGTATGGCCAATTCTTTAACTTCCACAAGATTGTCAAAGTGGATGTTGACAAGCTGAATGTTGTTGTTATGTGGATATGTTTGCAGGCCAACAACTGCACCAATTGATCCATTGACTAAACCTTGTTGTACGTCAAGGTTACGTTTTAGAATTACTCTGCAGTTTAGACAAAAAAGGGCCTCATTATAACCTTGCAGATCCGGTAACAACAGTGAAGGTAAGCTGACCGGCACTGTTTCTTCTGGACCGGCAAAGTACAACTCTGCTGGGAAGGAGACCTCTCACCCAGGCAGGTCCAACCCACCCACAGAGTTTCACGGAAGCACCAGCACCGTTATTACCAGTGCCAGTGCCAGTGTTTCCATGGTCCCCATTCCCATAGAGTCCTATGGGACTTAATATGAATAGGGAAAAACATTTTACTGGCAACTGACTTTCCGGCCGCTGGGTTTGTAATACCCCGGTGTTACCGGCAAGTCAGATGCCAGTAACTGTTTATGGGTCCGGAAGTTACTGCTGGACCCATAATGAGGCCCAAAGTGCATTTTTCTAAGCTATGTTAGTCATGCTCTTGCTTGTTGGCATATAGGAAGTGTCATGTCGTGCACTTGCAGTTTGTCTGTGGAGATGATATGCAGTTTGGGTTGCATTTCTTTTTTTGAACATTGTCTCATTGAATTGACTTCAGCTTGAGAGTGTTAGCATTAAGGACATAGATTTAAGATTTAGTTCAGTAAATTGTGCCATGATATCAGGAGCAGACGTGTTTCGTCCATACAGCTCATGGATTAGTCTAAAATTTAAGATGGATTTTGCATCTTTAGTAAGCAGACAGTTCTAATGCTTTTGTTTTAAATGTTAGCATATGTGAGGTCTGCAGACTGACGCATGTTTTGAGTTAGTTCTCTGCAGTGAAAATGTTGCCAGAGATTTACATTTCCAATGCTGCCAAGGGTATTGCTGCATTGTATGTGTCCTAATGTTGTGAAAATAGGTTGACCTTTAACTAGTTTTAACTGTAGGAGGTCTCAGAAAACAATAACATGTTTTCCTCCAAACAGTTATTTGTCGATGGTTTTAATGACTTCTTGCATTCTTAGATGAATTAAAACCAACATTATTTTGGAAACAATGATTACTTCATCTATCAGGTGCACTTTCATTTGTTTTAGAATTCTGTGTACTTCAATAGCAGCTACTGCTGATATTTTGTAGTATTCTAATTTGTTTTTGTGTTCTACAGGGAGGAGCAGTAGTTGGTTTAAACTTACACCTTCTATGTTGAAGGCAGCTACACCTGTGGGGGGTGTTACTACAGCAGAAAGGTTGCTGTTTGTTAAGTTTTGCAGACATTTGCTGATTATTTATCTATTTATTTAATTAAGAATGTTTTACCAGAACCAGATTCACCACTTACATACAGGAGCAGAGGTTCATAATTTTTACAGCCACACATGTTAGTTTCATGTTTAAAACCATGTTCAATTTCTTGAGTGACTTCTAGTCAAATGGTGAGTTGTTTATAATTTAGCCTTTATTCCGGCACTGACCAAGTCTTCCTCAGATTTTTTATATTGATACATGATATTTTCTACTTCAGTCATGGCCATGTCTGCTTCATTTAGAATGAGTGGTTCTCCAAGTTGTTCTTGGCTTGCAGTAAGGGAAGGTTGACTGCCCTCAGGAGTGTCCTGGTCTAGTTGAGCTTCAATTTCTTCTTGTTGGAGTTCCTTGTCCAACATTTGTTTGTATTGTTTGTCATGAGTCATAGTCACTTATTAATTCTTTTTCTTTTCTCCAAGGTTTATAATGTGGGAGTAGGGCCATGTAATTCAGTTCTCTATGTTGTGGAGATTTAAATGATAATTTTACATGATTGACTGGGTTTTGTGAGTTTCACTAGGCTTCCTTCACAAGTTGAGACTGATTAATAATAATGTATTTATTGTGATTTAGTTTGATAAAGAATTTTACACAAAATACAATGAACTAACTTGCAATCAACCAATCAGTAATCATAATTACAATGGCCATCATTACGACCCTGGCGGAAGGGGTATTACGCCAGCGTAATGCATGGCGTACCCTACCGCCTTACTACGAGTTCCCGTAGCGCCATGGCGGTTTTCACGCCTGGTTTTTCCGGGTGGAAAAATCCATGGCGCTACGGGACCTGTTGTTAATTACGCCACCGTAATTTACGGTGGCGTAATTAACGCCTTCCCCACTCCCATTATACCCTATGGGGCAAAAATGGGAATGGGGAAGGGTAAATGGGGAATGGGGATTTACCGCCCCGCCAAGGTCGGAATGGGGTGGTAAGTCCGCCAACCCCCATGGCGGAGTTGGCAGCTCTGCGCCATGGTCCATGGTGCAAATTGCACCATGGACCTCCGCCAGGGTCGTAATGAGGGCCAATGTGTACAACATATGAATACTACACATTCAATTTACATTTAAAATTCAAATTCAAATTTCAAGTTTGCTCCTGGTGTCATTAAGAGGCTGTAATATGGCCTAAATTATCAAATACATTAAAAGATTCACAGTTTAATAAACATAAAAACACACTCATGATGTCATCATACTCATAAAATCATGCATCTAGGATCTCATAGAAATCATACTCATGAGAATCCACAGAATTCATCAGCACAACAGGAGATCATCAGTTCTAACCAATAATTATCCCATTCCATTTCAAACTTCTTCTCATGTCTCACCTTTTAACTTTTAGTGCCATTGCCCCGCACTCACAACTTATCAAATACAAGGCTATAATCACTCCGACCATCCCCACTGCAGGCAAATAGTTAATTCTAAATTGTCCCAGGACCAATAGGATAGTCGCACCTGTAGTGATAACACTCAATCAACCATCAGGGTTTGCACGTGCAGCCATACACAATGTAAGGCAATTTGTGCAGAAATAGTGTCTGTGTTTAAGCAGTAATCCCAAAAGGAATCTGCTAAGATTCTTTCATAGCTATTCACCAAAACATTCCAAATTGCACATGTACAGGTGTCCCAATTTAACATACTGGGCCTCATTACGACCCAGGCGGTAAGTTACCGCCTGGGCCGTGACTTTACCACCATGGCGTAAACTACGTTTACGCCATGGTGGTTGGCGGACTTACCGCCCCATTCCGAGGTTGGCGGGGCGGTAAGTCCCCAATCCCCATTTACCCTTCCCCATTCCCATTTTTGCCCCATAGGGCATAATGGGAGTGGGGAAGGCGTTAATTACGCCACCGTAAATTACGGTGGCGTAATTAACTCCATGGTCCCTTAGCGCCATGGATTTTAACACCTGCTAAAAGCAGGTGTTAAATCCGCCATGGCTCTAAGGGACCTCGTACTCAGGCGGTAAGGGTCGGCGCTGTTTACGGCGCCGTAAACCCCTTACCGCCTGGGTCGTAATGAGGCCCACTGTGTGAGAACATGTCTGATGGTTTCTAGCTTATCCTTAAAGCGCATATGCAGCAATATCTGTACTTAGATGGCAAGCAAAATCGAGGACCAGTGACCATCCGTTCCGGAAGTTGATTGGTGCGTAGTTTCAGCATGAAGAGTCTTATACCCGGGTTAGGCCATGGAAGCAGATAAAGTTGTGTTTTCCTATATCGGTGGACCACATAGGACACTGATTCACAGCCATTTAATTTAGCTAAGTGGCTATAATTCCTGCACCAATCCCACTTATAAAATTGTCTTTCAAATGATTTTTTTAAGTGGATGTAGGGAGTGCCTTTAATGAAGTCAGGGGACAAGTGTATCTTTGTAAAGAGCTGCTCATTTAGTAGCCCAAAGTTTGAACACCTATACACTTTTTCCGCATTGTGGTTCTGGCCTACTACTGCTAATAACCCACATACTGGGCTAGAGTGAGCTTTCAAATAGAAACACCCCTGAGCCTGTGTTGGCATACCACTTAAAGATGTGAGGCCTAATTCAAGGTGCAGGTATTCCATGGAACAGGAGGAGTCCAGACCAAGTATGGCACACCAAAAAAAAAACCTCTAGTCTATTTAACCAAGAATAGTCCTGCATAACAAGCACTTCAAGGCCATACAGCAAAAAAGGGACACAACATTGCATGTACAACTAAATAATCCTGGAAAAGAGAAACCTGTGTGACCTCTGGAGAACTTGCACACCTGGAGTGTAAGCTGTTTATCTCTTCTGATTGTGTTGCTAATTAGATGACTGTAGTCGGCACAAGTGCTGATTTCTAGGCCCAGATAATGATAGGATGGTACATAGTCGACAGTGCTGATTAAAACATCCATCCTACTTCTATTGACCCTATTCCTAGTGACCAGCATAACACTGTTGCTGTTCTTCTCAAAAGTAATCCTAGTTGATGAGCGTAGTTAGACAGCTTGTTCAGAAGTATCTTGATACCTTTGTAGCTCTGGTCAAACAGGACCAGGTAATCAGCATACAACATGCCCAATACAGGCAGATCTCTTATCCTGGGGGGTGGGGTATTGGCCGTCTCGAGCAGACGGGGGAGAAGATCTGCTATGTACATATTGTACAATAGAGAGGCCACAATACACCCCTGTTTGACTCCCATATTATTAGGGATAGGATCCAAGTCCCCCCATTATCCAGCCGTAGTCTGGCAGAGTTGTTACTATGCAAGTGAACTAGAATATTTATAAACCAGTCAGGACAATTTAAGACTCAATATTTGCCAGTTCTCTTCTTTGGTGTGACATTGTTTTTGTAGGTGTAGTTTTGGGCAATTTCATACAGACACATGTTTTCTAAAGCAGTACTCCTGTTTGGGTACTATGGGCCTCATTATGACCCAGCGCAAAGTGTTTAACAGCGCCGTAAAAGGCTGCGGCTCCGTTAAACCCCTAGCGCCTAAGTACGAGGTCCCTTTGCGGGACCCGACCTTAACGGCTGGTTTTACCAGCCGTTAAAGTAGGGACCCGCAAAGGGACCTTGGTGCTAATTACGGTACCGCAATTTGCGGTACCGTAATAAGCACCTTCCCCATTCCCATTGAGCCCTATGGGGCAAAAATGGGAATGGGGAAGGGCCATGGCGGCATGGGGAATTACCACCCCACCAACCTCGGAATGGGGTGGTAATTCCCCATTCCACCATGGCGGGCTCCGGCAAGGACCATGGTGCTAATAGCACCATGGTTTATCGCCGGAGTCCTAATGAGGCCCTATGTCTCAATTAAATTGTTTTTTAAAATGTCCCTGCAGTTGAGATCATTTGTGGCTATTTTATGTATCTCTTGGTAGGATTTTAGTACTCTTTTTCAGGATGAACCCGGTCCAAGGTTCAGCCATACAATGTGTTCAGATTTGCCATATATAGCTGTACAGGTTAAGTGGTCTGCAGCTTCGTAGCACCAGCATTCTTTATAGGAAAACATTTTTATACCAAAGCTCTACAATTTCTCTGATAGTGTTTTGTCAGGTAATATGTTATCCCAGAGGTGTTTTAGCTCTGTTTTCTCAGCTTTGGTAAGATAGGCTAGGACATACCTTGCAACTGCAGTGGAATTGTCTGAAATGTATTGTATGTCTTTGTTTCTATTCCACAAGAGGGAAATAATTGCATTGTAATCATTGGATGCTTTGTCCCTTTTAATGTTGGATGCATTTTTAGGAGATTTGCCTTTTACACTGTATCTAACAGAAGACATAAGGTTTGTGTTTTTTTGAAAACTGGTCTTGGCAAGCCAAAGCAACATTTTGTATAATAATTGCTTTGTTTTAATATCTACATCAGCAGTATTTGCCACATTTATGTTTTTGGAAGCCTAACACTTGTGTATGCAGGTCACTATGTGTAGTTTCTGAATGGATGTCACAGGTGATGCATTTTTTAATAAACTGTAAAACCGTGGCAACACTATCACACAAAAGCATATGGGTGTGTGGTGATCCTCTGTATTGACATTCTTTTCTCCAAAAGAATTGTTTCATGACTCCGAGCGGAGGGGTAATTTTATCGCAGATAAAAGATGGTGAAAGTAACTTGATACATTGAAAGGGTCAAGAGAACAGGGATCTCCTGGGTTTTTATATCTATTCAATCTTTATTTTGGTTTGCAGGGCGTAAGAAGTCATGCAAGTCATCCTATGCGTACTCTGCACAACTTAAAGTAACAAACCATGTGGGTGGGCCTAGGTTCCTTTGCATACAGCATACATCAGTGTGACGTTAGAACCAGTATTCTTTTGTACCACACATGTTTACCAAGAGATTAGTGATACTTCACTGCAAAATTTCATCTTTGTCTTTCATTTTTTGATGCAGTTGGGTAGTGGATATGTTTAAAAAGTTAGAGCCTGTTTTTAATGTGTGTACAACTCCATAACATGGAGTTTCCAGTTCATTTTGATGTACTGATTTGCGCTGACCTTTCATCGTATCTTCCTCCTTTTACTGTAGGAAAGAGTACAGGAAAAGGGTGTGCTTCTATATTTTTTTGGGGGATCCTCTGGCTTGATGCATTTGATATGTTTCTAATGCATCGTCAGTTGTCTCTTTGGAGTGTAGTGGGTGAATTGTATGCTTGTCTAAAATGTTGGCTGCAATAACAGAATAAACACGATCAAATTGAGCAGTTGGTGGTAAATCTTGAATAATTTGGGTGGTTTCTCTTATGTTATGCTAGAGCTAGGCACATCCTCTACCTCATCGTCTTGGTCCTCCTCATTGTCTTTTGAAGTACTGTACTTTGTTTGTTGTCTCGGTGCTCCAGCTGGTGGTGGTGGTGGCTCTTGGGGAGGAGGGATAGCAATAGCTGATGCCATGTGTAAGATTAATAGCAGCTGTGCTAATATTGTCCTAAGTGTGTGCTCTGTGCGAGATTGTTAATGGACAATGTGTAAGAATAGGTGAAGGAGCTTTGCAAGGGTACATTTTGTGTTTTAAACAATGTATTATAAGGAATAGGCAAACAAGGCAATAAATAATCATTAAAGATTGGTGAAATATATGATAAGAAGAACATGACAGAATCTGTAAACAAATATTTAGCATAAACAGATGCCAAGTATGCATAAATGACTGGGTAAAGAAGCTTACATTGTTTTAGAATAATGGGGGGGGGGAGTGGATAACAATACAAGTAACAAAACAACGAGTAACAGACAAGACAAAAACTGAATATGACACCCATGAAAGGAACGGAAGAAACAAGAGGGGGGACGAAGTGAGTACATGATAATCAAAAACAAATTATGTAGGTTTATTGTTAATGAGCTTCAGTGTTAGATAAGAAATCAAGAAAGGGTTGCCATTTTAATTGGTGTTTACATAACAAATCAGGAGAAGATGCAATGCAACTTTCGAATCTATGGATATTACAAATATGAATCCATCAGATATTATAATGGATAAGGTTCAGGTTTTTCAAAGTTCCTAGATCAGCAGAAAACGCAGTTTAGAAGAACGGACCCATTCGCAAAGTGTGGACGCGTTCACAGACACGTCATCATGCTGCCCACGAGTGCATGCTGATGTGACAATGTCCGAAAAGTCTGTGATGATGTCAGACGTTTCGCAAACATCGATGAACACAAAAAACTGTGGAAAAAGTTGCAAACAATGTAGAAGTATTAAAAATTATGCCAGAAGGTGGGGAATGGCAGAGTTTTAAGGTGAACGTTTGTAAATTGGACAACACTGTTGCTAGATTGGGGTAGGTATGATATTAGTAAATTGCAGGAAATTAAGGGTGCACTGGTAAAAACCCGTGAAATACACAGACAAAATGTTGTTAATGGGACGCTATATTTACGTTGCACTAACAAAAACCTATGAAATTCAATGAAAAAACATTGTTAAAGGGACGTTATGGTTACAAGTAAAACGAAACACCCCAGACATTTGACAGTTATGGTAAGCTATGCAACCATAATTCACACCACTACTGTGCACTGCTAAGACTAACATCCAGGACATTAAAGGTGATATCACAAATATCATTGATGACATCACTGAAGACATGTGGTCAATAGATCAATCTCCCTTCTCGATTCCATTTTTAAGCTATTAGGGAAGAACATCCTTACGAAGTCAGACTAATATGTATGTAATAATAATATCTTGCCAATAATCAGGCTTGGTTTCCTTTCTGCACTGTGGATCTGTGAACAAGCACTTGACCTCTATCTGAATGTGGCACTTTCTTTATATATTAGGAAAGAACCAATTGCTCTGCCTTTCATGGATCTGAGCACAGCCTTCAATAAAGTCAGTAGGACCAAACTTTGGCTGGTGCGCAGGTCACAGAATTTCCCAATTGATATTCTAAATAGTTTCACTAATATGCATCAGGATGCTATGGCTTGTGTAAGGAGCAGTGGTGAAGGTCGGTGTGCCCTGCATTTTCTGACTAGTACGGGGGTGCATCAGGGTTTCTTCTGTGTGCCTCTGTTGTTCTCCCTAAACATTCATGGCTTATAGAATACCCTTGTCCAGACTGGTGTAGACGTGCCTAATACTGGAAACATGTCAATACCCATATTAGCTAATGCTGACGATACAGTGTGATTCGGCCATGCGCGCCAAGCTCTGCAACACCTGATTATGACTTTAGCTTGTTCTGAACTGGTTGGATCTGCAGGTTAAAAGGCTAAGTCTGTATATGTCATATATATCATCTAGGCATAAAACAAATACAAATCCCAAGGATGTATAATAACAATAGAATTATACCACAGTTGATTGAATTCAATATTCTTGGTGTACGTTTTTCTTCAGAATTAACAGTTGGCTGTCACATAAGTAATACCATTTCTAGGAAGAGACAGGCCTTGGGGGAGTGACACTCATTTTTGGAAAATGTGTAAGGCCCAGACTATGGATATGATAAAATATAAAAGGTATAAAATATAACAACTAAAACCATAGCAAAATATGGAGCCACCCATTGGGGATTTTGGATGTATAAAGAAACTGTTGGGTCTCCCGAGATCTGCCTCCAATTATGCAGTGCACTCGGTCTGCGTTACTTAGAGGATGATTCCTTGAACCAGTCACTCAGCGATTACGCATATGGGCTAACCCCAAATCAGACGCAATTTATTATTATGGCTGTTTTAGGGTGCAGCTCAGATCGACTGGCTTAAGCATTTTAAGCAGCTAATGTTGATCTAACAGTGGTCTCCAGAATCAAATCCAGCTTAGAAAGTAGACATACGTGTATTAGCAACTAAAACTACTCATTGCAGAAATTGTTTGGCTTCCACAGATCCAAAGCTGGAGACAGTATTTCTATGCAGTCTATGAGTAACCTCTTGAAAAAACCTGACCACATGATCTGTAGCGAATACCACGGACAAGTAAACATTCTGAGGCAAAGCGCTTTGAAACACATTGTGTGTAGGCGCTATATAAATAAACTATCATATCATATCATATCAAGGACAAGGGCATGAGTCAAGAGCATTGCAGTGAAATATATGTGTGTGTGGGCATGTGTGTGTGCGTCTATGCTGCTTTATTCTACATGACAGCACTATTTCTATACATGATGGGAGAGCTGTTGTATGCACTGCTTATGTGGAAGGCAAGGGCCTATCCCTAAATAGTATGAACATTAAAGTTCAATCATCAGTCTTCTTTTCGCTTCCTAACCAATCATGTTCCTGCGGCTATGCTCTTGGTCAATCTGTGCTTCTCTTTAGAAACCAGTGCCTGCTCACAATCTAATATGGACATCTTTGGTGCAGAGAACTTTAACTACAATGCCATGCATTGTGATATGCTGTCAACAGCCTACATCTGACTGTAACGTTTCAAATCAGAATGCTTTAGGTAACCAAATAGTGCTTCATTGTTAGATTATGATATAGGTTTCCTCGTTTGAAAATCTTGAATCTTCTACACAGCCTTCTAGAGCTTTTCTTTGATCATACCCAGACGGTTTACCATATTCTTCAACCAAAACCGAGTTTCCCAATCCAGGTCGTTAACTACAGTGCACCTTAAATGGTGTAATCTATTCAGTGGTACACTATTCACGCACTGTGTCTTGTACTGGACCTTTAGACCGAATGAACCAAACCCTCCGTCTATTTGACAGACCAGGCCCATTCACTTATAATTTCAGGGAGACATGTGCTTCTCCTTTCCTGTTATACGTATGTTATGTGTTGGTTGATTTGTAGCCCTTCATTAGATAGCACATTTCCATTGGCTATTTATTTTACTGGAGGCGTAATCCTGTCTGTTTGTGTCTTGAAGATTCTGATTCCTTAGCACTGAATGCATACCCAAAGGGTTCTCATGTTCTTGGTTCTTAACCCAATATTCTAGAAAACAGGGTCTCTGTTTTGAAAGCTGAGTATTTTGCCCTCCCTCTGCACTCTTTGTTCAAGTAGCCATCAGCATCCAGTTCATGCTATCATTGAAGTCTTCCGTGTCCCTGTAGTCAAAAAAAGGCAGTTGGATTGAACACTGGAATACCCTGTGAATCCACAAAATTCAGTTTGAGGTTGACCCTCAACAGTGGATGCCATCACTGTCTTTCTACATTACATTTGAGTTTAAAAATGTGGGTGATTGCAAAATAAATCATTGGATGTGTCATTCAGTGTGGCTGAGTCTTGAGAATTCCTCTTTGGACGAAAGTCTCATTCTCACTTAATTTGTGTCAGTTTGTCTCTGGTTATAGCATTAAAACCATCACACCTTACAAACTTAATGTTATGTGTTGTTATGTTATGTTGCAGAATAGTATGGGGTTATTTCATTATGTATTTCTAATGCAGTTCCACAAAGATGAAGACATCCCAATTGTAAAATATGCACATTTTTAAAATGACAGCACCCTGTGCTAAATGCTTCCAAAACTAAACCCATTTTGCTTGTTTAGCTTAATGCTTTTAAAACAATTTTTTTGCTGAAAAACTGCCCTGCACCTACTTTGAAATGGCTGCATTTACATACTGCATACTGCATACTGCCTATAAACTACATGCTTTTATGCTGAAAAACTGTGCCTGGCTGCCTTTCCATACTGCATACTGCATACTGGCAGTAAAATCCCCATATATATCCTTACAATAGTGGTGAAAAAAAGTTACAGAATAGCCCTCTGGACCTTAGACATTCTATATCTTCTGTGTGTATGAGTGTCCCCTTGGTCCTTTTCCACATCGGTCATAGAATTTGTGCATAATGGATTTATTCCAAATTATTTTCTGAATTTTAATTTAGGCTTTCTTTCTGTAGAAAACATTGATAAAGAAGTCAAATATGGCAACAGTGTTTACTGCTCATTCATTTTTGCTACTGTCAACGTAGCTTTTACTCTGCCATCTCTGCATAATATCACAGTTAGTCCAAAAAGAAGTATCAACACTTGCATTCTGTGTGATTTTAAAATAAACAAAAGAGAAATGCTTTTCCCTGTTGAGTAGTTTCAAATATAATACACAACCCTCCCACTGACCACCTAGCCTGAGCCTGGGTGATCTACTGCCCCATTTCTTACCCGCGTGGCTTGTAACTCTTGCTGCCTAACTGCCTGCCCCTTCCACCCCCGTTGTTAGCTCCCGCCACCGCCCCTTGTATTGTTCCCTTTCGATCTGCTGTCCTCACAGTGCATTTCCCCTATGACTTGTAAAGTGCTTGTTTGCTTCCCGAAGGTAGGTCCTCACTCAATAAATACCATAATAATTATATTATTCATATGATTATGATTGTATTATCAGTAGTATTATTAATGATGATAACAATAATCAAGTATGATTATTATTAAAAATAAATAATACTAATACTAATACTAATACTAATGTGTCATTAGATGTAATAGGAACTGATTCCCTATGTTCATTTGTTTCAAAGCATTTTCTTGATACCACGTGTATATACATTCCGCATTGGGATTTCTGCATTAGGATGTCTGTGTAACTGTTTCCAACACACTAGCCCCATTAAGCTAACATCCATATTCATTTCAAAAGTGACTTCCATGTCATGATCAAGCATTATTTAATATATTTGATTTATGTGCATATTGCACAGGCGCCTCTGATAAATATGAAAGGTGTGTACTTGTGTGTGTGTTTCTGATTGTCTATTATCATTTCAGTGGGGGGAGCACTCTGTGTTATGTCTTGTCCAGTTCAGTTGATGTACCAGCCTTGAAGGAAAGTACTCTTCATTCAATCTAGCATAATCTGTAAAATAAACTTCCACGGTTAAAACATTCTGGACATCTGCCCCAGCTGTTTGTATTTCATCATTCAGAAAACCATGTAAGTATTTTTCAAGACAGTTTCATGGCAGAATCTGAACCGATGGGAATATGAATCCTAGGTGGTGATTCACAAAGAAGCAACCCTGACTTGCCCGCAACTGTTCACAGTAACATATTTGTGAACCAAGCAGCCTTTTCCATGTTGAACTCAAGTTTAAATCAGAATGGCTCATATTAACTTCTTTGAGAATTGCCTCCTAGTTTCCAGACCTTTTAAGCCCCAACGACAAAATGCAAAAGTATTAAAGCCTTTGTAACCACGCCCTATCTTGGGTTATAACTTATTATATATGATGGCGACTTTTTTTTGTTACTGTATAACTCACTGCTTTTCACTGCTATGACACCTGATAATAAATGTTTTTCCATATGTTGAAGTGCTCTGATGCCTGATAGTCAACACTCTTCAAATAAAGCACATCCAAACACGAATAACTTCACTATTTTGAATGTTAGTCTATGTTTGTAACAACCCAGGTGTGTTTGGGTCCTCCAACCTTCATAATTGCAACACATAAAGGTATTAGAGAATGGGTTTCCCCAAGTCCAGTCATCCGAAGCCAACATATATCTAGGTTTTCAGGATACCCACAAAAAAACAACAAAAAAACATGCAAATACTCTGATTCTAATTGAGTGTTCTTTTCATAGTGAGTGATTACCATGACAAGCTGATGTAATTGGGGATCTCCAGGTCCAGACTTGGGGACAGTAAGTATGCCGAAGAGCCGACCTCCGTCTTCCCAACCAGCAGTTTCATAACTGTGGGCTCATGGTTTTGTTTTTCTCATTCAGAAATCGCGTAACTGGGGAGAGGGGGTCAATCCCCACCCCGACCCCTTTTACTCTCCCACTGTATCTTGTCTTCCTTGTCGCCTCCCCTACTTGTATAAACTTCATTTAAGTTTTAAGTCAACGGGTTTCAATGTTCAGTAACGTGCCCTATAAATTCAGTTTGATAACACGCAATCGGGACATTGACTTCATCCCTTGGAGA
Source organism: Ambystoma mexicanum (assembly GCF_040938575.1). NCBI lineage: Eukaryota > Metazoa > Chordata > Amphibia > Caudata > Ambystomatidae > Ambystoma > Ambystoma mexicanum. Next base: position 1,341,281,268 of record NC_090932.1, read on the forward strand.
CCACTGAAATAGCCCATAACCATTTTCAATTCTTGACTTTGTTTGAAGAACTATTTCTGTGCCTATAGCGGTCAACTAATGACTAATGCGTGCACAGTGAGCTTATTAAAATGTGCCTTACACATGTTTGCAGTTTCGAGAAGGCTTCCTGGCTCAGGCTCATTGAGATAGGAAGCTCATCTTTTAATATATACCGACATGATTTTTTATGCAAAACCTTTATGACTTGCCATAGATCAGTTAAAGATTAACTTCAGAAAATAGCTTGTTAAAGCTATATTTTATCTTGCTGAATTACATCCTACATGTCACCGGCACTTATTATTATTCCTTGGTGATCAATTCATACTGTAAGATATTAAATCACTAGTGTTTGCAGAAAGATGAATCTTGTAAAAATGTGCATGATCACTAGGTCATTAAAAATAAAGATGCCGTGACTTCAATGGTTTGAAAAAGTGTTCGTTTTTCTTTCTTTAATTGAGAGCTTGTGAATTTTTGCCCACGCACGTAGTGTAGTTCAACTCGAAGCTGCGCTTTTGAAACTAGGCACAATTTACGTGATCTGTTATGTTACGTGCGTATTCTGTTAAAATCACTGTGTTAAATGTTTGTGAATTGTTGCCAATAAAATGCTCTCTACTGTTTCAAAGTGGCCAAAATATAATGTTGCTAATAAGCTGATCGCTCGTACCCCAAAAACACTGATGCTACTTGTAGCCTTTTTTTCTGCTGTTAAATACCAAGTCCAGTCTGCAAATAAAAGGAAATAATTAGAAAACCCAAACACAATTTTGGGATTTTGTGCCGCAAAGTATATTTAGAATTGTGGATGCCGGACCATCAACGTTCGACATTTATTTTCCAATGCACAGTTGTTTGTTACTGTGAGAGGGGAGAAGAACGAGTTTATTTCAGCAGTCTGTAAACACTCTAGGAGCTATTGAAAAAAGCTATTTTATGCAATAAACAGGAACAAAGAATATTCAAAAGTGCAGACAATTAAGCAACATAATATGGCAAACGAGAACATTTAGGACTGACCATAACCACTAAAAGGCAAAGATGAAATGCTGGAAAACATTTCAATTAGGGAGCAAGGCACACCTTAAAACACATCCCCACGGATACATCAAAAAGGGTATGCTCCTCCCTACACATGCATACCTGGGAATCTGTGCGCCATTATGCAGAACTATCTAGCAGGGACTCAGCAAGCACTAACAAATCAGAATTCAGATGCTACAAAACAGAATACTGATTTTAAGTGTAAGCACTGGAAATCCAGAATCTGAACAGTAGCTGGTGCCTTTTAGGCGTGTGGGCATATCCCTGACCCGCCACACCACCTTATGTGCCCTGTGAGCCCTCCCTCTCTGCAATGTTGCACTGAGCAGCCTTAGCATTGCATAGAATCAACATTTGGGCATTTTATGCAAACCATAATTAATGATGACTCCCTGGCCCATGACACAATGAATCATGTGCAGACCCTCTGCATGGAGAAGGAGGACTGAGAGGTTAGCTGCTCTCTTTTGTCTCAGTGGTGCCCAATTTGAAACCCCTTAGGACAGAAGAAATACTTTTCACCACTCTTCATCCAAGCCTTTCAAAAGCTGGAACATGGAGAATGGCGACCCCACCCGAACCTCTGTAGAAGAAGGGAGAGGGAATGGGTAAGGGAACCATCTTGTACTGAGTGACTCACTGACCTGTCAGCAATGGCTCTCCAATTGTGACCAGGAAGGGGAGTGGTCTATATCATAGTTACCCCGGACCCTACAGATGCCACTTGCCGCCATTAAGTCAGAGCACGGAGATTGTCAATCCATGCAGCCTCAATGGATTTGTGCTGTAGTGGGTGTGAGAGAGAGAGAGAGAGAGAGAGAGAGAGAGAGAAAGAGAGAGAGAGAGAGAGAGAGAGAGAGATAGAATAATTGTGTGCATAGCCTGTGTGTGTGTGTGTATATACATATTAGTTAAACAAAAAACAATTTAAACCAACCCGAAACGGAAAACTACGAACGGAACAGTAGACATACACATGTTGAAGTTACCACGTAATGTACTCTTTTTCCAAAGTTGAAAATATATTACAACTAAATTAAGCATTATATGGTAAACTTAACACAACCGTCTTTTGTTTGTTATTTTTGCTGTGGGACATTATATTTTGTATAGTGAAAGTAATATATTGTTTGCTTTGGTATGTTTTAAGAATGTATTTTTGGAATTAAATGTGTAAATAGATAGAGTATGTTATGTTGTAATGTGAATGATATTCCTGTCTGTATTTGCTAGTTTATATGATATGTATTGTTTGAATAAATGATGTATTATAAAATATTATTTGCATGGTATTAACGTTATTTTAGATGTCTTTAAATCATTTTTACTTTATTGCCTTCATTACATTAAACAATTTTGTAATTTTGCATACTTTTTTGTGGTTAACACGTATCTAGCATAGCTTGACTTTTTATATTTGTTTATTATTGCAAAAGAACAATGTACTATTCATCAGTTGTCATACTCCACTTTTGTGAACTAACCTACAGTTTTCCACTATTTACTTCATCAAAAGCTACTGTGAAATCTCTGAAAATTATAGAGAATACCGTTTCCCTTTGTTAATGATTCTAAGTAATGCACATTATTGCTTATAGTCTCTTTCCCACTGTAAAACAGCCACCAGAATCAGAGAGATGTTTGTCCCATTCAACTTGTAAACCGAAAAGAATCCATCCCCATGACCTCAATTTCTCAAACTTCCTGAAATATTTCAGCCTCAATTCCCATAAATGTAAACACCTAATTTACAAATGTTTCCACTTTGTATGTTAGACACGGTTTTACAAAAACAACATCTCCTTTGATCTTTGGCTTTTCCAAATCTAGTTTCTAATCTTTCAAAACAATTTAGGTCATTCAAATAAAAAATAAAAACGTCCTCCGCGAGACCCGATATCATGGCATCCCGTGCTAATCCCCACACTTGCAGCTCTCGCACATTAAAGCTTGTCCTCATTACTATCACATACTTCTCTGGCTATGCCAAGGACAAAAATCATGATCTCATAGTGTACTCAACTCCCTTGGGAAAGGTTTTCATAAGAAAGTGGGAAAGAGGCCTAACGTTTACAATAATAGCTATTATTTATGCTGCCAGGCATTCCGGCCACATATTTGGCAGCCCGAAGGCTTTCTAGTATGCAGCAGAAACAGAATATAATTCAAAATGGCAGAGTCAATCAAATAACATGGCAGAAATCTCAGAGACCTACTTCTTTATACAATGGTTAATGTATGTACGGCTAGCTCACTGTGCCACCTACTTCGCAGGCCATGGACTCTCTATAGTAATGAAGAAACAAGGCCTAGGTCAATAAAATGGCGGAAACACTCATGCTAATAGCAGTCACACAGCCTGTATTTTCACTTATCTTTAGGAAGTTGCACCTTCATATTAATGTTCACCACTGTAGTAGTGTAATCAACTACATTATTTTTGGGTTTCATCTCATCAAAAGGAGTCTTTGGTACCCACACTTTTATTACATTTCTCAAATCCCATTTGTATCAACTATATAACCATAAAAAGCACAATATAAATAAGAAATATATAAAAATTATATGATAGTTAATAGGGAAAAAAATGCTACTGAATTATTGATAAAAATGTGTGAAATAAAAAACTGTCCAAATTGATTAGGAAAAAGTAAGATTTACATTCAAATGCAATACTCTAAGTAGTGGCCAATTCCGTAGTGGCCAGTTCACTGTTCCATATCCCACACTTATTCCAGAGTTGGTCAAAACTACTTTTAGACAGCCCAGTGCAGTCCAATCTATGAGCAAACGGCATAGCCACATAAAAAATAATATATAAAAGTCTCTAATCCAGTAATCCAATAATCAATTGAGGTTGCTGCTGATGCAAACTAATTTAAAGATGTGGCCTGATAGTCTTGATGGGAAATTCTTTTTAACCCCCCGCCCTCCGGCCCCACTGCCCAACCAGTGCAGCTGAAGGGGAGAGAGACTTGCAACCACTACAGTGCGAACAGAGGGCAGACGGATTACAGGCCCAGTACGTGTCAAAGCATCAAAAGAATTACAGCATAAAAAAATAGAGCAGAAAATGTCTACCTTCAACAATCTTACTGCACTGCCACTGTACATGGTAACAAAGAACGAACAGGCAGAGTAAGGACTGGAAAGTACTAAAACCAGAACGTCACTACAACGTAGTAAGCACACTGAAGTTTTTCTGATAATTGCACAGGTGGTGCAGCATACAATAGTTGAGAAGCATAACGTTTGTTTTTTTTACGCAGTAATGGCTAGCACCTTAGAGTAGCTGGAAGAACATTTCCCTCATGATGCAATGACTTATGACAGTAACCCCATTGGTATGCACCGCAGTCTGAAACATATAATATTTAATATCTATTGCTTCATGTACCCCTAACAGATATTTTTTCTTTAAGAGAACATATTGGAAAGGAAAGCAAGCCAGCACAAGTGGCAACCATTCCACAACAACATACGGGCACAGGAAAGGAAAGAAACTCTGTATTTAGCAAACTGGACAGCCTGGAAGGCAAAATGGAAGAATTGGTGAAAAATGTTGCTGCCTTTAAAGATGACGTACAAGGGCATATTATGGTCAAAATAAAATACCACTGCCCGACCTGCAAGTGTACACCTTCCCCATTTCACAGCCCGCCATCCCCTCAAAATCCATCTGATTAGAGACGTTACGCTGCTACCTCAATCCCTTCCTCCCCTCATGACCAACTTGTACAAAACACCAATTCCCCACAATAAGTATCCCCTTCTGCTACCCTCTCCCTTTTCTAATGGTATGTATGAATGTGTGGAAGTAAACGTTGATATGTAAATTGTTGCTGAGTGTATATGTGGTTTTTCCTTTGGTTTAAAATGCTGTTATGACTCAGCGGCGCACAGAACTGGTGGGGATGACCCCAATGACTACTAACAGCGCATCTGCCTGGCCTATCTGCAATCACAATGGAGGCATCCGTACCACGCCAGTAGGAACCGCATGTCCGCACCTTGTGAACCACCTATAACTAGTTGTGGGAGCAGACGTTTGTCCGTTCCACAAGTACGCGTATGCGTATCTCTTCCTCTATCTCCTGGTAACACTGCCTTTTTCCTGCATATGCGAAGACACTTGTGACAAACTTTAAGTAGTTTGAGGCACCCACCCACATCCTACAGGTAACTGTACACATAAATATCCCACCTACTATACCCTACAAACACCCATCATGTCCCAAAATGGTCGGCACATGTGTGTTGCACTATTAATCAGTGCAGAGGTCTGAACGGTGTGCATAGGGCACCTATGCACACGCGCACAAAGTATTCCACCCAAAACGCATCCTGCAGACAGCCGTCTTAATCGAGAACATCTGTGACATCACCATGGGACTGTACCCACGCTGCACACGGGCCCTTATGTCACGGACATGATCCAGACCCTCGATCAGTGGAAAAGTGCAATGTTCTGCGATCTACAGAGTGTTTTTGGGAAATTACACGCTTACAAACTCCCCACAATGTGCCATTGCACATGTATGTATTTGGTTCAACTATGTAGGCCTCTTTGCCTGTTGCAAAGTCTCTGCAGCAGCCCTACAAAAGGTCACACCAGAGAACTGCTCTGTATTCTGTTTCTAGCTTTTCAGATCAGAGTAGCAGCCCACATAGCTCTGAGCAGTAATTGAGTTTGGAACAATTTCTGCTATGCTACATTACCTTTGCAAGTAATGGCAACCATGTCAGCCCAGCTCACAACGCACAGTAATGGAGAGAAGTATTAATGCCCCTTTCTGTAAACCATACCCTCAGTACCGATAATCCCCACTATCCCATTCCCATGGGCAATATGCTGACAATAGTAGCATGTGGCATGTGCGCTTCCCCAAGTACCACGAGGGCCGCACCCCAGTAAAGCAGTAACAGTCCTTCTTCCTTTTCTACTTTCTTCTTTCCAGCACCCCCTCATTCGGTACGGATAAATAGTCACACGCGCATCCACCAATCACAGTAAAGAGCTCTCCATGAAACACTATCAGTTCTGAACAACATTCCTCTGCGTAGACACCACACACAGAAATGTTATTGCGCAATCCCTTAGCCTCTGCAGTCCCATTTCCATGCCTGCCATCCTCAAAAGCCCTGGATGTGGATTTTGTGCTGTGTGCGGGTGTGGGGGAATAAATTGCAACCAGGCTAGGGGATTTCGTCTTCAGTGTTGGCTCTGAAAAGAGGTTTTTTTTTGGATGCTTCTAGAGAAATACCTTTATTTTTGTTTTTTATAGGGTTATCTGTTTTCTTCTCCTCCTTACTTTCTTACAGTAAACTTTTCAATGCCTCCTGTATATGGCAAAAAAAGAGCATCACCAATGCTGGACCAAGAAATGCCATTTGCATGTTGCAGAAGAACATCCCACGAGCTGACAAAAAATCACACATGCTTCTGTTGATAAGACCCCTTCCAGCCTCTGGCTGGGAACAACATACATTAGGATAGTCCCAAACTCTTCTTGGTGGTATGGTAGAGAAAACCACCTCGGCAGTGGGAAAAAGCCTCCTCAGTGCCTTCATCAACCTCTTCAGTTGATGGAACAAATGTGAACAAGCCATGTAATCCAAATGCATGCCGCCAAAATGCACAACGACAATGTGCACTGTAGAGAAACAGGCCACTTGTCTGCAAAGGTCATGCCGAAACTACAGACAAGGACAGCACACCACAATGCGTCCACTCCTTCCACTCCTTCCAAACTGAAATCGCCATCAACGTGTCTTTCCTGGGCATACTTGTGCAGATCTACCACAAAGGCATCACCAAAAATCAATACAATGCGTTTCTCCATGTCAGCCCTCCTCACTACGCAGAGTAATGAAAAATAATATTACTGCCCCTTCCTGTGAACCACACCCTCAGTACCTGATTGGATAATCTCCACAGTCCCATTTCCGTTGGCCTGCGTGGTGAGAAGTGCAGACTGCGGCACATGCGCTTGCCCAAATACAGTGAGGGCCACACCCCACTAAAGCAGGAGCAGCCCTTCTTCCCTTTCCACTATTTTTTGTCCAGCACTACCTCTTTGGGTACTTTGAAATAGTCACACATGCATCCACCAATCACAGGCAAGACGTCAGCTTCTAACACTGTCAGTTCTGTACAACAATTCATATGTACCCTTACACATTCAGACTGCAAGCATTGTGTGAATCGAAAGCACCTCCAGAACAAAGTTCAATAACACTATCCAAGACTTCTGCATCCAGATTCATCCACATACCCAGGAGTGGAGGAATACATTTCAACCAGGGTAAGGGTTTTCATCTGTAGTGGTGGCTCTGAAAAGAGACTTTTTTTTACGTGCTTGCACAGAACCTTGTTTGTTTTTGCTCTTTATCTCAGCTTCTGTTTCCTTTTCCTCCTTACGTTTTTACAGGATTCTCTTCAACACTTCTTGCACAGTGTAAAACAACACAACATTGCCAATGGCAGTCAAAGAAATGCCATTTGCATGGAACTAGTGCAAATTTCCCCCATTAATGAAGTCATAGTCGGTGGAGAACATCCCAGCACTGCAAATGAACTGACATTCTTCTGTTTATAAGACACCTTCCGATCGCTGGCTGGGGACAAATTAGACCAGCATGGTCCCATGCTCCTCTTGGTGGTATGCTTGAGAAAACCACGTTGGCAGTGGGGAAATTCTGCATCACTGCTTTCATCAACTTCTTTAGGTGACAGAGCAAACGTCCACACAACATGTACCCCAAATGTTGACCTCCAAAATATACCACAACAACATCAACACGTACCGTCACAGGCCACACATCTGCAAAGGTCAACCATACTGCCGAAACTGCTTTCATAGACAGTGCCCTAGAAACCCCCCATTCCTTCCAACTGAAAATTAACAGCAATACCTATTTGCATGTGATATCTGTGCAGATCTTGCACAAAGGTATCACCCGCAATCAGTACTCTGCGTCTCTCCATGTCAGTAAACCTCACTACAAAGTCCTCAAAGTGAAGCACACCATCGACACCTGATTGGATAATCTCCAAAGTTCAATTTCCATGCCCACAATGCTGAGAAGGGCAGATTGTGGCATGTGTGCTTTCCCAGAGAGAGCGAGGGCCATGCCCCAGTAAACAGGGACAGGCCTTCTTCCCTTTCCACATTTGTTTATGCAGCACTCCCTCATTAGGCACTATCAAACAGTTACACAGGCATGCAGCAATCACATTCAAGAACTCTGCATCGAACAACATCTTTTCTGGACAGCACTCCATATGTACCGTTACAAACTCACAGTACACCTCTTGTGTGCTTTCAAACCACCTCCAGTTAAAAGTTTGCCAAAAGTATCCACGCTTTCAGCCTCCAGATTCACCCAAAGCGGCACCCACCACCAATAAGTACATGTAGCAATATTTGCTTTCCTCCCAACACTCCAGTAAGTTCTTAGAACCAATACTTCAAAGTGCAGTACAGTAGACAGTAGTCTGTGCAGTGTACACTACCCAAGCAAATAAAATATCCAGTTAACCCCTATCCACTTCTGTACACACAGTATTTCAACACAGCACTCAGTGGACACACTGCAGGAGTGTTCACATAATAAACTCCAGCCATGGACTAAAAACTGTAGGATGTGCTAACATTCACCACACCCATGGAACCAACAATATATGCAATGCTCACAAACCACACACAGAACACAACAATTGCAAAACTATTAACAAGCAGGCCACATAGCTGTTGGTGCAACAGCTCCTGCCATGCATGCAAGACGCTAGGGTCACACCACACACAGCACACCATTGTACACCATATTTTTAAATGCTCATGTCATCTACAATGCACTCCCCAGCTGCAATTGAGCCTGCCAAACTTCACCCTGCCCATATGTTTGCATGCATGGCTGCTTGTCACTGCGTTGGGTGTGGCGAATGGTATGTGGATGGCTGTATACATTGTCCACATTTGAAATGTGTGTTGCTGAGGACTTCCTTTCATGGCGCAATATCGTAAAACACTTCCTACAGCAAGGGTCTTATAAGGTGCACACCATAGAAAAGGCAAACAGCAACATGTGCAATGACCTACACTATATGGTAATGCACGCATAGCACCTCACTTTGGGTGTTCTACCAAGTCTAAAATGTCTTCCACAACCATTCTTTAAAGGTCACCACCATCGGAGAGATGTAAAGTTAAACCTGCATGGCTGCATTATGCTGTGGTAGCTATCGTCAAGGCCTAGGCTCTTAGGTGCATGGCTTACAGCCTACGACCTTTGACCATGCACCCGAGAGTGTACTTGCCAGCATCCACCACAACATAATAGACCCATGATTATGAACATGTGGCCACATACCACAATCCACAAATGTACCATTGGAAGGATGTTATAAAGGTAAACCATAGCAAACACAAAAAGTCACATGTGGCTCCCTAATGTGTAACATGTGCAATAACCTACACCATATGGTAATGTGCATATATCAGCTCACTTCTGCTGTTCTACCATGTCGAAAATGTCCTCCACAACCATTTTTGGAAGGTCACCACCCTCGGAGAGATGTAGAGGTACAACTGCATGACTGCATTATTTAGTGATGGCTGTGATGAAGGACTAGGCTCTTGGGTGCATGGCCTACGCCTATGGCTTTTCGCCATGCACACAACAGTGTAGGCCTTGCACACACCCAGCACAACATAACAGAGCCATGCAGGTGAACATGTGGCCAGGTACCACAATCCACAAACCTAACATAGGCAGCGACACTTCTACCTAACCCCTGCACCATGATACAGCGATGCATGCACACATGTAACAGTTAGCAGAATCCACAAACATACCAGAGGGTCTGACACACCTACCCACTTCTATTCACATAGCATTGTATTACTGTCAACCCAACCACACAATCTTCACAACAGTGGCCCTGCTCCCAGCACTGTAATAGATGCACAAAACCAATACTTCATGGTGCAGTACAGTAGTCTGCACTCCGCGCAATGGACAGTACTGAAGCCAATACAATATGCAGTTCAACCCTATCCATTTCTATGCACACAGTACTTCAAGACTGCACCCTGTGGACACACTGCAGGACTGTTCACTCCATCAGGTCCAGCCATGGACTTCACATTGTAGGATGTGCTAACAATCCGCACACCCATGGAACCAACAGTGTATGCAATGTTGACAAACCACACACACAAGGCAACAATGTGAAACCTACTTGCAACCAGGGCAAATAGCTGTCGGTGCAAGGCCTCCACCCATGCATCGAAGGGCCTATGGCCTTGCCACATGCAACACACCATAGTACACTGTATGTTAAAATGTTAATGTCATGTGCAATGCACTCCCCTTCTGCCATTGATCTGCCATCAGTCACCACAGAAAGAGGTTGCTGCACCAGCTATCTTGCCGTAATACAGGCTGCCTGCATTCACCACACAAGGTAGTCACCTGTGAAGGTACCCGCATTGGCACAATACGCACGGATACTGCGGGCACACCACCGTCTTCTTCCATTTAATGAGATATATCAGATGAAATTCTTGTCACTCCCACACCCTTTCCATCCCTTCTTCCCACCAACACATGGCGTAAAGTATGTTTTCCAGGTTCTGCCGGCGCTGCATGGTCCTCCGATACACCATGGTGGCATTTCCCAAACATTTTGATGCACAGCACACTTCCCTCCAGCCAACCACCAACCGCCTCTACAAAGGAGGAATATCCATTTGGGCAGTCCATCACCGAAATGCCTGGAGAGGGGCACCTGCTACCTTTTTTGAACTTATAAAATCTTGAAATTCAGTGAAAAAACTTTGTTAAAGGGACGTTATGGTTGCAAGGTAAATTCGAAAAACCAAAGAAATGTGCCAGTTATGCTGCACACCATAACTTGTTCCTCAGCCATTCACAGCTCACACTAACACCCAGGACATCAAAGATGACATCACACATGGCAACATTGATGACATCACTGATGACATCCCATATCCTGGGAAGTTGTTTTTTTGTTCAGTGATGGTATTTTAATTAGAGGACTTGATGTGGTCACTCTACAATGAAAACATGATACCCATACTCTAAATGTGCTGTTTATGTAGACCTTAGCCTTGTGCTAGGTTAACACAGTATTTCACTGAATTTCATAGGTTTTTATTAGAGCAACTTAATCAAAATGTCTATTTAACAATGTTTTACTACCAAATTTCATAGGTTTTTACCATTGCAATCTAATTTATCAGCAACTTCAAAAGCTCTCTTCACAAACTTTGCACTTAAAAACCATTCTCCACTGACACATATTAGCTATTAGTCTAGTTACAGTATTGCTAGTCCACTGATATACCTGGGAACAGGTGGCATCAATATTCCCAAAATCACAAGGGAACGAAACATCCTTTTTTTGTTTTAGTAGAAAAAGTATATGTAGGGCAACAAGGCATACAACAAATACAAACATGATTTACATCCCTTAGAGCGTTGGAAATTCAAACACCTGGACACGCTGTATAAACAATTCACTTCAACACCTGACATGCACTGAAGCACATTTGTTGCATTGAGGAAAATCATTTAAAAACTTTAGTAAGTAAACAGTATCTTTTAATTTAATTTATAAACATGCAGTCAGTTTGAACTGAAACTGTGACTCCAACAATTGCCATAAGTAGATTACCAATTGCCAAAACGTGTTTGGACCCTGCATTCTTCGGCAAGGCAAACTACAGCAAATGAAAAATGATATGCCATGCAAACAAGAACAGAAAATAGCATCATAAGCAGAAAAAATCCATAACACCAAAATCAGTAGTTATTACAAACACATGTGTACAGAGGCCAAAAAAAAAAAGTACAACAAAAGTGAAACAAAAAGTGGGTATTAGTAGCTGCCTAGTAGCTGCATAGCACCAAGAAGTCCAAACACTGTATTCATATATATAATCAATGAACAAACTGTGTTAAAGGGACGTTATGGTTAAGTTACACTAATAAAAACCTTTGAAATTCAATGAAAAAACATTGTTAAAGGGACGTTATGGTTACAAGTAAAACAGAAAACCTGAGAAATTCGCCAGTTATGGTTAATTAAACAACCATAACTCACGCCACCACCGTGCACTGCTAAGACTAACACCCAGGACATCAAGATGACATCACAAATGTCATTGATGACATGACTGATGACATCACATATCTGGCCCATTTGTTTTTGTTCACTGAAATATCTAGGCCAGGTGATTTGGTTCACTGACAGTCAGAATATTACAATTCAAAAGGTGCTTTATATCTAGACTTTAACGTTCTCAGATGTTATTAAAGTACATCTGACGTCATTGTGGACCTTCCGGGCCGTGCCACATGACCATGCGCCTGCGCATGACATGATGACATGTCCATCAAAGTGTTTGCACTTCACATTCGGGTCCTTGCTTCGAGGACAGTTCAGAACAGCATTGTCTGCTGATTTAGGAACTTTCAGGCTCAAACTGTACCCTTGCACGGCTCCTATACCTAGTTTTACTCATTATCCACTATGAATCTAGTACAAATCATATACTTGGAAGAATAGTAGCAAAACTGCTATTTATCTTAAACATGACATCAGCTATGTGCCATCCCTCCTCACCAAGAGCCACCATCACCGCCAGCTGGAAGACCCACACAACAAAAAAAGCACACTATTTCCAAAGACAATGAAGAGGACCAAGAGGATGAAGTAGACAAAGTGCCTACCTCTAGCACCCAGAGAGAATCATGGGTGTGGCAGTTCTTTACCAGTGTTGGGAATGTAGCAAAGGCTAAAGCTACAAAAGTGAAATGCACTAAGTACTTAGTCACAGGCTACCTGGACATTACTCCTACGGGACCACCTCAATGCACCGCCACACCAAATCCAACTACCGCAATGCTCTCAGAAAGATTGTTCCTTTCTCAGCAAGTAGTAGACTGTCTTCCTCCACATCATCTGCCTCAACCAATACTGTAACCACACAGCCTACTCTGTGGGAAACAAAATCCTACCAGCTACATTACAAGCAATACAAGAAGCCATATACATATCTTTGGAAGACAACAGTCCTCTTTATGTACTCCTCTGTATATACTGCAACACACCACTCTGCAGGGGGAAGCAATTTCGATGTGCGTTTGAAGCTGTAATCAAGGAGCATGAGAAACACTGCCCACTACCTCAGAAGTAACACACACGCAACATCTTCCCCTGTTCACTTGCCCCTCCATATTAGTGCTTGGTGCCTCTGTCCTTATTTCCCTCCTCACCTTACGTTCTAACCTCTCCTGCAATTTTTTTTTAAAACAACAAAATAAAGGTTCCTTTAGGAACCACCTTTCACAGTTAAAAAACAGAACTAAAAGAAAATCTTATAGACTCTATCTACTTTACATTTCTCAGTAAAGTACATAGACTCAATATGTTTTTCCAACATTTCCATTAGCATTTAGAGTTATGCTTATGGGAATAATGTGACATTCATCCTCCGTTCTAGGGACCAGAACGGGGAGGATAGCCTGGTAGCCCAAGTTATTTGCCCAAGCGAAGTTTGTCTGTGTGCGCCTTGATGCCTGCAGGCTTTGGTGTGTTATTAATAAATAAATAATTAAATAAATAACAAGGGCTCCGAACCATTATCCTACATTGCAGCCCCTGCAATGGGAAATAAAGGCCATTAGCACCCCAGGTTCCCAAAGCGGAAACCCGGGGTCCTAAAAAATAGATGTTCTTCCTTCAGCGGGATACCTCCGGAGTCCTGCTGTAGGAAGGAATATCCTTTTCCAAGATTACCTGCATGGAACAAGAAGGCGAGGCTCCATCCAGAGCACCTCTTCCCTTTCCATGGCAGCCTGCAGAAGGTGAAATTCAGAACCCTATGGATATACAAGCACATTTTTTCTATTTCAAACCTTACCTACTTTTGAACAACTTTAGCACATAGCCAGTCCTAGGTGGACATGGCCACTGTAACATCATTCTTTGTCACTTGCAGTCATGGCCTTAGCCAGATTGGCCGGGTCATGACCTTATACCATGACCTGGACAATCTGGTCACTGCCCATGACCACAGGCTATACCTCAGTCACCAAAGGTATAGCACTATTTTTTGCACCTACATTATGACACTTGCAAAATATAAAACACAGGCATATTTGAAAAACCATGCTTTATGGTCCTTGGCAATGTTCCTTACACAAGTTTGCTTGAAATCCGCCCATGTTTTATTTTTTTCAAAAATGTCAAAATGTATGTATATACAATAGTCATACAACTTGACAGAACCCATTCAGTCCTTTACACAAACATTAACGGTTGGGTCTATAATCCTTCTGAAAACCTTTGTACACATTCGACAAATGGCAACAAAGTTATAAACCATCTAAAAATGTTGAGACCCCCTTCTAATCTAGCCCCCTCTTGAGAAAATCTCACCAAACATTACAGTCATGTATATTTAGATTTAAAAGCGTTTTGCAAACTTTTGTGCAGATTCGTCAAATGGCACCACATTTATAAGCCTTTACAATATTTAGGGATCCCCCTCTAAATTTGTTTTCTCTTGACAAAAACACCACACTTTCCAAACCCATTCAGAATCAAGTCTAGAATAAAATTCCAAATGTTCATGCAGTTTCATTGAGTGGTGCCACATGTATAAACCAACCAAGAACTGCTTTTCACCAACCCTGTAATGCAGAAATAGGCATAGATGTCTCAGAACATCTGAAGTGTCCCTGAATATCACAGGACTGATCTCCGAACATCCAGACTGTTGGCGGACTTTCTGGGTGAAAAACACCTGTTTTTTGGTTTCTTATGGCCATATGCCATTCAATCCTTATCACCCTCCCCTTCCTAGAGATTGTTTGATAAGTTTAACAAGTGCAATGGTGTGTTTTTTAATATGTTTCTAACGCGGTGACCGTGGACACCGGCAGATGTCCCCAAATCCAACATGGCAGTCGTTTCTAAAAGTCTGATGCACTTCACACTTTTCACCATCCAATCAGTGGCCGCGTCAGATGTCTGCGGACATCATGGCCCGCTCTACGCCAATCGGATGCCTGTACACGGACCGAACAGGGAAATGGGTCCACAGAGTAGAGCCAAATATCACACATTTTTTGGACCTATTTTTGGTCGTTCTAAAAAAAAACAACTGGACGGATTTACACCAAATTTACAAAAGCACGCTTTCGGGACCAAGCCGCTGCTCCTGCCGCAAATTTGGTGAAAATCCATACAGCGTTTTGGGCTGTAGGTCTGAGCATATTATTTTTCCATTATGTCTATGGAAAAAAAAAAACATTTGGGACACTTTTATAACTTTGCCCCCCCCCCTTTACGAAACCTCACCAAACTTGCCAAAAAAATTCAGAGTGGGCCATGTACCTTTTTTTGCAAGGTTTGGTAAGGATTCATCCAGGGGAAGTGAAGTTATAAGCTACCCAAAGGGGTTCTTCCTATGAGTTGAGCAACTTAACCATAACTACACGGCCGCTACCGCAGGCCGTGTAATACAGGCCATTCCTTTACCCTAGTCGTCAATTATCATATCATTAATAGGAAACATATCTCACAAGTTTTGCATTGAATTAAAACCTGATAATTGAGAGAACATTTGTCTGTGCTATTCTACAGTATTGATGTTGTGGGGCTCAAGTGAAAAGATGAAGAGAAATATGGTTAGGGTTTCAAGAGATTGCTGCACATAATAAGTGACAATTTGCAAACAACCTCTGAGACTATATTGCCACCCTTCAACTAAACCATCCCAACCTCACCCTTCTTGGAGACTTCAACATATGGCTCGACATCCCCACCAACCAGGAGCACGGAGGTGCAGGAGCACCCTCTACTGCAGGAGCAGTGGTCAGCAGCCTAGCTGACCTTACCTCTGCCTAAGGTAGGCATATTGGCTACCACCACAGACCCCCGCCTGTTTTCCCCACCCACGGCGGAAATGGCCCTATCTTTCACTATAATTCTGGTTGAGCAAGTAAAAAATGCTCCCAGGCTCCGACTTGGAGTTTAAAGCCCCTTTCTAGCCATTCTCACTTGGCCACCATTGGAATCCACGAGGGATCACCTATCTAAGATGGCCGCCGGCACCCTCTCGAACTCATCTTCGACCACATGACCGCATCGCCCGCCGCGATTGGCTTGCCCTGCCTTTACCAGGCCAATCACACGCCGGCAGGCGAGCGCCGGCCCACTACCAAAGGACCATCGACCCAAGGATCCCTGCCTGTCTGGAGCCTGCTCTTCAATCTGTCCAGGAGCACGGAGGTGCAGAAGCACCCTCCACTGCAGGAGCAGTGGTCAGCAGCCTAGCTGACCTTACCTCTGCCTAAGGTAGGCGTATTGGCTACCACCACAGACCCCCGCCTGTTTTCCCCACCCACGGCGGAAATGGCCCTATCTTTCACTATAATTCTGGTTGAGCAAGTAAAAAATGCTCCCAGGCTCTGACTTGGAGTTTAAAGCCGCTTTCTAGCCCTTCTCACTTGGCCACCATTGGAATCCACGAGGGATCCCCTATCTATGATGGCCACCGGCACCCTCTCGAACTCATCTTCGACCACATGACCGCATCGCCCACCGCGATTGGCTTGCCTTGCCTTTACCAGGCCAATCACAGGCCGGCAGGCGAGCGCCGGCCCACTCCCAAAGGACCATCGACCCAAGGATCCCTGCCTGTCTGGAGCCTGCTCTTCAATCTGTCCAGGAGCACGGAGGTGCAGGAGCACCCTCCACTGCAGGAGCAGTGGTCAGCAGCCTAGCTGACCTTACCTCTGCCTAAGGTAGGCATATTGGCTACCACCACAGACCCCCGCCTGTTTTCCACACCCACGGCAGAAATGGCCCTATCTTTCACTATAATTCTGGTTGAGCAAGTAAAAAATGCTCCCAGGCTCCGACTTGGAGTTTAAAGCCACTTTCTAGCCATTCTCACTTGGCCACCATTGGAATCCACGAGGGATCCCCTATCTAAGATGGCCGCCGGCACCCTCTCGAACTCATCTTCCACCACATGACCGCATCGCCCGCCGCAATTGGCTTGCCCTGCCTTTACCAGGCCAATCACACGCCGGCAGGCGAGCGCCGGCCCACTCCCAAAGGACCATCGAACCAAGGATCCCTGCCTGTCTGGAGGCGTCCGAGGCCCGGGTCCTGAACTCTGTCCCCTGGGGTAAGGCTCCTATGACTCCACTGCCCACCATTCTGACTATTAAACATAACGTTCCCGAATTTGTCTTGCTTGTTGGGATCTGCAAGATGCATCAGTAATATCTCGACTCTGTCCTCGACTTCGATGGACTTTGCTATGTTGTTGCTAGCCGGTTATGTATGCTTCCTGAGCCGCGCTAGGTCACTCTCTACAGGGTACTGTCCCATCTAGACTCCTTTAAGGTTATTTCACATTTACCTTCCTTACCTGTATTGCGCCTGCATGTCTTGTCCGTTCGCCGGTAGCTTTCTAACCTGCTTTGCATACTAAACTACTTGCAGGGCTTGCCTGCTTCCTGTCTATGTACAAGTCACGCTATTTTGATGGTCTCGTTCGCTCCTAGCTCTCAATACGGTCACCATACCTAACTGTAGTTCTACCTACTTGGGCTGTTACTGCACTAGCTGCACACTATTTAGCCCACTGACTATTCAAACTCACACACTCTGCACATCGGCTCTCTTATGATGCTTAGCAAAGTATATGTCACCATACCAGTCATGAAGGCGTCCTTGACCCTAATCTGCACACGTCCAGGCTGCTGGTAGTCCTACACTCAAACTGTGTTGTGCCTTAAGGTCGCTTTCAGACCTTTTAAAATTGTGCTGTGCCTTAAGGTCGCTCTCAGATCATTTCAAATTGTATTGTGCCCTAAGGTCTCTTTCAGACCATTTCAAACTGTGTTGTGCCTTAAGGTCGCTTTCAGACCATTTCAAATTGTGTTGTGCCTTAGAGTCGCTTTCAGACCATTTCAAATTGTGTTGTGCCCTAAGGTCGCTTTCAGACCATTTCAAACTGTGTTGTGCCCTAAGGTTGCTTTCAGACCTTTTAAAACTGTGTTGTGCCCTAAGGTCGCTTTCAGACCTTTTAAAATTGTGTTGTGCCTTAAGGTCGCTTTCAGACCATTTTAAATTGTGTTGTGCCTTAAGGTCGCTTTCAGACCATTTCAAATTGTGTTGTGCCCTAAGGTCGCCTGCAGACCATTTCAAACTGTGTTGTGTCCTAAGGTCGCTTTCAGACCATTTCAAATTGTGTTGTGCCCTAAGGTCGCCTGCAGACCATTTCAAATTGTACTGTGCCTTAAGGTCGCTTTCAGACCTTTCAAATTGTGTTGTGCCTTAAGGTCGCTTTCAGACCATTTCAAATTGTGCATCTAGCTATTGTTATCCCCTATCTAGGTGCATGCTACTTGGCCACTGTGATATGTCAAACCTAGGTGTTGCCCTGCTGTGTGCACCCTAGCCCACAGTAACGTGTCACCCCTAGATATTACTAGGTGTACTGTAGCCTAACCGAGTTGTATCTAATGTGCCTGACACCCAAAAATAGCTGTGCTGCATCTTACAATGCCTCTCCCAGGCTTCTAGTCACACTATAGCACCTGCTTTTACTGCCACTGTCATACCTGTCCCATTCAGGACCAAATCTAGTCCCTGTCAACAAGATCATAGGTACCCTATTCAGGCAGCTAGCACCACCATCATGCACATTAGTGTGCGCCCTCTACTGCACTACATCCTAGCCACACACGCTGCCCTAATCATTCAACTACCTAAGGCAACCACCCCTGCCCTTGAGGTTAATTATCTTGCCTGCCCAAACCTATACATCCCAGCCTCACCCACCATGACTATGACCCATATAGCGAGCCCCTAAGCAACTACCGCAGGCGCTCACCACCCTAGTAACCAGATCAACCAATACCTTAATGACCCAGCACTCTGGCTTGAACATTTTGCCACGAAACCTACTCCTAACCAACCTTGCCCCCTCATTCTCAGGAATAAGAGACTAGGCACTAGATTCCGCATTCGTCCTTCCCGCTCTAACACCACCAAGCAAGCCCTACATACCCCACCCAGCCCACCCTCGTCCACTTCTACTGGCAAAACTAAGACCACAGGGGTTAAATTGCCTGTGTTCAAGGGCGCCCTTATCAATGCTAGATCCCTCACAGCACACGCGCTTGACATAGCCGACCTTATCACCACTGCAGACCTTGACTTCATTGCCATATCTGAAACTTGGCTACATGCCGCATCGGGCCCCTCTCTAGCCCTGGCCCTACCGCCTGACTATGGCATCACGCGCTGTGACCGCTCCTCGCTCAAACTAGAGGTGGCGGCGTGGCCTTCATCCACAAAAATTCCCTTGACCTAAGAGTGGTATCCGATTCCAAACTCGAATCAGCTGAACTGCGGTCTATCAAATTATTACTAACACCCAACCAAACAGCCACCCTTCACCTTATTTACAGGCCCCCAGGTCCGGCACCCACCTTTGTCAGTGAAATTTCCACTCTCCTTCTAGACAAAACGAAAAACAACTCACAAACAATCATTTTAGGCGACCTTAATCTAGGTCGTGGCGACCCCAAAGATCCTGTAGCAACTGATCTGGAGAAGGCTCTCATAGACCTCGGCCTCACCTTGTACATCCAAGAACCGACCCATATCAAAGGTAGGACCATTGATTGGTTAGCCGGCTCCAACTGCAACATCCAGATCCTCAACAACTCCCCATGCTTATGGTCTGACCATCACATCATAACGTTTAACATTGAAGCTACCCCGCGAGCCCCAACACCAATGGCCCCAGCACTCCCCACCCGCAATAAAAAAAATATAACAAAAGAAAAACTCCTCCCACTGTTACTCCCTTCCCGCAATGCGGCCACCAACTCATGCTCTGATCCCACCTCCCTAGCAGACACCTACAACCAAACGATGCTCACGGCTATTGACTCTATAGCACCTATCAAACCGAGGAAGGCTAAACTGCGAGCACACCTTAACTCATGGTTCACTCCACAGCTAAGAATCCTCAGTAAAGCTAAACGCAGTGTGGAAAACCGCTGGAAAAGCTACCCGTCTGATGAGCATAAAGATGGTTTCCTCCTCGCCTCCCTTATTTATAAAGATGCCATCATCACTGCTAAAAAAGAATCGCTCAATGATCGTATCATGCAGGCAGATTCAAATTCCAAGGAACTCTTTAGAATCCTAAAAGAGCTCGAAACCCCAGTCTCCCCTCCAGACACATGCACGAAAGACAGCAAATGGTGTGATAACATCCAAGCAGCCCTATTAAACAAAAACGCTGTGCTTCAATCCAAAATTAAAGAAAAGCAGGACAACCTGAAGCGTGACAACCGCTCACTCTCCCCTACCAGGCCCACCCCTCCCAAAATGGCTAATACCAAACCCTTCACCTTCTCACCGCTCACTGTCACTAAGGTAGAAAATATTAAACTGTCCAACTGCCAAAGTGACCCGTGCCCAGCTCCCATCATCAAGGATTCTGCCCACGACTTAGCTCCATTCATTACAGCCTTCATTAACTCCTCCTTTAAAATAGGTACTGTCCCGGACAACCTTAAGGACACGTGGGGGATCCCGCTACTAAAAAAACCTTCTCTTGACCCAAGCATACCCACGAACCTCCGACCTATTACTACAGTCCCATTTTTGCTTAAGATATTGGACCGCGCAGCTTACCTGCAGATCCAAAACTACCTCGAATCAAACAATCTGTTAGGTCTACGACAATCCGGATTTCGGCCCAGACATGGGACCGAAACGGCTCTATTAGACCTAAAAACCCAGATCGAAGTACTGAAGGACAAGGGCAAATTAGCAATGCTACTAATCCTCGACCTCTCTGCCGCATTTGATTTGGTTAACCACCAAATCCTTTGCAGGCACCTCACTCTACTGCCAACTTCTCACCGTCCGCTGCGGCCTGTATCAAATCCTTTTTGAGCAACAGATCCATGAGGGTCTTTGCACCCTCCGCAGCCGCGGATCCTTCTCCTATTCATTGCGGCATACCCCAGGGTTCTTGCGTGTCACCTACATTTTACAATATCTTTACGAAACCACTTTTTGATGTGCTTGATTATCTGTGTGTCTCCTACACCAACTATGCGGACGACACCCAGATACTCATTCCTATCTCAGGTGATTATCTAGCTGACACTAAGGCCCTCAATGACGTCTACCTGGTCATCCAAGCTTGGATGGCCCAGCATCAGCTATGTCTGAACGACGATAATACGGAGCTCCTTATCTTGGGTACCTCACAACGCCTGAGCAAACTTGAGCCATTTTATCAGTCATTCACCATAGACGGCAATACCATACGAGTCTCGAAAGAAACTAAAACATTAGGCTTCTACTTGGATTCCACCCTATCCCTAACGAGACAAACAAATGCAGTCAGGTCTGCCTCTGCTTACACGTGCAAACTTATTTCAGCCTGCCGACCGTTTCTCACCACCTCCAACAGTGTCACACTAGCCAGAACACTGATCATGGCAAACATTGATTACTGCAGTGCTCTTTACTTAGGCACTAGCCACGAGAACCTGTCCAAACTCCAAACTACCCAGAATAATGCCATTCGAGCGGCCTTGAACATCCCCCGCAACCACCACATCTCAGAAGCCAGAACTAGCCTAAAGTGGTTACCTGTGAAGCAGAGAATTTCCCTAAAAACTCTTGCCCTCACGCACAAATGCCTAGCCTACAAGGCCCCGATCTATCTCTGCAGTCGGCTTTCGCGCCACTCTACTGGCCGACCACTAAGAACTGCTCAGACTCATTACCTAACAATCCCCAGGTTTAAGCTTCAAAAAGCGGGAGGCACTAGCTTCCCTGTTTTAGCCTCTAAACTATGGAACACCCTCCCTGCTACCATCAGAGCCGAAGACTCCTTCAACACCTTCAAGACTAAAACTAAATCTTGGCTCTTCGACCAGCAATAAGACATGCCCGACATTTCTGTCCTACTTACTCTGCCCGCTTATCCCTGACACAACCTCCAGTCTGCTACCTTTGCTAACCGTTTTTTTGTTCACCCTAGGTTATATCCTCTGTTATTCCCAGTTGCACTGTAACTTATGTAATATATGTAATTAATATGATTATTATTATGTTTGTATTGTTTAATTTTGTAATGTAATCTCCTGCCTGTATGTTTCTTTCTTGCAACCCTGTACAAATTGCGCCCTGATGCCCCTGGGCCTGATGGTATGCGCGTTATAAATAAACAAATTGTAACGCTCACCTGATTCCCGTAGAGGCGCCGGTCTTGACTGGGCGTATACCGTATCTTCAAAGGTGATGTGTAACACACGGCTGGCTCTTTGGGCTGGACCTCTGTGCACTGTATGTTTGACTCGAAGGGTAAGATGTCTTAGGTAAGTGAACGCTGTGCTCTCCATCTGCCTCGGGGCAGGGTGCTGTAACCAGTTTCTTCACTGGATAAGGGGAGCAGGCCTCTTGACTTCAGAGGATTGCTGTCCGTCGTTTACTGCACGAACGGTAAGTTTCGAGTAATTCTAATGTCTTTAAAGTCTTTAGTAATGATGTCTCTTGTTTTGCAGGGTTCCGGCAATGGTGGATGACGGGCTGAAGTGAGTTGAAGATGGAGCCCGTGTGATGAATAGAAGCGCCTGGAAGCACGTAAGTAAGCGCTTGTTGCCTGCTTCACGATGCGCTCTAACTGTCTTTTATTTTGCAGGTACAAGTTCGGAGCGGCTGCAGGGTGCCGGAATACCCACTGGGTTAGATGTGGAAAGGAGTAATGGCACGTGAGTATTAAAGTTCCCCAATGTCTTTAAACGCACCTTGTTTTGTATTTCAGATGCGGGATGCAGCGCCGAAGGCCTCCGGAGCGTGCGAAGAGTTGGTAAGCTTTTGTCTTTCAGATGCCGGAATGCAGTGTGAAGACCTCCGGAGCGCACGAAGTGTAGGTAAGCCTTTGTCTTTCAGATGCCGGAATGCAGCGCGAGGCGTTGGTGACAGCCGATGGCCCAGGTAAGTGAAGAGCTGTCACTGAAGACCGTA
Source organism: Ambystoma mexicanum (assembly GCF_040938575.1). NCBI lineage: Eukaryota > Metazoa > Chordata > Amphibia > Caudata > Ambystomatidae > Ambystoma > Ambystoma mexicanum. The sequence continues at coordinate 1,341,304,456 of NC_090932.1, forward strand.
ATGCTAACCTGTTCTTTCTTGTCTTTATAGGTGTTGCTGAAGACTGGATTCAGGATGGTAAGCCTTTTTCCTTAGGCCCAGGATCAGATGCAGAAGACACGATGAGCGTTCTGCTGCAGAGGATGCAGAATAACGCAAAGCAAGATTCATCCATCGGGTGTGGTTTAAATAGCCTCCTGTAGTGCTTAGGTGTCTCCTTCCACAGCCACGCCTAGGTAAGAAAAGAGTTCCTGCTTTCCAGAAGAGTTCCAGTGTTCTGAACCTAGGGAGTGGCTCCTGCCCCACCCATCAGGAAAAGTAGTTCCAAACAGAAGAGGATCAGAGGCTCAACTGGCAGGCAAGTAAGCAGCATGGTCTGCTGCAGGTAAGTCCACCCAAGCATTATGAGCCCGGCGCTTCCAGCGCTGGGACTGGGCATATTTATGAGCCTGGTGCCACTGACGCCAGGACTGGGTCCAAAAGGTCCCAATTGGGACTGGTTGGCACTCGGAACCTGGGTTATGAATCTGCTTCCAAGGGAGTTGGGAAAACCCTGACCTTTTGGAAGCAGAGATCATGACACAAATACAAATACAAATACAAACCCTATGACGCACTCTCTGGTTGACAGTTTGGACGCAATTAACCTCCAACCCATCATAAACGGCCCGACTCACTATAAAGGACACACCCTTAATGCCATCTTTAGCTCCAACTCCCTGGTTCATTTAAAGCCCCCCACCCCTATCCTCTGGTCCGATCACTTCATTCTCCCGTTCGCCATTCACTCACCTGAACCCCTTCCCGTACTCGAATCTGAACCCCCGAATCTATGCAAATCCTGGAAAAAACTACTAATCGTCCCAGACCTAGCCGACGCACTCCTCCAGTCTCCACCAACTACCTGCCAACTCAACAAACAACTAACCCCCGACGCCTTCGACGTATGGCTCAACGCACCTCGGATGCGGCTCACACCCTCCTGCAAACCATCAACCCGCCGTGGCATCTTCCCCAGATGGTTCACTCCTGAGTTGAAGATCACTAAACAACTATATAAATACCTAGAACACAAATGGCAGAAAGACAAAACCCAGGAGAACAGGACCACCTTGGCCCGACACATCTTTCAGTACAAGGCCGAAATCCGGAAAGCAAAAAAAGCCCACTACAACTCCCGAATCCTAAACTGCAAAAACCCAAGCAAAGGACTCCACAAAATCATCTCCGAATTCACCAATCCAACTTGCAACACGACCATCCTGACCTCCTCACAATCACTGTGCGACTCACTCTCCCTCCATTTTTGCACCATAGCTCTTGAAAGAACAAATAACCTAGCCACCAAACTGGCCCTCTCACATCCCCCAAGCAATCCCCCCCCATACCAGCCGGCCCACCAGCTGCGACCAATATGCAACCAACTTTCGAATCCTTTAGTCCAATATCAGAACAATTTCGCAAACTCCTATCTACCCGCAAACCATCTGGCTCGCCGCTAGACCCTTGCCTAGCCACAATCCTCAAAGAAATGTTCGCTTCCACCTGCGCAGGAGAACATGCAAGATCCATCATAAATACCTCCCTTTTCTCTGGTATCTTTCCTGACGCATTCGAAATGGCTCACGTCAAACCTCTAATTAAAAAACCTTTGCTCGACCCTCTCGAGCCCAAAAACTACTGCCCTATCTCAAACACCAGATTCCTTGCCAAACTTATTGACTGAACTGCCTACTCCCAACTAAATGCCTTTGTCGAAGCCAACAATCTCCTAGACCCCGCTCAATCAGGTTTCAGAGCCCATCACGGAACTGAAACCACCCTAACCTCTATTTGGGATGACCTTAAAATGACTGCCGACTCTGCGGGATGCGCAGCACTAATCCTTCTTGACCTATCGGCCGCCTTTGACACAATCAATCACTCAATCCTCCTAGACCGCCTCCACTCCCTAGGAATTTGTGGAACCGCTCTTAAATGGATAGCCTCATTCCAAAAAGATCGGTACCAAACAACGATACTCTCCACCTATACCTCCCAAGCCCGACCAGTTGACACGGGAGTCCCACAAGGAGCATGCCTATCCGCCCTCCTGTTCAATCTCTACTCGATCACCCTCCTACCAATAATTCGATCACACAACATCCTGTGCTACAACTACGCCGATGACACTCAACTAATTCTAAAACTCCTGGACTCAAAACCCAACTCCCGACCTGACCTAACCTCCTGCCTCGTCGACATAGACCTCTGGATGACCCAAAGCCACCTCCTGTTAAACCCCTCCAAGACAGAAATCATGGTATATGGCAATTCCGAACTCCTTCCGTACCCACTACCCTGGCAATCCACCATGGGCAACTCACTGACCCCCTCCAACTCAGTGAAAAATCTTGGATGCACCCTAGACTCTGACCTAACACTCTCGCGTCAAGTCAACAATGTCTCAAAGTCCTGCCACTACCATGTTAAAACCCTTAGGCGCATCTTTCCATATCTCTCCTTTCCCAACAGACTCTCTGCGGTCCAATCAATCGTTATATCAAGACTGGACTACGCAAAACCCTCTATACCTCGGAGTTCACGCGTACCAACTGAATAAACTCCAAAGAGCACAAAACGCGGCAGCCAAATTGCTACTTGCGCTCGGCCCAAGGGACCACATCTCCCCAGCTCTTAAGACGTTACACTGGCTTCCAGTAGCCCGAAGAGTGACCTTCAAAACCTTGTGCATCTCCCATCGAGCACTGCATAAAACCGGACCTCAATATCTTCAAGACAAGCTAAAACCCTACCACCCCCCACGCACCCTAAGATCAAGCTCAGCCGGTCTCCTAGTCATACCGAAGACAAACTCAATCAGGTTAGATCGTCATTCTCAGCCTTGGCCCCCACGCTATGGAACTCTCTCCCACCCCACATCCGCCTAACTGAGGATTTAATGTCTTTCTGCAAACTCCTGAAAACCTGGCTCTTCCCCTAAAACCAACCCGTTCCAAAATAACCCAAACAGACCAACAGCAACTCAAGGACACCAATCCGTCAAACCACCTGATGCGAGAAACCAACAACTAACAACCCCCAATATAAACTAGAAGGGCAAACAGAATTCAACGAATAAAAGTAGAGCAAAACAGCAAAAGGATTATTAGAGTAAACATACGGAAACAGTAAAGTGATTTAAACTCTTGAAATGAACAGAATGCATGCAGAACGAATAAAAGGAATCGCGCAGATGAATTAGTTAGAATGGATAAATCAGGTAGGACAAAGGAATGCGCTAAGTAGAAGAATGCATGAGAGGAAGAACAGCGTAAAACAGATGAACATCCGGAACGGATGAGCGTACAGCGGATAAGTGTGTAGAACCGATGAATACGTGAAGCAGATGGGTATGTAGAGCACATGAATACTGATAATGGATGAATATGGAAGTACGGAGAGTGTGTAGATAACTGGAGCAGAAGAATGTACAGACCTTGCGAATGTACAGAGCGGATGAGTGTATAGAGCAGATGAGTGTATAGAGCTGATGAATGGATAAGTGTACAGTGAGGATGAGTGTACAGAATGGTTGAAGGTATAGAACAGAGGAGTGTACAGATGAATATATGGAACAGCATAACCCTGTTAATGCATGTAAAGCACAAGTGCCTAAAGTGGATGAGTGCAGAGAGCAGATGAGTGCCTAGAGGGACTAGTGCGCAGAGGAGATGAATGCGTAAAATGGGATGGATGCATAAAGGAGATGAGTGCGCAGAGAGGATGAGTGCGCAGAGAGGATGAGTGTGCAGAGAGGAGGAGTGTGTAGAGGAGATGAGTGCACAGAGGGGACGAGTGTGTAGAGGGGACGAGTGCGTAGGGGGGACGAGTGCATAGAGGGGACGAATGCGTCGAGGGGACGAATGCATCGAGGGGACGAATGCGTCAAGGGGACGAGTGCATCAAGGGGACGAGTGCGTAGAGGGGACGAGTGCGTAGAGGGGACAAGTGCACTGAAGGGACGAATGCGTAGAGGGGACGAGTGCGTAGACGAGATGAGTGTGTAGACAGGATGAGTGTGTAGAGGGGATGAGTGTGTAGAGGTGATGAATGTGTAGAGGCGATGAATGTGTAGAGGGGATGAGCGTATAGAGGCGATGAATGTATAGGGGTGATGAATGTGTAGAGGGGATGAGTGTGTAGAAGAGATGAGTGTGTAGAGGGGATGAATGTGTAGAAGGGATGAGTGTGTAGAAGGGTTGAGTGTGTAGAGGGGATGAATGTGTAGAGGGGATGAGTACGTAGAGGGGATGAGTGTGTAGAGATGATGTGTGCCTAGAGGGGATGAGTGCATAGAAGGGATGAGTGTGTAGAGGGGATGAGTGTGTAGAGGGGATGAGTGTGTAGAGATGATGTGTGTCCAGAGGGGATGAGTGCGTATATGGCGAATGAGTATATACAATGGATGAGTGTATATGGCGGATGAATATATATGGCGGATGAGTGGATAGAGCGGATGAGTGGATAGAGCGGATGAGTGGATAGAACAGATGAATGTATAGACCTGATAAGCGGATGGAGGGGATGAGCTAATTGAGTGAATAGAGTGGATGGGTAGATAAGTATACAGTGAGAATGAATGTACAGAACGGATGAAGGCATAGAACAGATGAGTGTAGAGATGAATACATGGAACAGGATACTGCTGTTGAATGTGTGTAAAGCACGAGTCCTTAATGCGGATGAGTGCGGGGAGCAAATTAGTGCGTAGAGGGATGAATACGTAGAGGGGTCGAGTACATAGAGGGGATGAGTACGTAGAGGGGAAAAAGTGTGCCCAATAACCTCTCTATGAATTAAGAACTATGCCCAATAGCCTCGCTGTGAAAAGTTGAACCTAGGAGTGTAGCCAATAGCCTCTCTTAGAATTTTAGAATTGTGCCCAACTACCTCTCTTTGAATGTTGAACTTAGAAGTGTGCCCAATAGCCTCCCAATGAATTCAGAAATGTGCCTAATAGCTTCTATGTGGAAACGGAACTTGGAAGTGCGCCCAATAGCCTCCCTGTGATTCTAGAAGTGTGCATTTAGAAGCTGCACTTAGAAGTGTACCAATAGCCTCGCTGTGATTCTAGAGGTGTGCCCAACGGCCGCTCTGCGAATTTAGAAGTGTGCCCAATAGCCTCTCTGTGAATTAAGAAGTATGCCCAATAGCCTCTCTGTGAAAAGTTGAATATAGAAGTGTACCCAATAGCCTATCTGTGAATTTTTAGAAGCGTGCCCAATAGCCTCTTTGTGAATTTAGAAGTGTCTGAAAGGGCATGTAACCCATCATATCTCACCAACATGCTTACTCTCTCCTTACATCACCACTCAACTAGAACACAGGGATACTATGGGCCTCATTACGACCCTGGCGGTAAGTTACCGCCAGGGCCGTGACTTTACCGCCATGGTGCTAACTACGTTAACGCCATGGCGGTAAGGGGATTTACCGCCCCATTCCGACCTTGGCGGGGCGGTAAATCCCCAATCCCCATTTACCCTTCCCCATTCCCATTTTTGCCCCATAGGGCATAATGGGAGTGGGGAAGGCGTTAATTACGCCACCGTAAATTACGGTGGCGTAATTAACACCAAGTTCCCTTACCGCCATGGTTTTTTACACCCGCTAAAAGCAGGTGTAAAAACCGCCATGGCGGAAAGGGAACTCGTAATTGGCGGTAAGGGGTCGGCGCAGCTAACGCTGGCGCTAACCCCTTACCGCCAGGGTCGTAATGAGGCCCTATGACACCATTCGGTATAACTGTTCTCATATCAACATTCGCTGCTCACTCCACATCATTCTAAGTAATCACTGCTGGTTATACACCCCCCAGCCGGGCGTTCTCCTCAGGCCTAATGCAGCCACATCCGATCTGGATAAATCCCACCAGAACAAACACATAATCCTGACCTCAACCATCACACCTACCGCTAGAAAGCAGATATCACACAGATACCGCACGAGCTGTACACATACCCGGTGCTCACACGCACCTTTTGACTCTCTCTACTCTCTCTACTAATATGAACTTCGGTTCCCAAGGGCGTTCAACCTACCAGCGCCTTCAGACCATACCAATGGTATATAAGGCGCTATATAAATGCAAAATAACAATAACAATAACAAGAAATACCAGCAAGTTTGTAAATAGCTGCAGAATTATCCCAGAGCTCTTAGGTTGAGGGAAGCTCTCTGCTGGTTATCCAGGTTTAGCAATGTGGATTAATGCTATTGATTCCGATAGATACTGTGCGTCTGGGAACAGCACAGGGAAGGAGTGAGAAAAATAACATATTATGCGTGTTACTCGTGCTATAAATGATAAGAGTAGGATTAACTGTTGTAGAATGTTGCTAAACTTAGTATATGTTGATGGGAAGTGACTCATTAGAAGAGTGGTAGAGTCCCCCAGGGAATGTGCCTCCACATACTCAGAAATATGTATAAAAACAAGAATAGGGGCATGTGGAGAGATACGAATAACCGGCTGCTCGGCAAGCATTGCCCTAATTAAAATAGCATTAGCCAAACATGTACTCTATACCTGAAATGATGTGGCAAATGGATCTCCAGCTAGATTCAGATATGGCACATCCTGGTGCCTCATTGCCGTGTGATGAAGTAGTCACCATGGTGAGTGTCCCTGTTTATTCTCACGTCCTACTCTAGTATGTGTACGTGTGATGTCATTATGGTAATGTATGACATCATTGCATACATCAGTAATATGAGTCACATCTTAGCCTCTGTATGGATGCAGATGCAAACGGTGAAATGAATTACAAGTTGAGTAAGTCCTCATAGTCAAATATTGGGGTTGTGCAGGAGCTCAGCCACTGTACATTATGCATAACATTTCTGCCCTGAGTGGAGAATATGGCTAGAAGCGTGTGTAGTCATATGAGGAAATGGGAACACATGAAAAAGAATAAGTGCCCTGAAGACAGCAACAACAGGAAATGCAACTGAGATCGATTTATGTGCATTTTCTTATCATTATTTTTGGTCCTAGAAACATATTTTGGGAGTGTAGGCACATTTTCTTGCCCTCATAAGTAAAGGGGGTATTAGCAGAAAAAGCAGCGTTAGAGATATTAGTTAGCTCTCCACCCAGGCACAAAAGAGCTTAATGTGTATGTCTTTCTGCCATATGAGTTGTATGTATATGTGTAGATGTCATTGTGAGAAGAAATGTTGATCATGTTGTTATTTTTAAACAATATTGTTAATTGTGATGATTGTTTTGATAAATATTAAAATATGTATATTTTTGGATAAACCATGGTCATCCGCCCTTTTTGATGGTGAAGGGGTGAACATGACTAGGTCCGTAGGCATCTAAAAACTCACCTAAAACAGATAGAGAAGGAAGCTGTTCTGTGGGCTATTGTATATTTTGTGTCCAGTTGTCCTCACCCACACAGCTCCTAAAAAGAGGACTTTGAAGCTCTAGATAGCTGATGGTGTTCTGGGATGGGCAAGGGTCATTCCATTTTAATATGAACAATCAACATTATTGATTTTGAGCCTCCTCGCAACTGGTTTAGCAGCATGGATAAAACTGGGTGGCACACTGGTTTAACATTCATGTCTGACACTTCAAACAGGGAACAGGGTTGGTGGTTAGGCACAACATATATCATGGATGTGGGGGTCTGCGGTTGGGTCATGGCATGTTTGATGGGGACAGCTTTGTTTTTTCCCAGACCCCAACTTAAGGTCCGTCACTGCCAGGGCAATTATGTACTGCAGAAGGTAAATGATAAAGTGTTTGTTCGGTTACTTGTTCATGCCTAGATGCTCGTGAGAACAGGCCTTCAGCGGAGCCGCCATGGGGAGGAGGGTAAGGGGAGTGCTGGGTTGCTGTGCGTGGTTGGGTGGGGGAGAACTGCAGCCTTGCAGGCCACTTGTGCCACTGAGGCCTAGATCATTGTACTCAAAATGGAGTCTGTACAATGCTACAAGGTGAGCCGTGCAGTCTCATGCGTCATCCTGCAGCCATCCTGCATCCCGGGCCCAGGAGCATAGATGGCTGCCGGCGAGTCATAAGCCTCATGTAAGACCTTTCCTCTCATACATTTCCCCCTTTCATTACTTAAGTAATTAATATTGTAACTCACCCAACCTTCTTCGTTCCTTTTCATCAGCTACTGCTTCGTCCCAAGCTGGCGTTCCCTCTATTGGCATCCAGGCCCTACATACTCCATGCAGACTCTGTCCTGCTCTGGCATATTCATCAGGGGTGCATGTCATATATATACATCCCCCACCCCCCTCCAAATCTATGCACACCTCTTTATACCCTCCTAGTTCCAGGGGCTCCCTTATTATGGTGTGGTACAATCTGTCCACTATGTCCATGTCATAGTACAATGCTACCATTCTATATTTTGGTTCAGGTTCCTCATCTGTTTGTACCTGCACCCCCTGTGTCATCTGCACTGCTCCTCTAGCATTGCCCATTGTCACCATCATCATTTCACCATTAGGGACTGCCTTTTCGCAGCACCAAAGACCTAGCTGGCACATACAAAAAATTAAAAGCAAAAACACGTTGATGGGTATCAGCATTTTGACAGTCATTCCCAGCCTGGAGGGTACACATGAAAAAATGTTGTCGAACCAAGAGCTCGGATCCACACCTCCTTCCTTCTTCATCCGCTCACCCAGGTTGTGCACTGCTGTGATAACGTGAGACAGTGTTCCATTGTCTGCGTCTGCAGAAGGCACGAACGTGCAACATGCGCTCCCTATTTTTCGGCAAACACTTCCATCCATCGCCGTTAACAGGTCTAGGACATACCTGTTTTGCATTGTCATTAGCCGCAGGGCCCTTATTTCCATCTTGATCACGTTGAACCCTTCTTCAGTGTCGTTGGCCAGTTGGATCAGCTCCCAGCGTGTTATTTGAAGCCATTTTGCATTGGCTCGCGCTTGGATACTGGGGACGAGGGAGGCGAAGAATGTTTCAGCGGAATTAAATATCCGGAACCTGTCTGAAATTTGCGCCAAAAGTTCTGTGGATGCTTTTGATATGTAGTTGGATGACCTCCGTTTCTGGATATCGGGCTTTGCATGTTGTCCACGGATAGGGCATATATTGGCGTCTCATCCGTTGGTTGTGTGTGTTCTGGAACTTGAAGGGCTTGCAGTCCCTTTCCCCCTTCGATATGACTCTCCGGAACCACCATCAGGGCGGAGTGCAGCGTCGCCAAAGAACACGTGCCCTTCCAGGATTGTGGAAGGCGCAAGTATGCCTGTTTACCGCAGACCTAGTTAGTATCCATCAGGGCAGCTGTCCCTTTCTTCTTATCTGGAATGATGAGCCTTTTGTTACAGTTTTTGTTTGTGCCCATGTTACTTTTCCCTTCACTGAGGAAGCACAGTTCATATGTAATTTCTTTTTGCAGTTTGAACGGTTTTTCCACGGCTGTTACCCAGGTGAGCTTTGTGATGTGTTCGACCCGTACTGGAGCGCATGTTTTCTCAACCCATTGCAATTTTTCTGCCGCCAACCCCCGTAGTGCTTTTGCTTTGCATGTCACTTGTTCTTCTTTCCACTTGTTTTTCGAAAACAGTGTTCCCTTAATTACCAGAAATAGTTCCTTCAAGCATATCACTCCTTTAGGTCTCGAGTAGCACGTTTTTTTCGTTCTGCAGAATTTCAAAAGAGACTGTGTGTGCTTGGAAGGTGTTCTTTATTCTACATAAGGTGAGATGAAGGAGACACTGAGCGTCTGCAAGAGGCAGCTCTTGTGGCAGGAGCACCTTATGGGTACCTGAGGCGTGGGGTATTAGAGAGCATACGTAGCAACTCTCGTTGGTGGGTTGTTTGGCAGTCGAACTCATGTCTGCATACCATTTGTTTGACTGGTGTGGGTGTCTGGGATCTTCTATCGTGTCTAGCCCCAGCCCGGAATATTCATCGTATTTTCTTCTCAAAATGTCCCTCCTTCTCCATTTGCTTCTGCGGTGTACTCTCTTGTGTTCTAATGCATGTCATATTGGAGGTATCTCCCCGCACCCCCCTTTTCCCACTCTTCATGCAGGGCAAGACATCTCTCGGTCATTTCCATATTATCTTCCTTTATACTTGTGGGGGATTCATACCCTATAGATGTTTCAAATGTTGGTGTGACAGCCGTGGTGGTGACATCATATAACCATGATAAAACAGAAGGATTTCAATCATTCAACTCATAAACACTATATTCATAGGCATTGTGTGGGGAAATAGGACGTGGGGTAACTCGCTTATTGTCTGTATTATTTAAGTGTCGTGTACCATCATGGTGGGTGTCATGCCTCCATATGAGCCGGAAGCTGTCCCATATAAAAAAGTCCCTTGTTTGATCATACTTGTTCCGTTCCCTCCCCCCTGATTTGCCTCGATAGATATAAATGTAACTGCTCAATATAAAACTAGGCCAAACATCAGTGTAAAAAATATTACTGCACATACAAACAAGCCACACTCATACGAATATCTACGCAAGTCAAAATTACTATTCCTGTTTCTATCTGTTCTAACAACGTTCGTGGCGGTTTTGACTGCAGTTGGTGTGCAATGCACTACCTCGTACGGGCCATGAAATCTTGGAGAATTCCACCTACGAATGAAATTCCTCACATACACCATCCCCCCTGGCATCAGTTGGCCCGTTGCGCTGTCTACTACAGGCGTTATTATCTCACTTGATTCCTCGCGTGTAAATGGGGGTGCTAGCTGCCTTGCTATCATGCGGGCTGCTTTTGTAAGCTTTGTCAACTATTCATTGAATTCTTCCCCTAGCACTGTAGCTCTTCTGTGGGCGTCTGGATGTCTGCATAGTGGAGAATTTGCAGTATGCATGTGCCTTCCTGGGGGGACAAGTGGTGGTCCTTGCTGGGTTGATTTCTCAACTCAAACAAGGCCAGAGGCAAACAGTACACCCAATTTTTCTTGACTGTAAAACACATTTTTGACAACCTCCCCTTAAGGAGGCCGTTGATCTTCTCAACCATGCCATTACTTTGTGGGTGATAAATAGTGCACAGTTTATGTTTTGTTCCTAGCAGGGCAGTCACCTCCTTGAACAGATATTGACAAAATGTGTGCCGTTATCGGAGCAAATTACGTCACAAATTCCCCAGCGCAGAAACACTTCCTGCACTAAAAACTTTGCTGTGCACTTGGAATCCAGGAGGGCGCACGGTCCTGCCTCTACCCATCTTGAAAATGGACAGACCACCACTATCATGTAGCGTGACCCATTGCACCTTTCTCCCATGTCTGCATAATCAATATGCAGCTCCCTAAAGGGGCCTGTTGGTTTGGGCAATGTCCCCCGCAATGTTCTCAATGTCATTCCTGAATTATATATTTGGCATGTTGTACACTCCATTGCAAGTTTTGAGAGTTGTTCCTGCAATCCTGGAATAAACCAATTTTCTTGTATTTCTGCGGCAATGTGCTTTTTTGCATTGTGAGCTAGGAAGTGAAGCTGTTGGAACACTATATCTAATAGTTTGCGGGGCATCACTACTTTACCTGTATTGTTCTGGTGCCAAAGGAGGTCCGTGGATGAATGGCTGCACCCTCTTTTTTCCCATGACTCCTTTTCCTCATCTAACACCCTGTCTTGTAGTTCTAATATTTGTGATATAGGCGTTGAGTTATATCCGTCTGGGGGATCCTCTTCCACGTTTTTCTGTATCAAGTACTCACCTGTTCTCTGTTTTGTTAAGAATGACGCTTCCTTCGCAGGAGCATCTGCTGCCATGTTCCCCAAAGAGATGACATCAGTATTGTTTGTATGGGCCTGGCATTTCACTATGGCTACACTATGCTTCTTTTAGTGCTTCTATCAATTCCTTAAGTAACTCTGCGTGTTACATAGGGGACCCATCTGCTCTGTGAAATCCTCTTCTCCCCCATCTAGCCAACCCCCCGTGTACTGTAGTAGTCATATAGGCTGAGTCTGTATAGATTGTGACAGCACAACCCTTGGCTGCATGTAAGGCTTCAATAAGTGCTACTGCTTGTGCTGAGTAATTGGCCGGTAATCACTGCTGGATGAGTACTTCATATTCACCTTCCTCTAGTCTCACAACAGCTATTCCCACATGTTTTTCTCCTGTTTCTGAATTTATTGATGCTGACCCGTCTATGAAGTATCATTCTCCTTCAGCCAGTGCATTTTCACTTACTGTGGTCGCATCCCCATCCTCTCCTCTGTATGTTGTACAGTCATGTGTTTGTATGTCTTCCACTGTGCATGCTTCTGTGATGAATGTTGCAGGGTTGACTGTTTTGCATCTTACTATGTGTATGTTAGCGCTGGACAAAATTACTTCTTATGTGGTGGCTCTCTGAGCTGTCAATGTGCTTTTTGATCTTTGTAATAAGGTAAATAATGAATGTTCCATGAACAGTGTCACAGAACATCCCATCACAATCGTTGCACTTTTTTCAATTGCGAACGCTGCGGCCGCAAGAGATTGCTCGCAAGCGGAGTGTCCTTGCATTACTGCATCCAGTGTTCCACTGTAATAGGCCAATGGTTTGTACCCCAGAGATGTTTTTTGTGTCAAGTCCGCCGTCATGAGTGTCCCGTTGCAATGTGAAAATAAGCAAAACTTGCGTTCATAGTCTGGGTTCGCAAATACTGGTGCTGTTGAAATGAGCTCCTTAAGTGTTGTGAAGGCCTCATCTATCTCTGCTGTCCACTGTATTTCTGTGTTTTCTCTTTGCCCTTCCTTGAGTCCCTGCAGTAATGGCTTTGTATATCCGGCATATTCTGATATCCCGCCTCGGCAGTAGTTACACATGCTGAGGAATTTCTGCAGCTCTTTCACTGTTTTTGGTTTGCTTACTGTCTTGAAGGCAGCTACCCTGTCTGGTATGATTCTTTTACCATCCTCTGAGATCAGTTGTCCCAAATACAACACTTCTGTCTGACAGTATTGTAATTTCTCTTTGTCTACTTTGTAACCTGTGTGGGCCAACAATGTCAAAAGAGTAATAGAATCCTTCCTGCACTCATCCTCATTTTTTCTACAAATCAGTAAATCATCCACATACTGAATAATTGTGCTTTGTGTGACAACATGTCCTAATGTTTGTATCGCTTTCATATCTCTTTCCTCCCAATGTAAATGCTGTCAAATATATCGGGATTCTTCATCTAGTGGTACTGAGAAAAATGCATTCTACAAGTCCACCACTGTGAAACAAGATGCATCTTTCGGCATACTGCACATAATTGATGCAGAGTTAGGAACTACTGGGAATTCCTCTGTATGACGTCATTAAGTGGGCGTAGGTCCTGGATCATCCTCCAAGCCCCTCCCTTTGCTTTCTTGATGGGGTAAATGCAAGTATTGTATGGTGACATTGATGGCACTATTATGCCCTGTGCTAACAGTGCAGTAATCATTTCTTTTATCCCTTCCTCTGCTTCTCGGGACAGGGGGTACTGTTTTACTCTGGGCAATAATGCTCCATGTTTGAGTTTTATCTTAACTGGTGTCACCTCATGCAACAGTCCCACATCATGTGGGCCGGTGGTCCAGAGGTCATCCGGCACTGATTGCATGTCATTGTCAAAAAATGAAGGTGGTGCTCCTACCACTGCCATCAGCTGCACTGGTACATGTCTTGTCTGTATCATGATATCACAGGGGATTGCATATTTCCATTATTTTTTCCCGATCGCTGTCTGAATCTGTGAAGAGGTCTTCGTTTATAAGTCTCGCAATGCAATATTGGCACTGATGCACAATACTGTGTGCCACTGGCAGCCATGTATGACCATTCCAATAACCGCTATCCTTTGCGCTGATACCTGTACTGCATGCAAATCTAATGACATCACTGTTCTGGGCACTAACTCTGGATGTGCTACAGGACAAAAAACAAACTCTGCAGGCACCCTCCATTCCTGGTGTTTCAACTCTGGAACCTCTTGTGCAAGTGTTTTCAACCCCTGAATAAACATATCTGGGTCCACCGGTATGCTGCGTATTTCTGGCGCTGTTGCTTGGGTGTGTACTACCAACATGACTCGATAAGGGGCAGATTCCCGGGGTCAAGCAAACTATTCCCCTTTTAGTTAAAGAAATAGTCATGTTGAGTTTGGTGAGGAGGTCCCTCCCCAGCAAGTTGATTGGAGATTCTTCATAGTACAGCAGGGGAGCTCGTACTGATTTTCCCCCCACTGTTACATCCAAATCTTCTGTGTAAGGAACTTCGACCACCACCCCAGAGAACCCCTCCATCTTCAATTTACAATTAGATAGCGGAAACCTGCCTTCTCGTAGGCATTACTTATCAGCTCCCAAATCTACCATAAAAATAAATTGTTTGTTCCTTATCTCGGCCCCCACAAATGGTTCCTCTGCTGCATCGAAGGTTGTTGATAGTACTGGACACGCAAATGCTCTTTGTGGGCTGTCCTATGCTGGATGCCTCGTGGTACCCCCATTGTCGAAAACATTTCCTGATACCGCGGCCACCCTGCTAAAGGGTGCAGGTGCACCATTTGTGGTTGTGGCGAAAGGGTTGCCCTGTGTGTGCCTCATGTGCTCTCAGCATTGTGGGTGCTGCTGAACATTATGCGTTTGTGCTCTATGTTCCTCTGGGCACATCTGACCTTGCCGTCCTCTTCCCCCTCCACCACCCATTGGCAGCCCATATGGACTTCTTGGGTGGGGGTGGCCATACTGCTGTTCATTTTGATAAGTATTCATTGGTCTGCTCACACACTCCCGTGAGAAATGCCCCCACCTCCCGCAATTCCAACAATTCCCTTGTCCCCCCCTTGAACCTGGACCTCCATACCAGCCATTCCCTCCGTACCCCGGACAACCACCTCTGTACCCTCTGTACCCACCTCTTCCTCCCCGGGCTCTCCACGCTTGCCATTGCAGTCCTCCGTACTGCTCCTGTCGGTTCCACTATTGTTGCCCATTTTCTGGCCAATTAGCTGCCATTCTGCCTTTTATTGCTACTGACCCCTCCTCCTCCTCTGCTTCTCTCTCTGTGGGGAGTGCAGCTACAGCTGCCGCAACCTTCACCAGTTTTGTTTGTATTAATTTAGCCTCAGCTGTCAACCTTTTCTCGGCTATCTCCTTCTCCCTTTCCTTGATTCTTTTGCAATGGTGTACTATTATGCTTTGTATTTCAGGCCAGCCTTTTGCTTCAATCCCTGCTATTTTGTCGAGTGCTTTCTGAACTTCTTTTGAGAGCCCTCTCTTTATTATAATATAAAACAAAGATGTTGATTGATCCCAGGCCGTATCTGTTTCCCCTCTCCACATCTCCTGCACCCGTAAAATGAAACTCATAGCATCTTCCCCTCATTCATTGTACATTGCATTACTAACTGCACATCTGGTGTATCTGGAAAGGTGTCTCTCAAGGAATCCCAGATTCTTGCGCATACTATATTGAAAGAGGCAACATCATGCTGGTCAAAGTCTAATGTTATTCCTGGGTATCCGGCCTTTGCCCAAACCCTGTCAGCTTGATCACCCACTGCGGATACCAACACACTTTTAACATCACCTACAGGTAATGGAACCCCTGCTGTGTGCTTCTCCATCTGAGCCCAGGGTATATAATTTGGCCTCCCTCCACCTACTCTTTGTTCCTTTCCCAATACTCACCTTTGATCCTTTCTTTCCCAATGCTGCCATTCTTCCCACTCTACTCCTTAGTCTCCCATTCCATTCTTCCTCTATATCCCTCCCCAGAGGTGTTTCATGTAACCTCTCTGTCACCACCCCTGCCGCGAACCCTATTCTTCTTCCTTCTAACTGGTCTTCCTCTATGTCACACCACAACTCCTCCACCCCTCCAGTGGCCATTCCTTATCCCCCTATGTTTTTCTCGGGCATGTGTTGTTCTAGCTCTATTATTCTGGTCGGCTCATCCTGTATTCGGAATAGTATCTCCCCCTTTTTCCACCCTTCTTCGATGGATCTGTAGGGCGTCTGCACCCTCTGTGTTTGCTCGATCCTGGAAGTGTCCGATCCACTTTGTTCACGTATATCTCTTAGCCTTGACAATTCGTTTCGGGCCATTGATAGTCTGGAATCTAAATCTTCTGTGAATTTTTCTATATATATTGTCGGAGTACTCACCTGTCCACTTGTTCGTGGGTACTCATATGGTGGGGGTGCAGTGGGTTGTGGTGCAATTACGGGAGTAGGCGTAGATACATACACTGGGCACTGGTATATTCAAAAGGGGGTACCATTGTGCTACCTCTACTAGCCCTTCATTCCCGTCACCCTTCTTTTCACTTCCTACTGTTGCCAGGGGAGAGGTGGTCTGTTCTTGTGCTATTAACTTTCTTTTAATTGGGGGCACTTGTTCAAACAGCCTCCACAAATCTAATATTTCCCTTCTGTTCTGCAATTGTTTTAATTTCTACTTCACAAACAAGCATGTGGCCACCATGTCTAGCACGCTTTTATCAAACGATCGTCCTTAGGGCCAAACCTGGGGTAGCCCTTCCCCTTTTAATTCTGTGACCCATTGGTCATGGTATTTTGTTATGCGTTCCGCGTTTTGGTAATAAATTCTGGCAAATATGGGCCATGCTGCTTCCCCGTCTCTCACCCTGTTTTACTCAGTGTACTTCATGTGAACACTACTAGTAATGGCAAGATACTAATGTATCTCTTTTATAACCTGTGTACTAAACCTCAAAAGGTCACACTTACAATGACCACTTTTCGTCAATGTCTTACACAACCAATTTTGTCACTTTGCCACAACATTGTAATCACAAAGGGAACATAACATATTCAGTACATGACATTCTTCTGACAAACGTTCTACACACAACATATAACATACACCTCCCTTTCCTCCCTTCACTATTCTTTATTCAAATCGTCCCGTTTACCTTAACCCATCACACCCTCTAACCCTTAAGTTGTCGGACTATCCCCTCATAGATTTTTAGAAAAGATGAAAGAGAACAGAAAAAGTGTTTCTAAATTATACTCCGAGTCTTCTATTCGTCTGAGACTCCTACTTATATTTTTCTCTGTTTCACTTATTCCCAGTACTAGCCAAGATAGCACTATGCGGCTCTGCCTTCTACCCCCTTTCCGAGCTAGGTTCCCATCTTCCTTTTTCACCTTGTAATCTCCTTAACTTATCCTAATGGCCATATGCAACAGAAAGGGAAAAGTATAAAAGCATCAATTATTTAACCCTTGAAAGAGCCCCTTTTTAACTTAGCGTGATCTCGTCTACTCTTATCTATATCCGACTCCTTTTAATGTCACTCGCACTTAATACTCATGTGCCCGTCTTGATCCGAGACCCTACAGACCCGGTCCGTCCAGGCGGCGCTGCCCCACGCTCAATGTCCACCCCCGGCTCCGGCGAGCAGTACTATGGGTTTTTTGAGGTGGGAGCCGTACCCTCTCGCCCGACTGCGTGCACACGTCTAAGCGTACCAGTTGCCGTAGGCGGGTGGCTCTCTTGAGGGGTCGCGCCGTGCGTCTCTGCTGTGGCCAAGGACGTCTCGTGCCAAAAAGGGACGAAAGAACTCTATCACATCGAGGTCACCACTTGAAAGTGAACGTCCCCCAAAAGGCTGTTAAACTCTACAATGAGAGTCAATACTGGACACACCCCAGCAGGGAATGAGACCAAGACCAAGTGCGGGTGAGATACAAAAGGCTTTATCTAAATCAATATAGGGCATGCAAAGGACTCTGCAAACTCGGAGAGCGCTCTGTCTGACATAAGCAAAGACAGCCATATATATTACAAAATAACGTCATCATGCAATAAGATATAGGGGACACATAGTCATGGGGATTGGGTGGTGAAGACTAGCTACTATGTATACTGTAGGTGCAGTGCTCCATGATTGGCGGAGATCCATGTGGCGGCATCGCAGAGTGCTTGGGTCAGCTGGGTTTATCGGGGTGGAGTATCAGGTCACGAGCAGTCTGTGTGGATACATTGCAGCTGCACTAACATTTTGCCCTTGTGGCCACGCATACACATCCATTACTAACGTCTATGTCAATCTATCATATTAATCCTACAACTCATTAATCTAACAGCATAAAAGAGACAGAGAGAAGTGTATTCAACTCTGGGCTTCCTTAATACATCATCATAAAATCGCTGTTAACAGAGGGCCCAGTATCATGAGTCCAGGTGTCTTATCAGGGGGCACGGGTTAGGGTACCTTTATCATTCTACTCTGTTAGATGTAGTAAGAGACAGTTTTACGGTATGTTAGTACAAGAGTGAATAATTGTCTCCATGGCCAGTCGAGGTTAGGGTGAACTGAAATACCATTGGGTCAGAGGGGCACATAGCTGGCACCTCAAAATATGGTAGTATGTGGGGCCGTGTTGCTCATAATTCTTCTTAACCAGGGCATGGCGGTACACAGTGATTTTATGGTGGCATCAGGTGTCAGGGGGCATGGGGGAAGGTAAATTCTTGGTGCAGGTCCAACAGGAATGCAGGGAGGTGTAGCTGTATTATTCTAACATCAGTAAACCAGGGACCTTCAAGCCCCAGCCGGGCCTTGGAGGGAAGAGGGTGGGAGTTGAATACACAGCTCTCTAGGAAGAGGGGGAGATGGCTTTGTAACTTTAGTGGGTCTACATTTATCAAGTAGCATGCACATAATTATAGAGATGGAAAACTGAGGCATGTCAGCACAATTGTATGTCTACATCAATGCATGCATCTATAGATGTATCCATGATCGCATGAGCTTATGAGCATTATTTGAATTATACTTCTTCTTGGTTCATGAGTACTGTGTTCACAGAATCAATAAAAAGCTTTTGTTAACATCACTTCATTCACAGCTCTTCATTTTGTTGCATAAAACCTGAGGTAGAACGAGGTTGGTGTGTACGTCAACATCAGTGACAGGTTACAGCGTTATACTTAAGATGAGACTGAGGTACATGCTCAAGGGTTAAAACAATTGCTTCAAAGGACATTTCATTCGACAAAAGGTGGGGCTTAATACTTTAGATGGCTCGTATATGTTGCAATACTTAAAATCATGTCATGTATGGAGATTTCTTACATTGCCTTTTAAATATTGCGCGGTAGCAATGATCTTTGGTCAGTGATGACAGATTCGAATATACATATGTTTGACAATTTTACATGTAGGTGTTCTGAGATGGGGAAGGGTCATTCCATTTTAATATGAACAATCAACATTATTGATTTTGAGCCTCCTCGCAAATATCTTAGCAGCATGGATAAAACTGGGTGGCACACGGGTTTAACATTCATGTCTGACACTTCAAACGGGGAACAGGGTTGGGGGTTAGGCACAACATATATCATGGATGTGGGGATCTCCGGGGGGTCATGGCATGTTTGATAGGGACAGCTTTGTTTTTTCCCAGACCCCAACTTAAGGTCCAGTCACTGCCAGGGCAATGATGTACTGCGGAAGGTAAATGATACAGTGTTTTTTCGGTTACTTGTTTGCGCCTAGTTGCTCGTGAGAACAGGCCTTCAGGGGAGCCGCCATGGGGAGGAGGGTGAGGGGAGTGCTGGCTCGCTGTGCGGGGTCGGGTGGGGGAGAGCTGCAGCCTTGCAGGCCGCTTGTGCCACTGAGGCCTATATCATTGTACTCAAAATGAAGTCTGTGTGTATCACAAAATGGAGTCTGTACCATGCTACAAGGTGAGCCGTGCAGTCTCATGCGCCGGACCATAGATTGCTGCCGGCGAGTCATAAGCCTCACATAGGTAAGGAGTGTAGGGGGACGGGGGTCCTAAAGACCTTTTCTCCCATACACAAATATAGGGGCATAATTGATTTGTACTGTTGATGTAATTCTTGAAAGGGTCCATATTTTTAAAATCAGACATATTAATTATTCCCTGCACTATGATTATAAGACTGACACCTCATGTTCATTATTTAAGCCCACAATGGTTGTCCTTAGAAGGCAGATATGTTTGGCTTGGTCTTTTTGTAACCATAATTCTCTGTCGTCCTCCCCTGATGGTTCTCTGTTTATTTTTCAGTCCATGAAATATGATGGTCATCATAGTAACCTCCTGATAGTCCTTGCTCCAGTGGGCTGCCTCGGAAGATGGGATCCTGACTTCCTATCACCGTTATATGCTCTTGCATGTGTATCTGAGTTCAAGTATCATGCTTCTCACATAGATCTTGCCACAGATACAGACAATTGCATAAACTACATATTTCATCTTGCAATTGGTCAGTGATTTAAATAGAGCATTTCTTCCTTCACAATGTTTTATACATATTGTTGGGGGAGACGTGGTCTTTTCCGCCCCCTCACCATTCCTGTGCTGAATAATATCCTGTATATGCTAAAGGCGGTAGACACACTAACAGCAGTAAACAAACAAATAACCAAGCCTGAATCGATGCCTAGAGACTCTATTTTGTGACACACCTGACGTCATCATTTACTAGGCCCAAAAATCATCTCTAAATACTGTCTCTCCCCTGCCCAGTGCCTTGCACAGATGGCCCAGGCCACCTCCGCCTCCGGCCAGCTCCGCACAAGCCCTGTTCTCACAGAAGTCCAGCCATTTATTGTTGCAGCATTTAGTATCATCTCAGGACAGATGAGCTCACTGCATTGTGTGAGACCAGAGCAGGATCCAGCTGGTATGCACATCCATCTCCACAAACCTGTCCGTGCACCCTAGACCCCACCCCGCCAGGCCACAGCCCACCGGGCCCATGCCCATCTGGTTTTTGACACATATACACATCTGACCCCCACTTGGTTACCAGATGGGGACACTCTCCATAGTCCTAATCCTGGGAACCAATATATCCTTCCTAGACCTAACACATGTCTACTCGTATCATGAGGCACCAGGTAGATCAAAACCCACTGGGCAAGCACTCGGGTCTGGGGCACTGTGTTTTATGAACTTCTGGGTACATGGCTGAAATGCCAATATATCTGCCAATGGGTTCTGAAAGTATGCTTGTCATTTGTCTCATGCCATCAGTTCCTGTTGTGTTAGCTTAGAGAGATAGACATGTAGCGCTCCTCTGACCCGACCTTCACACCACAGAGATGAGCCCAGCAGACCCATGTGTGCTCTGAGCAAAGGGGAGCAACGTCCAATTAGCATCCGACCTCTCCTATGTGATCAAGTATGGCATAGACCTTCCCCCAATCAATTGCCAAGATTTGTACCCTATGTGAAAAGTCACAACTGAAGATGTGTGTCCTTTAAATGTGTTGCCCGTGTATTGTTTGGCAGAGTTCTCTGCTTGCATTCATCTTATATAAATTTGTATTACTTACAAGTATTCTCTTGATCTCATTCACTAGGGGGGGGGTGTCCATTTATTTGGTCTAAGGTGTACGTGCATTGTTGGGGATAAGCCTTCAATATTAACACATCGTAATGTTCCACATTTGTCAAAACCTACTGTGCTAAACAAATTGGTCTTATGAATCTTATTTGTCACAAAACTCATACACATCTATTTTGAATAGTGGGTGCCCTTGTATAGGTAATGTTAGGCATTTCACCTAAATATCCTTTCAGATCTTCATCCATTTGCAATAGGTGCCAATGTGTGTATACAATTCTTGAAACATGCATACTTTCACACAAATATCTTGTAATGAATCTTCTCGGTTGTCCTCAACCCATTTTTTATGCTTTATGATTATGTTCTGCATTTCTCATTCTTACATTGTGACTTTTTATTTGGTGTGGTGAATGTTTTTTATACTTTTGGGCACGTTGGAACACCAGTGTGTTTAATAAATACTGATTTTGGTGTTTATTAGTCTTTTTTCTGCTTATGATGCTTTTTTCTGTTCTTCTATTTTTCAATGGCATATCATTTTGTATTTGCTTTCATTTGGGGACATTCATCTGTTAGTTTGCCTTGATAAAGAAGGAAGGGTCAAAAACATGCTGTCAATTGGTAATCTACTTAGGACAACTTCATTAAAATGTGTTAATGTGTCAATGAACAGCTCATGCCAATTTCTGGAGACACAGTTTGAGTTCCAACTGAATGCATTGACCATAGGCTCAACTGTACTCATCTCCATGATTTAGTATATCAGTAATATTAATGATGCTATCAGTTTTCCATTCACAGGTGCAGCCAACCATATATTTAGTAATTGAAGTCTGAATAGGGTGTACTGCAGCTTTCCAAGAAAAAGAAAAACATATGTATGCAATTGTGATAAGTGTGTGAAAATGTAATATAACTAAATATACAAATTGTGTTTTGCAAAAGAAAAGGCAGGCACTCTGTAATGGCTAGAGTTATACTTCCCAGATTTAAGTGAAAAACAACTTAGTAATGGTAATAATTGTATACGTTTTACAAAATAATAAAATTCTATATATAAACAATTTTAAACGTTATGTATTACATATCTCTCACACTTCATAATCTGGAAGAAGAAGAAGCAGAAGAAGAAGAGGAGGAAGAAGGAGAAAAAGAAGAAGAAATGAATCATGAAGAAAACACCTTTGAAAATATCTTGCATAATTTTGAAAGTCACATGCACATATTAAGTGTACATATGGATAAAATTTCAAATGAAATTACATAAATATATGCATATGTCCAAAATCTTTGAATTAGTTTGTGAACATCTGAGCACAGTTGCGGACTCCATAGCACACCGGAATGATGTCAACCATGTGTCACGCAGGATGTTCGCAAACAACGAACATGACTTCTACTACATGACTCTCATAAGTTCACGAATGTTGAGATGTGGGCATGGTCACTGCAGCGCACCTGGGCGAAGTCACATGTGTGATCTAACATTTGTGAATGCCGTTACTGGGATGTAGACAGTCGCATGCATCATGACGTGACCACAACCATGCAGCATTTTGAAGTGTCTGCCATTGATGTCCGTGCTTCATGGCCATTTTGAAATTCAATTTACGCCCGCCCAACAAATTCATAAATTGAAATGTTACCCTTCAATGACTTCTACTAACCTTCTTTGTTGCTCTCTGAACTTTGTACAACTTTTAACAGCCTTTTTTGGCCTCCAAAGTGTGCAGACAAGAGAAAAAATGGTGACGGTTCCTCCAAGGGGACCCACCAATTTCTGATACGCATTAACAATCTGGCATAGCAGATTAAAGGAGCATCTTTGGGAGACCTACAGACCTGTTACAAGAATGGCATTAGTCATGGCCATCCCTTGCCCTCAGGGGCCACCAACACCACCTGGAGAACCTGGAGAAGGGAACATGGGCACTATAGCAGATGGAAGAGGAGGATTATGACGCAATGGAAGAGGTACATTCTATGCCTGGTGCTTGGAGGGAATCCTGGGCGTGGTGTTTTCGTACCACCATTGGCGGATTGCAAAAGGCTGCCCATGTGCTCTGCGCTGAGTGTGGTGTCAACCTCAATCATGGCCAGAAGAGGCTGTACTCCATCGGCATCACCTTCATGCATCACCACACCAGGACTTTCCATCTGACTGCACTGAGACAGGCAGTGCCTTTTTCAGGACACTCATTCTACCTCCTGCCTTCATTGAAGGCTATACAAGAGGCAGGTTTTCACTGATCAGAGAACACATGTCCTATGTATACACTGTGATGCACTCATCTGATCAGGAGAGTAATTCTTCAGCCAGCACCTTTGAGGCTGATGTGAAGGTGCACAAAAAGGATTGCCCCCTCCCTTACTTACATCAGCAGTGAACAACATCTTCCCTTCTCCACCTGTCCCTCCCTCGTAGTAGTTGGTGACCCCTGCCTCCTACAACTACCCTCAAACTTCCCATCTGTATTCCATGTATTTTTATTCTCCAGGTAGTCCCATCTGTCTAACAGCGTTAAACACTCTGTGTTCATTTGAATACACTCCCAATCACTAAAGGCTTCTTGATGGTACCAATGCCATTCTCTTGCATAAGCCACAGTTCTGAACAAAAGTGACTCAAGTTCAAAAGAGAAAGTGGGGTCGTAATTAAGGCTAACCAAGGAAGATTAGTCGCGCCCTTGCAGCTCATCAGATCATTGAAAGCTTCACAGTAACACCAAAGTTCCTGACTGCACCACATCTTTGCCCAACATAACAATGGTTTGAGAGTTATCAATTTACAGTTGCTAGTCAGACCCAATTTAAGGTGCACCTGAAGGTTGTGTGCACTGATGGTGAGGATACGTATCTGTTTAAAGAATACATGTTTGATGATGGTTAGGCAAGTGATTCTGCTATGGCACCACAGCTCTGTACTATAGACTGCTGCCCCAGCAGCCTTGCAATCTATACATTTCCATGGCAGGATTAACCACAGTGTTTCTGAAATTCCTGGTAAAATTCACAATCGCTAGACATCTGCGGGATAGTGTGGGGGTTTGCTCTCTCAACATGTTTGAACCATTTGCCAATTGTTGGACAGGCGAACACCTATGTAGTGAAATGATGTCTTTTCCTCCACCTCATTACCTTTGATTAGTATAGTTCAGTTCAGTTCAGTTCATTATGTTTATTCGGATAGAAAAATATCCATCAAACACAGACGATACATAGCATAACATTCATCAATATACAAAGTATAAATAGAACTGTTACCATAGCAAATTTACTACCCCATACAAACACATTATAATCATGAATTTCAAGATAATAAGAAATGAACTTGTCTCTTTAAAATCCCCTTTTTTATATACATAGCACTTTTCAGGTAAGACAAAAGGGCCCAAGCAATCAATTCTGATTCCGCCGTTAGAAGCAAAAACACGGTGGCCCTATAGCCACATATATCAGTGCACTTCATAATCTGCAAATTTAATGTTTTCTGATGTTCCCATAACCGGGGAAAAATAGTTTGAAATGTTTTAAGTCCTCTCTCTGAGTCCCACACACTGGACACCTGGGGTCATCAGGGTATCCAATTATAGGCAGTCAAATGTCGCCCTCGTAATGAGCCATCTATGCTGCTTTTTTGTGGCCCAAAGGAGATACGGCTGTATATCGGGGACTCTGCTAATCAACCTATGTTGGCTCATGATAGGTGACCCGTAATGTAAGGGCCCGCTGGTCTGAGATGTCCCGACACTCTGTCTCCTTATGTGTTCTAAGTTGCATAGAAGATAACACCGCTGCAGGAGGAAACTGAGCCTGAACATTGCTGGTGCACAGGGACTCCTTTATATACCTCAACCAAGGGATTTTGGCCAATGTTTCCTTGTCCAGCGTGCTTCTTATTATGCAATTGCACAGGGTTGCATGCCTATTAGTCCATATTTTCAACCAGAGATTGCTAGGGGGCCTGCCCATTCATCCTCCCAGTAGGTCATCCCCAGTTCACTGTGAACCGAGGCAAAAAAGGATGAGCCGGGAAATCTGAGAAGTTTAAAAAAGAAACATTTTTCCTTTCCCTGCAGTTCACCGGGCCTAGTGTGGCCCCACATGGATGCTCTATATAGGCTAGATGCCTTGATTTGTGTGGTATAAACCTTGAGGACAAATAGCAAATGCTGACCCTTGCACCTTGATTCAAAGTGGGATATACCCACCATATATTGGCTCATTTTCAGTAATAGTTTTTTCACGTGGGCATTACCATTCATTGCTTCTGAAAACCTGACCCCCATATAGTCAAATTCTGCTACCCTTGGGCTAGTTTCTCCATTACAAACTAGGTGACACATTTTTGCGTGCCTCTTCCCTCCAGTGCACCCCATCACTGCTGATTTAATATAGTTAATCTTTAAGCCCAGACCACTCATAAAGGTGGCATATGCATTGACCAAGGCCTGCAGGGCCCTAGGGGTTCTGGCCATAAGGACTGTATCATCAGTGTATGCCAATACCGGGAACGCCCTGCCCCCCCAGGCTCAGAAAATCCATGCCTGTTCCTACCAGGGCCTTCCACAACCCATTAATGTACAAAGTAAAGAATATGGAGGTAAGCACACACCCCTGCTGAGCCCCCAACCCTACATTGAAACACTCTGAACACCCACACCCTGGTCCATTGCGAACACTTGCCCTATTGTCCGTATGGATCTCCTGAAGCACCACAAATATTACCTCTGGGCACCACATGGACTCAAGCATGACCCACAACTCCACTCTATCTACTTTGTCGAAGGCTGTGCTTAAGTCCATAAAAGTAAGGTAGACCGCCTCCCCCCTGCAAAAAACAAAAAGTTGGAAACCAGGAGATATAAAATCAGTGCCTGTTCAATAGTACCCAGTACTGGATGGAAGCCAAATTGGATATCAGCCAAGACCGCCCCTTCTGCAAGCCAGAATATGTCCTAAAAGTACACCACCAAACATTTTTAATGAGTTATCCAAAAGAGACCTGTGCCCAAACAGGCATTAAAGGCTAGGGTCAGTACCGGTCCCCATAGGTCAATGTGCTTCAAATAAAGATCCACCGGTATTGCATCTGGTCCAGGGGGTCGATAACGGGCCTGTGCCCCAATAGCTATTGAGATCCCTTCTATTGAAAAGTGAAGAGCAGAATCACAACTCCCCTTCCCCTCCAGTTCACCACTACCTCCAAACAATGACCCAAAATGTGATACCCAGTCCTCCGCCACCACATGCATGCCTTTGTGGCCCTTTTTCCAATTATAGACAGCGCTCCCCTTACAAAATTCCCAAAAACATTTAGCATCATTGCTCCTATTTTCCTCAAGATACTCCTCCCATGCCCATTCTTCAAACTCCATTTTTCTATGTTCGATCACCCTGTGCTCATTTGATTTTGCTTGAGTGATATTGCCTCTAGCAGACGTAGGGGATTTTAGGGACATTAGGAGAGTCTGTTTGGAGAACCTGCAGGTCTGATAAAACCAACCCCTCCTCCCCAAATACCTCTTTGATTTGTCCTGTACCAAAGAAAAACCCTTGTGAATGCCTTCAAGATGACCATAAACTGACCCGCCACCACCTCAGGTTTTGCTGAATACTCAAGGATTCCAGATATTTCCGAGGTCAACCCAGCCACAATGTTTAGATGCAAACCAGAGGCTTGGATTTTCTTCCAGTTAATCCTTCTTAATGAAGCTGCTTCAGTTTCAACTTGACAGAGTACACTGTCCATTGGACCCTCCCTTCCGAACAGCCCTTTGATCGTTAAAATCAGGGAGTTATGATCACTACTACCCACTCTAACTACTTCAAAACTCACTATGCATTTCCACACATCTAGTGATAGGCAGAAATAATCTATGGTTGAAGAGCCGAGATGATTGGGGTACATTTGTTTCTGTAGGATGTCTGGCTCAACATAGCCATTCACTGGTCAGATGCCCCATTAATCAAACAAGAAATTAATTGAAGTCCACTTGTGCATGCCCTGGAATCCTCCATTTGAGGTTCCTGAACCTGTTGAACTAGATCTTCCACTACCTCATAAAGCTCATTTGAGATTCCACATCCCATTCTAAGGTTCAAATCCCTCCCCCCATACTAGCCAAGTGTTGTTACGCCCTCTGTATGCCTGGTACTTATCCACAAACCCCTCTACCTTCTCCCAACTATTCCCCTCTACCTTGTGGGGATTATTATAGAAATTTAGAATATCAAAATTACTTCTGCCCGGCGGACTAAACCTTAGTAGTTGCAAGAAGTCCATCTGCGTCTCCCACACCTCAACCCAACAATTAATGACACCTTAACAATTGTGACAAGACACTCAAAAGACCTCCCCCTTAGAATTATTTTGATGGGTATACGAAAATAGACCTAACCATCCATCCAACAGGTGTGCCTTTAGAGCCCAGGTTTCCTGCAAAGGATCACATTGTGAGACCTCAAGAAATCCAGGTCATCTGTCTGCTCCAGCTTTCCCCTAATTCCTGCTATAATCCAGTATATGATCTTAACCTTGGGACCTGCCTCCTCCTGTTCGTCAACCCCACTCCCCATCCCCTGTTGTCTACCAGCCCACCTCTCCTGGACCCCCTCTATACTCTGAGACACCAGGTCCCTCTGTCAGTCCTGTCATCCAGCGATAGTAGGGGATCAAATATATTCTGCAACAACAAGCCCCTGAAGGGTTCAGCCCTTTCTTGCCCGAATGGTTCACTCCTCCCCACCATGGCCCATGGTAGCGCACAAGATAGATTGCGTATAATTGGGGCATCCCCTTCACCTACTCTATAACCCCTATTTACAGCCCTCTCCATATGTCCCTGGGTAGGAAAAACCTGCACCACCATTGGGGTAGAAGCAGTCCAGGCCAACCATCTTACTGTCCAACAGCACAAAAAAGCAAATTAGGGATCGTAAGGTAGCAGTGCGCTATTTGATACCACTAATTATCAAAGCTGTATGGTACTGCTGTGCAGGCAACCTTCCACTGGTGCCCCCTAAACAGCACCAGGACATATGGAACAGAAAGCTAAGGGGTGAAGGTAGACCACATGCGCAGTTCCAAAAAGTATTCACAAAAGTCCAAGCTGTAGAGCCGGGTCATGTGCTTATGTGCAGGGTTTATTGGTCATAAACAGCCGGCACGTGTTTCGACCAATCCGGTCATTATCAAGGCTGTTAAATATGAACATGACAATGCATTTAAACAGAAAAAATATAAAAATAAATAACATTGATTCACAGAAATTACACAATCACATAGCAAAAGAATATTCCAAGTAGTATCACATCAGAAAAAAAAGAAAGCATAATGTGAAATCAAAATCATACCAATATGTAGAGGTTTGTTGATGCAGATTCGGAGAGTGAGAATGGTCCATGGTCAAAACACATAATAAATAAAATATATGAAATGCCCAAATTGTGACAATGCAATGGCCAAAAGTATCAGAGAAACACTCTCAAACAAAGTCCGCAGATGTGCATGGGAAATTATATAACATACCGTGTTTTCAAGTGATCAGATCACAAATTATGAAGTCAATTATTAAATGGTGACTCAGGGAGAGTATCTGAAAGAGGAATGGTAAAGTCCTCAGTCAAATGATAAGGTTTGGTAGTGTAACAAAAGTTGAATTATAATTAAAAGAGCTTAACACCATAGGTAAATATTTAGTGAGTCAATTGGAGTTGATGCCTAAATGGAAAATAGAAATGGCATAAGGCAATCTTTCAGAAAATATATGAAAGTGGAAAGTCAATGCAGCTGTAACTGGTAAGCATTAGTTCTCTGGTAAGTATAGGGGTTCAATCCCCATGCACGAAATAGTATAAGCTTCCAGTCTGTGGGAGATTGTGAATGCTGGTGGTTTTGTGCCTGCCATCTTTCGGTCGGGCCGTGTCGAGCGTATGACGTCACGCGCACTTTTTGCACCATATTTTGCAACATATGAACGTTCCCTAAGTGTAGGAATGTAGTGTAGTGTAGGAATAAGGAGACATTTCAAAAATAAGGTAAATATATCGTAAAAGATTCAGTAAAGAAAACGTTCACAGGACATCACAGAGTTTCTTATAAGTATGGCATTTACTGCCTAAGAGAAAGGAACTTGAAACGGTACGGTGGGGTGCCTAGGAAGCAAACATTATTGCATAAGTATAATGTTTGAACATAAACGTATGGTTTAGAAAATTCATAATGCTTTTAGCGGTGACCAAGATCTAATATTAAAAACAAAATAATAAAAGTATGATTGTGAGGGTTCACAAAGCTTTTTGCAGTAACCGTGGTAAGGGGACATGATAAGGGATAGCAGATTGATAAGAAAATGACAATAATACATCAATACAAACAGTAATCTGTAATCAATGGGAAAGCATATGTGAGTCAAATAGTCTCATGTCAAATCCATACTACAATGATTAGTAATAAACCTGAAAAACCAAAGTCATGATACATAAAGCATGAGCCCAGTAATGTACCCTGGGTCGTTATACGCGAAGGCTCATTCTTGTTTGTATAGACAACAATATATATTCGATGCTGGTAAGGTACCTGAAGTCACAGCAGGGATAGCGTACGTTAAGTTAATCAAATGGAACTGATTATTTGTCATTTGAGAGACACCAAGCAATGATTGGAATTGAACAGTTCATCACCCTGCTAATAAAATTACAGAAAGACATCCCTTTTGTGATCCAAATTCAGGCCAATAGTTGTGCATCTAAAGTGACAGATAAGCTTACATTCTAATTGTCTTAATTTTGTACATACATTGCCACCTTGTTTACCAGCTATGACTTTTGCCAAGCCTAAGAACCGTATGTCGGATTTGTTATCTAATTGGTGTTGAGTTTGCCAATGTGTAGCCAATGGCAGGTTAACACCTGTTTTATTGAGGCTTGATAGATGCTCTCTAATATGAACCCGCAATTGCCGGATCGTGCTTCCTATATATAGCTTGTTACAAACACAAATAATTGCATAAACCACAAGTTTAGTTTTGCAGTTAATATATTCCTTGATTGTAGTTTTCATGCCATTTTGGTCAGAAAATGTTTTACAATTCGGATAAGCATATTTATACTGATTGCAATTGCCACATTTATAGAATCCCACTTGATGCTGTAGCCATGTCGTGGGCCTTGCAACACTCGGGGGATCAAAAAATGAAGGGCTCAGCCTATTCCGAAGAGTATTTGCTTTGGTAAATGTAAATTTGGGCTTCTCAGAAAGGAACGGTGTTAGACCTGAGTCCAAATGTAAGAGATGCCAATGTTTGGAGGCCCATTTAAACAAAGTCAATGAGTCTCTTGTGTACTGCATGATAATAGAAATAGGCCTGAATTGTGTTTCCTTAGTAGATTTTGTACCTAATAAGTCAGCCTGAGTTGTAGTAAGATATCTAGGGGATGCTTTATTCAGGGTTGCAACTGGATAACCCCATTGTTTAAATCGATTGGTCAATAGTTTGCATTCCGCTGTGAAATCCATATCCTTAGAACAATTTCTCCTTGCTCTATAAAATTCACCATTCGGAATGTTAAGTATTGTTGCTTTTTGGTGACAACTGTGGGTGTGCAATATAGCATTAGTTGCTGTCAGTTTGTGAAAAGTTCTGGTTTGTAGGACATTATCTTCAATAACAATTTCAAGATCTAAGAAGGTGATTTGTATGGAACTAGAATGCCCAGTCAAAGTGATTCCAAAGTTATTGTTATTAGTGTAGTTAAGACATTTGTCAAAAGAAATGCTGGTGCCTTGCCAGATTCTGAGAATATCATTGATATATCTTTTCCAACACACCAGTTTGTCAAAAAATTGCAGTTTATCTAAAATATGAGTTTCATCAAAATGAGACATAAAGAGGTTTGCCAGAGATGGTGCCAGCTTGGCGCCCATGGCAACACCTTTGGACTGTAAATAATAAACATCATTAAAAAGACAAACATTGTTAGAGAGGGTGAATTTGAGAAAAGATTTGATCATTTCGATGTGACAATGATATGATGCAGATGAATTCCGGAATATATAATCAATTGCTTGAATAGCCAAATCATGCCTAATGTTGGAGTACAATGCCGTCAAATCTAAAGTGGCCAAACAAAAGGTGGGTTGCCATACTATTGATCGTAAGAATTCTAGGACTTGTGTACTGTCTTTAATATAAGTGCTAATTTTAGTAACAAAAGGTTGAAATGCTTCATCTAGATATTGCGTTATTGCCTTAGTAACCCATTCGATGCAACTCGTTATAGGCCTTACTTGTGGAAGATCAGTGAAATTCTTATGAATTTTTGGCAAAAAATAAAGAGTAGGCATCGTTGGTTCAGTGATGCTCAGAAATTATTTCTCTTTGTCGGTTAGAAACCCAGAAACATATCATTGGTCAATAAGGGATTGTAGATCAGAGACTATTTGTTTAGTAGGATTCTTATTGAGGTTAAGGTAACAGTCTGGTGTATCCAAATGCTTCATTGCCATTGTGATGTAATCATCTGTATTAAGTATGACAATATTGCCACCTTTGTCGGCTTCTTTTATTGTGATAGAAGAATCTGACTCTAATTGTTTAGGAGTTTTAATTCTTGAGGATCCAGGTTTGAACGAGTAGATGTTTTAAATGGCCTGTCCAACAGTTTATGTATATCCTTAGTCATAGCCATATGGAAAGTGTCAATAATATTGTCGGTACCAAAATTCGGCGTGAATTTTGACTTTGGTTTAAGTTCGGTGATGTCTAAATGTCTGGTTTATACATCTAGTTCTTGCATTACTTGCTCTCTAGCTGGTGGTAAATCTGTTGTCAGAGATAACAATGTCTCAATATGGGTAATATCTTGCATAGTGTGTTCACTAAGAATAGGAAGTGGTGGTTTGGAAAGATAAGTTTTAACTTGAGTGGCAAAAAATGTCTTTAATTTCAATTTTCGAATCAATTTAAAAAGATCTATTTGAAATTGGACATAGTCAGTATGTTTAGATGGAGAATAGGAAAGTATTTTGTTAAGAACCTTGATTTGGTCTCAGGTCAAAGTTAGATGTGATAAATTGACAACCAAATTAGGAACATTTATCTTGTCTGTTGTTTCCCGGCATTGGCCCTTGTCAGGATGCCTGTGTGGCCGGACTTTGGGCTTGGGTTTGCCTCCCCTGCTGCCCCTGGTGTGGAAATGATTGTTGGCATATTTGTGGACAGAGGATCTTGAAAGCGAACTTGTTTGGTATTTCCAATTGGTTGGCTGCCCTTTTTGTACTGTCTGATTTGTTCTAAAAAACCTTTTCCACTAACTATAGCGGTGTCTGATTTATAAGGCTCGGCACTAGGGGATTGTTTATCGCCATCTGAGTCGGGGTCTGAACTAGTCAGGCTAGTATTGGCTGTACTAACTTGTGATATAGCGGGTGCCGAGTCATATTTTGTTTGAAATGTGTATACTCTGTCTTGCCTGTAGTCCTGGTCGTCTCAAAAGTATTTATGACATTTTCTGAGTTTGATCTTGTCCTGATACTCTCTGAGTATTTCATTCATAATATCGACATTTTTTATTTCGGTGGTTTCAGGATTGGGCATAGCCTTAATTTCTTCTTTAAGTGAGTCAATTTGTGAGAGAACTCTGGTGTGTTCCCTTTGAGCATGCATAATCAATAGTTCCAACATAGTTTGAGAACTCTGTGTGAGGTTGGCTTCCCATTTGTCAGCTAAATCTGCATCTTCATCGTTGCTGAAATTGGGAAAGATAAGTATACGTAAACCTCTGGGTATTTTGTCATTTTCTAAATAATTGGTTAGGGTCGCTTGTTCCCAGTATTTGTTAATTTCTTTTTTAGAGAGATGCTCTAGTTTTACAAATTTATGTTTAAGCTTTTCTGTAGAGTGAAGATTACTTCTGAAAGCATTAGCTGTGCTACCTCTTGGTGCAAAAAGTGCAGCCCGGTCATGTTCTCTATTGAGTAAATAGTCTGCCATTTTCTGGAGGTAATTGGAGTGGTTATTAGCCGCAGCGTCGAATACAAATAGTTAAACAGCACAAAAAAGCAAACTAGGGATCGTAAGGTAGCAGTGCGCTGTTTGATACCACTAATTATCAAAGCTGTATGGTACTGCTGCGCAGGCAACCTTCCACTGGTGCCCCCTAAAAAGCACCAGGACACATGGAACAGAAAGCTAAGGGGTGAAGGTAGACCACATGCGCAGTTCCAAAAATTATTTAAAATAAGTCCAAGCTGTAGAGTAGGGTCCTTATGTGCAGGGTTTATTGGTTATAAACAGCCGACACGTGTTTCGACCAATCCAGTCGTTATCAAGGCTGTTAAATATCAATATAACATTGCATTTAAACAAAAAAATATAAAAATAAATAACATTGATTCGAAGAAATTACACAATTACATAGCAAAAGAATATTCCAAGTAGTATCACATCAGAAAAAAAGAAAGCGTAATGTGTAATCAAAATCATACCAATATATAGTGGTTTGTTGATGGAGATACGGAGAGTGAGAATGGTGCATGGTTAAGACACATAATAAATAAAATATATGAAATGCCCAATTAGCGACAATGCAATGGACAAAAATATCAGAGAAACACTCTCAAACAAAGTCCGTAGATGTGCATGGGATATGATAAAACATACCGTGTGTTCAAGTGATCAGATCACAAATTATGAAGTCAATTATTAAATGGTGACTCAGGGAGAGTATCTGAAAGAGGAATGGTAAAGTCTTCAGTCAAATGATAAGGTTTGGTAGTGTAACAAAAGTTGAATTATAATTAAAAGAGCTTAACACCATAGGAAAATATTTAGTGAGTCAATTGGAGTTGATGCCTAAATGGAAAATAGAAATGGCATAAGGCAATCGTTCAGAAAATATATGAAAGTGGAAGGTCAATGCAGCTGTAACTGGTAAGCATTAGTGCTCTGGTAAGTATAGGGGTTCAATCCCCATGCACGAAATAGTATAAGCGCCCAGTCTGTGGGAGATTGTGAATGCTGGTGGTTATGTGCCTGCCATCTTTCGGTCGGGCCGTATCGAGCGTATGACGTCACACGCACATTTTGCACGTGACGTCACGCATGATGTCATACGCTTCATCGCGAATGTCAATAAACAAACATATGTACGTTCTCTAATTGTAGGAATAGGAGACATTTGAAAATAAGGTAAGTATATCTGTAAATGATTCAGTAAAGAACACGTTCACAGCACATCACAAAGTTTGTTACAAGTATGGCATTTTACTGCCTAAAACAAAGGAACTTGAAATGGTACGGTGGGGTGCCTAGGAAGCAAACATTATTGCATAAGTATAATGTTTGAAAATAAACGTATGGTTTTGAAAATTCATAATGCTTTTAGCGGTGATCAAGATCTAATATTAAAAACAAAATAATAAAAGTATGATTGTGAGGGTTTACAATGCTTTTTGTAGTAACCGTGGTGAGGGGACATGATTAGGGACGCAAGATTCAAAAGAAAATGACAATAAAATCAATACAAACAGTAATCTGGAAACAATGGGAAAGCATATGTGAGTCAAATAGTCTCATGTCAAATCCATACTACAATGATTAGGAATAAACCTGAAAAACCGAAGTCATGATACATAAAGCATGAGCCCAGTAATGTACCCTGGGTCGTGATACGCGAAGGCTCATTCTTGTTTGTATAGACAACAATATATATTCGATGCTGGCAAGGTACCTGAAGTCACAGCAGGGATAGCGTACGTTATGTTAATCAAATGGAACTGTTTATTTGACATTTGAGAGACACCAAGCAATGATTGGAATTGAACAGTTAATCACCCTGTTAGTAAAATTACAGAAAGACATGCATTTCGTGATCCGAATTCAGGCCAATAGTTGTGCATCTAAAGTGACAGATAAGCTACATTATAATTGTCTTAATTTTGTACATACATTGCCACCTCGTTTACCAGCTATGACTTTTGCCAAGCCTAAGAACCGTATGTCGGATTTGTTATCTAATTGGTGTTGAGTTTGCCAATGTGCAGCCAATGGCAGGTTAACACTTGTTTTATTGAGGCTTGATAGATGCTCTCTAATACGAACCTGCAATTGCCGGATCGTGCTTCCTATATATAGCTTGTTACAAACACAAATAATTGCATAAACCACAAGTTTAGTTTTGCAGTTAATATATTCCTTGATTGTAGTTTTCGTGCCATTTTGGTCAGAACATGTTTTACAATTCCGATAGGCATATTTACACTGATTGCAATTGCCACATTTAGAGAATCCCACTTGATGCTTTAGCCATGTCGTAGGCCTTGCAACACTTGGTGGATCAAAAAATGAATGGCTCAGCCTATTCCGAAGAGTATTTGCTTTGGTAAATGTAAATTTGGGCTTCTCAGAAATGAACGGTGTTAGACCTGAGTCCAAATGTAAGAGATGCCAATGTTTGGAGGCCCATTTAAACAAAGTCAATGAGTCTCTTGTGTACTGCATGATAATAGAAATAGGCCTGAATTGTGTTTCCTTAGTAGATTTTGTACCTAATAAGTCAGCCTGAGTTGTAGTAAGATATCTACGGGATGCTTTATTCAGGGTTGCAACTGGATAACCCCATTGTTTAAATTGATTGGTCAATAGTTTGCATTCCGCTGTGAAATCCATATCCTTAGAACAATTTCTCCTTGCTCTATAAAATTCACCATTCGGAATGTTAAGTATTGTTGCTTTTTGGTGACAACTGTGGGTGTGCAATATAGCATTAGTTGCTGTCAGTTTGTGAAAAGTTCTGGTTTGTAGGACATTATCTTCAATAACAATTTCAAGATCTAAGAAGGTGATTTGCGTGGAACTAGAATGCCCAGTCAAAGTGATTCCAAAGTTATTGTTATTAGTGTAGTTAAGAAATTTGTCAAAAGAAATGCTGGTGCCTTGCCAGATTATGAGAATATCATCGATATATCTTTTCCAGCACACCAGTTTGTCAAAAAATTGCAGTTTATCTAAAATATGAGTTTCTTCAAAATGAGACATAAAGAGGTTTGCCAGAGATGGTGCCATCTTGGCGCCCATGGCAACACCTTTGGACTGTAAATAGTAAACATCATTAAAAAGACAAACATTGTTAGAGAGGGTGAATTTGAGAAAAGATTTGATCATTTTGATGTGACAATGATATGATGCAGATGAATTCCGGAATATATAATCAATTGCTTGAATAGCCAAATCATGCCTAATGTTGGAGTACAATGCCGTCACATCTAAAGTGGCCAAACAAAAGGTGGGTTGCCATACTATTGATCGTAAGAATTGTAGGACTTGTGTACTGTCTTTAATATAAGTGCTTATTTTAGTAACAAAAGGTTGAAATGCTTCATCTAGATATTGCGTTATTGCCTTAGTAACCCATCCGATGCAACTCGTTATAGGCCTTACTTCTGGAAGATCAGTGAAATTCTTATGAATTTTTGGCAAAAAATAAAGAGTAGGCATCGTTGGTTCAGTGATGCTCAGAAATTCTTTGTCAGTTAGAAACCCAGAAACATATCATTGGTCAATAAGGGATTGTAGATCAGAGACTATTTGTTTAGTAGGATTCTTATTGAGGTTAAGGTAACAGTCTGGTGTAGCCAAATGCTTCATTGCCATTGTGATATAATCATCTGTATTAAGTATGACAATATTGCCACCTTTGTCGGCTTCTTTTATTGTGATAGAAGAATCTGACTCTAATTGTTTAGGAGTTTTAATTCTTGAGGATCCAGGTTTGAACGAGTAGATGTTTTGAATGGCCTGTCCAACAGTTTATGTATATCCTTTGTCATAGCCATATGGAAAGTGTCAATAATATTGTCAGTACCAAAATTCGGCGTGAATTTTGACTTTGGTTTAAGTTCGGTGATGTCTAAATGTCTGGTTTATACATCTAGTTCTTGCATTATTTGCTCTCAAGCTGGTAGTAAATCTGTTGTCAGAGATAACAATGTCTCAATATGGGTAATATCTTGCATAGTGTGTTCACTAAGAATAGGAAGTGGTGGTTTGGAAAGATAAGTTTTAACTTGAGTGGCAAAAAATGTCTTTAATTTCAATTTTCGAATCAATTTAAAAAGATCTATTTGAAATTGGACATAGTCAGTATGTTTAGATGGAGAATAGGAAAGTCTTTTGTTAAGAACCTTGATTTGGTCTCAGGTCAAAGTTAGATGTGATAAATTGACAACCAAATTAGGAATATTTATCTTGTCTGTTGTTTCCCGGCATTGGCCCTTGTCAGGATGCCTGTGCAGCCGGACTTTGGGCTTGGGTTTGCCTCCCCTGCTGCCCCTGGTGTGGAAATGATTGTTGGCATATTTGTGGACAGAGGATCTTGAAAGCGAACTTGTTTGGTATTTCCAATTGGTTGGCTGCCCTTTTTGTACTGTCTGATTTGTTCTAAAAAACCTTTTCCACTAACTATAGCGGTGTCTGATTTATAAGGCTCGGCACTAGGGGATTGTTTATCGCCATCTGAGTCGGGGTCTGAACTAGTCGGGCTAGTATTGGCTGTACTAACTTGTGATATAGCGGGTGCCGAGTCATATTTTGTTTGAAATGTGTATACTCTGTCTTGCCTGTAGTCCTGGTTGTCTCAAAAGTATTTATGACATTTTCTGAGTTTGATCTTGTCCTGATACTCTCTGAGTATTTCATTCATAATATCGACATTTTTTATTTCGGTGGTTTCAGGATTGGGCATAGCCTTAATTTCTTCTTTAAGTGAGTCAATTTGTGAGAGAACTCTGGTGTGTTCCCTTTGAGCATGCATAATCAATAGTTCCAACATAGTTTGAGAACTCTGTGTGAGGTTGGCTTCCCATTTGTCAGCTAAATCTGCATCTTCATCGTTGCTGAAATTGGGAAAGATAAGTATACGTACACCTCTGGGTATTTTGTCATTTTCTAAATAATTGGTTAGGGTCGCTTGTTCCCAGTATTTGTTAATTTCTTTTTTAGAGAGATGCTCTAGTTTTACAAATTTATGTTTAAGCATTTCTATAGAGTGAAGATTACTTCTAAAAGCATTAGCTGTGCTACCTCTTGGTGCAAAAAGTGCAGCCCGGTCATGTTCTCTATTGAGTAAATAGTCTGCCATTTTCTGGAGGTAATTGGAGTGGTTATCAGCCGCACAGTCGAATACAAATAGTTAAACAGCACAAAAAAGCAAACTAGGGATCGTAAGGTAGCAGTGCGCTATTTGATACCACTAATTATCAAAGCTGTATGGTACTGCTGCGCAGGCAACCTTCCACTGGTGCCCCCTAAACAGCACCCGGACACATGGAACAGAAAGCTAAGGGGTGAAGGTAGACCACATGCGCAGTTCCAAAAATTATTTAAAAAAAAGTTCAAGCTGTAGAGCAGGGTCCTTATGTGCAGGGTTTATTGGTTATAAACAGCCGACACGTGTTTCGACCAATCCAGTCGTTATCAAGGCTGTTAAATATCAATATAACATTGCATTTAAATAAAAAAATATAAAAATAAATAACATTGATTCAAAGAAATTACACAATTACATAGCAAAATAATATTCCAAGTAGTATCACATCAGAAAAAAAGAAAGCGTAATGTGTAATCAAAATCATACCAATATATAGTGGTTTGTTGATGGAGATACGGAGAGTGACAATGGTCCATGGTTAAGACACATAATAAATAAAATATATGAAATGCCCAATTAGTGACAATGCAATGGACAAAAATATCAGAGAAACACTCTCAAACAAAGTCCGTAGATGTGCATGGGAAATGATAAAACATACCGTGTGTTCAAGTGATCAGATCACAAATTATGAAGTCAATTATTAAATGGTGACTCAGGGAGAGTATCTGAAAGAGGAATGGTAAAGTCCTCAGTCAAATGATAAGGTTTGGTAGTGTAACAAAAGTTGAATTATAATTAAAAGAGCTTAACACCATAGGAAAATATTTAGTGAGTCAATTGGAGTTGATGCCTAAATGGAAAATAGAAATGGCATAAGGCAATCGTTCAGAAAATATATGAAAGTGGAAAGTCAATGCAGCTGTAACTGGTAAGCATTAACGCTCTGGTAAGTATAGGGGTTCAATCCCCATGCACGAAATAGTATAAGCGCCCAGTCTGTGGGAGATTGTGAATGCTGGTGGTTATGTGCCTGCCATCTTTCGGTCGGGCCGTATCGAGCGTATGACGTCACGCATGATGTCATACGCGTCATCGCGAATGTCGATAAACAAACATATGTACGTTCTCTAATTGTAGGAATAGGAGACGTTTCAAAATAAGGTAAGTATATCTGTAAATGATTCAGTAAAGAACACGTTCACAGCACATCACAAAGTTTGTTACAAGTATGGCATTTTACTGCCTAAAACAAAGGAACTTGAAATGGTACGGTGGGGTGCCTAGGAAGCAAACATTATTGCATAAGTATAATGTTTGAAAATAAACGTATGGTTTTGAAAATTCATAATGCTTTTAGCGGTGAGCAAGATCTAATATTAAAAACAAAATAATAAAAGTATGATTGTGAGAGTTTACAATGCTTTTTGTAGTAACCGTGGTGAGGGGACATGATTAGGGATGCAAGATTCAAAAGAAAATGACAATAAAATCAATACAATCAGTAATCTGGAATCAATGGGAAAGCATATGTGAGTCAAATAGTCTCATGTCAAATCCATACTACAATGATTAGGAATAAACCTGAAAAACCGAAGTCATGATACATAAAGCATGAACCCAGTAATGTACCCTGGGTCGTGATACGCGAAGGCTCATTCTTGTTTGTATAGACAACAATATATATTCGATGCTGGCAAGGTACCTGAAGTCACAGCAGGGATAGCGTACGTTAAGTTAATCAAATGGAACTGATTATTTAACATTTGAGAGACACCAAGCAATGATTGGAATTGAACAGTTAATCACCCTGTTAGTAAAATTACAGAAAGACATGCATTTCGTGATCCGAATTCAGGCCAATAGTTGTGCATCTAAAGTGACAGATAAGCTACATTCTAATTGTCTTAATTTTGTACATACATTGCCACCTCGTTTACCAGCTATGACTTTTGCCAAGCCTAAGAACCGTATGTCGGATTTGTTATCTAATTGGTGTTGAGTTTGCCAATGTGCAGCCAATGGCAGGTTAACACTTGTTTTATTGAGGCTTGATAGATGCTCTCTAATACGAACCTGCAATTGCCGGATCGTGCTTCCTATATATAGCTTGTTACAAACACAAATAATTGCATAAACCACAAGTTTAGTTTTGCAGTTAATATATTCCTTGATTGTAGTTTTCGTGCCATTTTGGTCAGAACATGTTTTACAATTCCGATAGGCATATTTACACTGATTGCAATTGCCACATTTAGAGAATCCCACTTGATGCTTTAGCCATGTCGTAGGCCTTGCAACACTTGGGGGATCAAAAAATGAAGGGCTCAATCTATTCCGAAGATTATTTGCTTTGGTAAATGTAAATTTGGGCTTCTCAGAAATGAACTATGTTAGATCTGAGTCCAAATGTAAGAGATGTCAATGTTTGGAGGCCATTTTAAACAAATTCGATGAGTCTCTTGTGTACTGCGTGATAATAGAAATAGGCCTGAATTGTGTTTCCTTAGTAGATTTTGTACCCAATAAGTCAGCCTGAGTTGTAGTAAGATATTTACGGGATGCTTTATTCAGGGTTGCAACTGGATAACCCCGTTGTTTAAATCGATTGGTCAATAGTTTGCATTCCGCTGTGAAATCCGTATCCTTAGAACAATTTCTCCTTGCTCTATAAAATTCACCATTCAGAATGTTAAGTATTGTTGCTTTTTGGTGACAACTTTGGGTGTGCAATATAGCATTAGTTGCTGTCGTTTTTGTGAAAAGTTCTGGTTTGTAAGACATTATCTTCAACAACAATTTCAAGATCTAAGAAGGTGATTTGCGTGGAACTAGAATGCCCAGTCAAAGTGATTCCAAAGTTATTGTTATTAGTGCAGTTAACAAATTTGTCAAAAGAAATGCTGGTGCCTTGCCCGATTATGAGAATATCATTGATATATCTTTTCCAACACACCAGTTTGTCAAAAAATTGCGGTTTATCTAAAATATGAGTTTCTTCAAAATGAGACATAAAGAGGTTTGCCAGAGATGGTAGAAACTTGGCACCCATGGCAGCACCTTTGGACTGTAAATAATAAACATCATTAAAAAGACAAACATTGCTAGAAAGGGCGAATTTGAGAAAGGATTTGATCATTTGGATGTGACAATGATATGATGCAGATGAATTCCGGAATATATAATCAATTGCATGAATAGCCAATTCATGCCTAATGTTGGAGTACAATGCCGTCACATTCAAAGTGGCCAAATGAAAGGTGGGTTGCCACACTATTGATCGCAAGAATTGTAAGACTTGTGCACTGTCTTTAATATAAGTGCTCATTTTAGTAACAAAAGGTTGAAATGCTTCATCTAGATATTGCAATATTGCCTCAGTAACCCATCCGATGCTACTCATTATAGGCCTCACTTCTGGAAGATCAGTGAAATGCTTATGAATTTTTGGCAAAAAATAAAGCCATTGTTGGTTCAGTGATGCTCAGAAATTCTTTCTCTTTGTCAGTTAGAAACCCAGAAACATACCATTGTGGCAATAAGACCTGAGGCAGCGGGCCAATACTGCCCCAGGTAATGCCCCCGGAGCCTTAGTTACAGGCCCGAGCGTAGCGAGGGGCTTAACGAAGCCCCGGGGGCATTACCGGGGGCGGTATTGGCCCGCCGCTGAGGGTCTTATTGCCATTAGCACCCCAGCTGGTTAGACCGGGCTGCAAATGGCATTTTTTTTCTGTTTCGCTTGTTTCGAAACAGAAAAAAAATATTTAAAAAAATTTAAAAAATGGCCGCCGGGAAAGGGAAAACGTCCGTTTTCCCTTTCCATGGCAGCCATCGGGAGCGGACGCGCTGTTCCCAGCGCGTTCGCTCCCAAGACCAGAAGAAAAAAGAAGGTAAGTGCGGTTGGGAGGGCAGAAGGGAGGGGGACGGGGAAGAAAAAAAAAAAAAAACTACCACGGTCTCTGGCAGGGGACGATGGAAGCCTCCAGCCGTGTGGAGGCTTGGAGCGGGGATGGCCCTGCTCTGAGTCTCCACACGGCTGGAGGTTTCCATCATCCCTCGCCGGAGATTGCAGGATAGAAGGTAAATCGGGTGGGGTTGGAGGTGGGTCGAGGGAGGAAAAAAAAAATTCTTACCAGAGTCCCCGGTGCGGGACGAAGGAAGCCTACAGCCATGGGGAGGCTCGGAGCGGGGATTGCCCCATTTCGAGCCTCCTCTTTGGCTGAGGTGCTGCCACGCCCCTCGCTGGGAACAGAGTAGCTGGCACGCACGGCGTAAAAGGGATTACTGTGTGGTATGGCTCGCAAATGAGCCAATCACCACGCAGTATTCCCGTTGCGCCGCGCATGCCGGGTGCTAATGGTCAATAAGGGATTGTAGATCAGAGACTATTTGTTTAGTAGGATTCTTATTGAGATTAATGTAACAGTCTGGTGTATCCAAATGCTTCATTGCCATTGTGATGTAATAATTTGTATTAAGTAAGACAATATTGCCACCTTTGTCGGCTTCTTTGATTGTGATAGAAGAATCTGACTCTAATTGTTTAAGAGCTTTTAATTCTTGAGGATCCAGGTTTGAACAAGTAGATGTTTTGAATGGTGTGTCCAACAGTTTATGTATATCCTTAGTCATAGCCATATGTAAAGTGTCAATAATATTGTCGGTACCAAAATTCGGCATGAATTTTGACTTTGGTTTAAGTTCGGTGATGTCTAAATGTCTGGTTTGTACATCTAGTTCTTGCATTATTTGCTCTATATCTGGTGGTAAATTCCAGAGGGGCCCACCCATCCCACTCTTCTAGCCATAAGGACTAGGTTTGGGTCAATACTTGGGCTTATCAGGTTGGTGTTAATCCAAAGTGTGGCTTTGTTCATTAGCGATTTTGTAGTTTCGAGAACACTCTTGGGCAAAGAGCGTACTCCCATTCTTAGCCCCACAAACGGAGCCACAGCCAGGGGAACATTTAACACACTGGTCTCTCCACATGCTAACTCTACATCAGGGGCACTAAACAGGACTCCCTGCTTAGACTTGACCCTTCCTGGAAACTTGGTCCTAAAACATTTCTCCCTGCCACCTGGACTGACTCCTGATTGTGGGGAATTATGCCTCCTATTTCAACGCCCACCCTCCCCCTCCTTTTTTGGGAACTACCAGTGATGCACCCCCCAACACAGCCAAGATTCTCCACTTTTAGTTTTAAATCTCTGATGGAGTCATCCAAGATTGCTAAAGTGTTAATTACCCCACTTTTAAAGGATTGGAGTAGAGCGTGGGTCACCTCAATTTCGTCCAACCATTTTGCTTCTTGGAGTAAGTCCCTCGTAAATGAGCCCTGCTTAGAGAACTACTTAATGGGCTTTAGTTTTTCATCAACTAGGGAATATAGCCAAGCCTTATCGTCCTCCATCACTGTAGAATCCTGCGATATATCCTCCAAAAAGGATGAGACCCCAACTTCCCCTCCTCTCCTACCTCAGTCAGCTCCTCCACACCTGTCACCCCTCCACCAGTGCCATTGGATCCCATTTATTATAAAACAAAGGAATGCTCATTTTCAAGGGTATCTCAATGGTGTCAAGGTTAGACCCAACCTCACCCTCCACACTAGTGCTCTTAGTACTCACATTACTTAAAGTACTGACCACAGTTAAAACCCGCCTTTATCCCTCCCGTCTAGCCCCCCAAATTGACAAGGCAGCTTCCCATATTGCTTTTTACGCAACCTGGATCCTATTTGACAGGTTACCCGCCATAGATTTTAAATAGGTATCCAATGAGAGTTGGGATGCAACCCACCTGGCCCTACTTGTCCTAACAGTAGATTTTGGTGTAGGTTTGGGTGTTCTACATGGATACGTTTTTTTGGCACTAGTTGCCCTTTTACCCAAACCCCTTTCTTCCCTCGATTTTCTTTTAGCATCATTTAGGTTGGTTTTGGTTTGGGGTTGATTGGGTATAATTAGTTAGGGGCTAATGTGCTAATATAAATTGCTAATATACTGATCCAACCAGTTAAAATAACGTTTGCACACAAACCTATTTTAAAATCATAAAAAGCGCAATATTAAGAAGAAATATATAATAATTATATGATAGTTAATATGGGAAAAATGCTACTGAATTAAAAAATGTTGAAGTAAAAAACAGTCCAAATTTATTATGAAAAAATTAGATTCACATTCACATTCAAATTCAAAACTCTAAGTAGTGGCCAATTCCGTAGTGGCCAGTTCAGTATTCCATATTCCACATTTAT
Organism: Ambystoma mexicanum; assembly: GCF_040938575.1. NCBI lineage: Eukaryota > Metazoa > Chordata > Amphibia > Caudata > Ambystomatidae > Ambystoma > Ambystoma mexicanum. The sequence goes on from NC_090932.1 coordinate 1,341,349,191, forward strand.
TCCAGAGTTGGTCAAAACTACTTTTAGCATCCCAGTGCAGTCCAATCTATGATCAATCTATGAGCAATCTATGAGCAATCAGTGTAGCCACATAAAAAGGTATATCTAAAAGTCTGTAATCCATTAATCCAATAATCAACTGAGGTTGCAGCTGATTTAAACTAATTTAAAGCTGTGACCTGATTGTCTTAATGGCCAACTCCTTTCAGTCCCCACTGGCCCCACTGCCCACCTACAGTGCGGGCTGGGGACGGACATATTACAGGCCCAGAACGTGTAAAAGTGTCAAAGTGTCAAAATAATTACAGCATAATGGAGAAGAAAAGGGGGCCAGTCACCAATTTTTCCAACAGGCCAGCCAAGCGAAGGGAGCAGAGAGCCGGTGGTTCAAGGGCAGGGCACGCCCCAATGGCTTGGGTGCCGCCCGAATCTGTATCTCCGCCCTGCCCTTATAAAGCTTCCAAAGCTTTAGACACGTGCTTGAAAAACGGTAATCAGACTAGAATAGCAGCAACCACGAATAAACAGCAAACTGTCAGTGGGCCCACTTAGTCGTATGCTGGCGTAGCAGTTCCGTATAGTCCATGAGTGCCAAGATGGTCTCAGCATCAGTGAGGCCCAAAAGGCAGCCACACAGGTAACTCCAACATGCCCACTGCTGCAGACTTCAAGGACTCTGCTGGACTCTTGCACGCTCGGCTCCTGGGCAAGTATTTTAATGGGATGGCCTGCTTCCTAAGAGTACACTGAAAATAAATCAGGGCTGTGCTGCGGCTATGCAGACTTCAAGGACTCTGCTGGACTATAGTTAAACCAGTATGTTTCTCCATTGTTTTCCTGCAGCGCATTAGTTAGTTTTCCTTATGTTCACCTATAGTCCCTTCTCATCACAAAATTTTAGTAGCTGCTTGGCTAGTCTCTCCAGGCCGCTTGGGGTTCGGGAGATGGGAACAGCATTGTCCGCAAACCTCAGTAAGTTTATCTTCTCCCATTTATATTCAGTAACAAAAACGTTGTTAAAGTACGTAATGGTCAAGTTACACTAATAAAAACATTAAATTCAGTGAAAAAACGTTGTGAAAGGGACGTTATGGTTGCAAGGTTAATTCGAAAAATCAAAGACATTTGCCAGTTATGGTAAACTGCACCACAATATCTTGTGCCTCAGCCATTCACTGCTCACACTAACACCCAGGACATCAAAGATGACATCACAAATGGCAACATTGATTGACACCCAGATCCTCATACCACTTACTAGAGACTATGATACTGACCTAGCCCTAGTGAACACAATCTATCTAATCATTCAGGCTTGAATGGCCGCACGCGTCCTGTGTCTGAATGATGATGAGACGGAGCTCCTGATTCTAGGAGCACCGGCCAACCTTAACAAACTCTGCAACAAATATCTATCTTTCAACATCGGTGGTATTGTCATTAAAATGCCAAAGGAGGTAAAAACATTAGGTTTCTACTTAGACCCAACTCTTAACCTAGGCAAGCAAGTTAACACCACTGCCTCTGCAACAGCATACACGTGTAAACTGATACAGGCTTGTAAACCTTTCCTTTCCACAGAGAGTTGCATCACCTTAGCGAGAGGTTCAATTGTCTTAAAACTTGATTATTGCAATGCCCTCTACCTAGGTGCTAGCAAATACATTGTCAACAAACTTCAAATACTTCAAAACAATGCACTTAGAACGGCCCTAAGTATTCCCAGGAGACAACAGATTTCGGAGGCTAGGTGTAAAAACAACTGTCTCTTAATCAAGGACAGAATTCAGTTTAAAACTGTCTCCCTCACCCTCAAATCCCTAAATAACTCTGCCCCCCAATACTTAATGGAAAACTTGTCAATAAATCCTCAACAGGCCCTATGAGGACCGCTTATTCCTGCTGCCCAGATTCCACAGATTCAAACTGAAAAAAGCAGGTTGTATCAATTTCCCTGTTATGGCCGGCCAGTTATGGTACTCCCTCCCTACTTCTCTGAGAACAGACCAGTCATTCCTTAGCTTTAGGAAAAATACAAAAAGCTGGATTTTTCACTAAAGACTCATGATGTTCTCTAGGACAATGGTGGATGTCTTACCACTTCAAAACAATGGGCCTCATTCCGAGTTTGGAGGTAGCCATGCCGCTATTTGCGCCATGGCTGCCTCCAAACCCAGGTCTGTGTCCGGTCTGGGTGAATGGGGACTTACCGGGATATTCCAACCTGTGCGAACCCGGTAAGTCCCCATTCAACCAATCATTCCCCATTCCCATTTGAGCCCCCATAGGGCCTGTTATTAGTGCCCTGGTCATCCCACACAGCCTTTGCGGGTACCGCTAAGGGACCTCGGAATTGGGTGGTAAAGGTTCAACGGCACCGGTCTCCTTACCGGTGACCGTTAACCCTTACCGCCCAACTCGTAATGAGGCCCAATGTTCTTTTGCTTTGTCAAATGTTTTGCTGTACCCACTTTATGTATTATATTTTCTGTTCCCTGCTGTATTATTGTATATAATGACTGTAATTATTCCTGTGTGTAACTTGAACATTGAAATTTACCCTGAAATGCGCCCAAATACACCTGGGTTCGGTGTGCTATATAAATAAATAAACAAACAAACAAGCAAACATCACTGATGACATCACATATCCTGGAAGTCGTTTTTTTGTCCAGTGATGGTATTTTAATTAGAGGACTTGATGTGGTCACTCTACATTGAAAAAATTATACAAATAATCTAAAGGTGCTGTTTATGTAGACCTTAACCTTGTGCTAGGTAACAACGTTTTTTTACTTTATTTCGTAGGTTTTTATTAGTGCAACTTAACCAACATGTCTATTTAACAATGTTTTACCCCCAAATTTCATAGGTGTTTACCAGTGCAATCTCATTTGTCAGCAGCCCCATAAGCTCTCTTCACAAAGTTTGCACTTAAAAATCATTCTCCACTGACACATTGTGAGATAGCCGCTTCTATGAAATAGTAAAGACACAGAGCCACAGTAGCATTCGTCGGAATTCTTTCTACCCAACAATTTTCTTTATTAACATGGAGTTTTCTTTCTTTCTTTTATAGGAAAAAGGATACGTCTTTTCTGCAGAGCCTTCAGAAAGCTTCTCCACCCGACTTCCTTGGCAGAAAGGCTGTACAGTTAAGTGGTCTTGAAGTGTCTCAATGTTGGAAAAGTCACATTTTCACCTTCTGTATAAGTCTCTTTTCCAATTTTGTATAATTACTTTCTTTCTTTCCATACAACACTGTCTCTTCAGTTTTTTCTCCTTTTCTTTTCCTCTTCTTGGTTTTCTGTTTCCTTACAGCACCTTTCTTATTTTATTTAGTCACTATCATGTTTTCCCCTTCTTTTTGTTGTAACTTCTGGTCACTGTTTCAGTTGGCTATGTGAGATTGCACAGTGCCACCTAATATTAGGAATACAGTCTCCCCTCACACATGTACTGGAGCCTCTGTTCGTAGTGCTAAGATTTAGTAGAAAGAGGAAGAAATAAACTCTCTGCTTCTCTCCAAGTACACCTCTTCCCGCTGGGTGCTGCTCGACAGGGATTCTCTCTTTCACCCTTTCATCTCAGGCTCACGTACCTTATTCGTGAAGGTTTCTAGCAGGTAGCCTGCTACGGTGCTCCGTGTATGCTTGGAGCTCTCTCTCTCCTGTTTTCCCTTTTTGGACACACCTTCCCTTCAGACAGCGAATCGCTGACTCTCCCTCTTAGGCCGCACCTTCTTCTGCATTACTCGACCCAGCTCCGATCAGCCTCCCGTTGGAAGCCAGCTGATCGCGGAGGCAATCCTCTTTCTGAGTTGGAGGGTTGGTGGACATGCCTCCGACTCCAAGCTCCTCCTTACGGCTGTGTTTTCATCAGCTGTTGGGCTCTGTCAACAATACAATGCCTGCTGACAGACTGTCGGGCTTCCACCACAGACGCCACCTTCCCCAGCGCAACGGCACCTTCATTACAATAACACGAACCAACGTTTCTTCAGCGCAACATCGCTTTCATTATAACCACATGAATCAAGGTTTCCTCAGAGCAACTGCACATGTACTGGAGCCTCTGTTCGTAGTGCTAAGATTTAGTAGAAAGAGGAAGAAATAAACTCTCTGCTTCTCTCCAAGTACGCCTCTTCCCGCTGGGTGCTGCTCGACAGGGATTCTCTCTTTCACCCTTTCATCTCAGGCTCACGTACCTTATTCGTGAAGGTTTCTAGCAGGTAGCCTGCTACGGTGCTCCGTGTATGCTCGGAGCTCTCTCTCTCCTGTTTTCCCTTTTTGGACACACCTTCCCTTCAGACAGCGGCGCAACGACCAGGCAAAAACAACGTAAACTCTCCCTCCTCTTTTGCGTTAGTGCGCCCACAGGTAACAGTCACTTTCTGCCCCGCTCTCCTCCTGCCTGGTCACCTGGCAATCAAAACAAAGCAACCTCCATATTAGAAAAAAGCACCTCCTGAAGTGCTTCTCATTGTATAAAACATCAGCATACTCTGGAATTAAAGCATTCTAGACCACATTTATGCCCATTCAAGAGTTGCTAACCAAGACTTTATCACACACCCCTCTTCAGGCCCCGTACGTTCGGGAAAGCTTGCAGCCCTAGATAAATAATCAGCTAGTAAATGGCCTTGTTGGTGTATGGTTTTGAAAGAGAAGGGCTGGAGAGAAAGAAACCACCTTAGTACTCTTTGATTTGTGTCTTTGTTTCGGGCGAGCGAAGCTAAGGGAGCATGATCTGTTATTAACATGAACTCTCGCTCAAGCAGGTAATATCTCAACGTTTCAATTGCCCACTTAACCGCCAGACATTCTTTTTCTATAGTGGGATAGTGCAACTTAACCAAAATGTCTATTTAACAATGTTTTACCCCCAAATTTCATAGGTGTTTACCAGTGCAATCTCATTTGTCAGCAGCCCCATAAGCTCTCTTCACAAAGTTTGCGCTTAAAAATCATTCTCCACTGACACATTGTGAGATAGCCGCTTCTATGAAATAGTAAAGACACAGAGCCACAGTAGCATTCGTCGGAATTCTTTCTACCCAACAATTTTCTTTATTAACATGGAGTTTTCTTTCTTTCTTTTATGGGAAAAAGGATACGTCTTTTCTGCAGAGCCTTCAGAAAGCTTCTCCACCCGACTTCCTTGGCAGAAAGGCTGTACAGTTAAGTGGTCTTGAAGTGTCTCAATGTTGGAAAAGTCACATTTTCACCTTCTGTATAAGTCTCTTTTCCAATTTTGTATAATTACTTTCTTTCTTTCCATACAACACTGTCTCTTCAGTTTTTTCTCCTTTTCTTTCCCTCTTCTTGGTTTTCTGTTTCCTTACAGCACCTTTCTTATTTTATTTAGTCACTATCATGTTTTCCCCTTCTTTTTGTTGTAACTTCTGGTCACTGTTTCAGTTGGCTATGTGAGATTGCACAGTGCCACCTAATATTAGGAATACAGTCTCCCCTCACACATGTACTGGAGCCTCTGTTCGTAGTGCTAGGATTTAGTAGAAAGAGGAAGAAATAAACTCTCTGCTTCTCTCCAAGTACACCTCTTCCCGCTGGGTGCTGCTCGACAGGGATTCTCTCTTTCACCCTTTCATCTCAGGCTCACGTACCTTATTCATGAAGGTTTCTAGCAGGTAGCCTGCTACGGTGCTCCGTGTATGCTTGGAGCTCTCTCTCTCCTGTTTTCCCTTTTTGGACACACCTTCCCTTCAGACAGCGAATCGCTGACTCTCCCTCTTAGGCCACACCTTCTTCTGCATTACTCGACCCAGCTCCGATCAGCCTCCCGTTGGAAGCCAGCTGATTGCGGAGGCAATCCTCTTTCTGAGTTGGAGGGTTGGTGGACATGCCTCCGACTCCAAGCTCCTCCTTACGGCTGCGTTTTCATCAGCTGTTGGGCTCTGTCAACAATACAATGCCTGCTGACAGACTGTCGGGCTTCCACCACAGACGCCACCTTCCCCAGCGCAACGGCACCTTCATTACAATAACACGAACCAACGTTTCTTCAGCGCAACATCGCTTTCATTATAACCACATGAATCAAGGTTTCCTCAGAGCAACGGCACATGTACTGGATCCTCTGTTCGTAGTGCTAAGATTTAGTAGAAAGAGGAAGAAATAAACTCTCTGCTTCTCTCCAAGTACGCCTCTTCCCGCTGGGTGCTGCTCGACAGGGATTCTCTCTTTCACCCTTTCATCTCAGGCTCACGTACCTTATTCGTGAAGGTTTCTAGCAGGTAGCCTGCTACGGTGCTCCGTGTATGCTCGGAGCTCTCTCTCTCCTGTTTTCCCTTTTTGGACACACCTTCCCTTCAGACAACGGCGCAACGACCAGGCAAAAACAACGTAAACTCTCCCTCCTCTTTTGCGTTAGTGTGCCCACAGGTAACAGTCACTTTCTGCCCCGCTCTCCTCCTGCCTGGTCACCTGGCAACCAAAACAAAGCAACCTCCATATTAGAAAAAGGCACCTCCTGAAGTGCTTCTCATTGTATAAAACATCAGCATACTCTGGAATTAAAGCATTCTAGACCACATTTATGCCCATTCAAGAGTTGCTAACCAAGACTTTATCACACACCCCCTCTTCAGGCCCCGTACGTTCGGGAAAGCTTGCAGCCCTAGATAAATAATCAGCTAGTAAATGGCCTTGTTGGTGTATGGTTTTGAAAGAGAAGGGCTGGAGAGAAAGAAACCACCTTAGTACTCTTTGATTTGTGTCTTTGTTTCGGGCGAGCGAAGCTAAGGGAGCATGATCTGTTATTAACATGAACTCTCGCTCAAGCAGGTAATATCTCAACGTTTCAATTGCCCACTTAACCGCCAGACATTCTTTTTCTATAGTGGGATATTGTAGCTCGTGTGGAAGCAGTTTTATGCTTATAAATAGAATTGGTCTTTCCTTCTCTCCCTGGTTTTGAAAAAAGACGGCCCCAAGACCTGTACCAGAAGCATCTGTATGTAGGAAAAATGGAGCCTCATAGTCTGGACAATGTAATATGGCCTTATCTGTTAGAGCTTCTTTTAGAGTGTTCAATGCCTTTTCCGTTCCCTCTGTTCGTCAATCTCTTCTGACAGAAGAAGTCTCCTTCAACAAATCTGATAATGGTGTACCAATGTCGAGAAATGCGGAATAAACCTCCGGTAGTAGCCGACAAATCCCAATAATGCTCTTACTTCTCTGGCATTCTCTGGGAATATTAAACTGCTTAAAAGCTTTTAATTTCTCCTCTTGTGGTTTGACGACTCCTTGGCCCACATAGTATCCCAAATATTTGGTATGGAAGTTCGCAATATGCATTTTTTTGGGATTCACATGTAGGCCTGATTGCTTTAGAGTTTTCAATATAGCCTTTAAGTGGGAGAGGTGTTCCGGCCAGGACTGACTGAAAACTAGGATGTCGTCTAAGTATGCCCCAACATACTGCTCGTGGCCTCTAATAATGTAGTTCATGTACCTTTGGAAAGTAGCTGGTTCTCCATGTATGTAGTACAAAGGTTGACACTGTGAACTGATACAGTCCTGTTGGAGTGGCAAATGCATTTTTTTTCCTTATCAGGAGGAAACAAGGGTATTTCCCAATACCGTTTTGTCAAGTCTATGGTCATCAGAAATCTCGCCTTTCCTAGATTATTTAAAAGATCCTCAATTCTCGGCATTGGATAGGCATCGAATTTAGATATCTCATTCAACTTCCAAAATTCCAAACAGAATCTGACAGTACCGCCTGGTTTCGGTACCAAAACCACAGGTGAACAACAATCACTATGTGATGGTTCAATTACGCCTAGGTCCAACATCTCCTGAACCTCTTGATTAAAGGATTTAATTTTCGATTCTGGGATTCTGTACGGCCTTAGTCTTACCGTGGTTCCAGGTTTTGTGGTGGTATGGTGACAAGTCTGGTTAGTTCTTCCGGGAAATGAGGAAAACACTTCAGCAAAGGTACCCAACAGCAATGAGAGATCTGCCTTCTGGTCTGGAGACAGATCTTGATTAATTTTCAGACTTTCTACTCCCAACTTCTCCTCTGTTTGTGGAAAAGGTTCTTCTTGTAACTCTTGATGACTAATCATTGCCACCGTCTGAACCGGAGGTACCCATTTTTTAAGAAGATTTACGTGGTATGTCTGAAGAGATACTCTGCTGTCAGGTTGTCTCACTTTATATGTCAGAGGAGCCCATACCTCCTCAATTTTGTACGGTCCCCTCCACGCGGCCAACATTTTATTTCAGACGTGGGTAACAATATCAAGACTTGGTCTCCCACGTTAAAACTTCTGAGACAAGTGTTTTGATTATAGTATTTTTCTTGTTTTTCCTTTGCTTGAAGTAGGTTCTTCTTGGTGATGGTCTGCAACTTCTCTGTCCTTTCCTGTAACTGGGAGGCATACTCAGTAAGTGATAACTCCCTTGATGGCTGTTGTTCCCAGTTTTCCTTTAAAATATCTAACAGAGACTGCACTGGCCTTCCCAATAGAAGCTCAAAAGGTGAAAAACTAGTTGACGATTGAGGGGTGTTCCGTAACCTCATAAGTATCCAGGGGAGTACTCTATCCCAGTCTCTATTCTCATGTGTAGTAGTCTTCCTCAGCATTTGTTTAATGGTCTGGTTATACCTTTCTACTTAACCATCTGTTTGAGGGTGGTACACAGCCGTTTTAAGGTGGTCAATTTTTAAAGTTTTGCATACTTGTTTAAGGACATTAGACATGAAGTTTGATCCACGGTCTGTTAGGATCTGCTTAGGTATCCCGACTTGACCCACGAAAGGAATCGAGGCATCACAAATCTGTTGTGTGTTGGTGGCTTTTAAAGGAAAAGCTTCAGGATAACGTGTTGCATAATCCACGATTACAAAAATATATTTATGTCCTCCTCTAGATGGTTCCAAAGGTCCTACAATATCCATGCCTATCCTGCTAAAATGTTCCAACACCAATGGCATCGTCTGTAGGGGAGCTTTTCTTCACATTAGCTCTGTTCTTTTTCTGACACTCCTTGCAGGATTGACACAACGTAACAATCTGCCTGTATACTCCAGGCCAATAGAACCTTGACAACATTTTCTGAGATGTTTTTTCAGTTCCTAAATGTCCCTCCCCAACTTGCAGATGAGCGACCTCCAATGCTGTTTTGCAATATTTACCCGGAACCAATAATTGTTTTAGGTCCTCATTATCTCGTGACTTGCTCAGTCGATAATAGAGACCATTCTGTTTGATCAAACAAGGACCTTGTCCAGGATGGTTTTCCACGGCTCGTTCCCTTGCATTTTGCAGAAGAGGATCCAATTATTGGGCTGAACGGAAACTGTCTCCTTCTTCTTCCATCCTCCAATCCACAGCAACAGGGAGAACATTCTTAGCTTTCCACTCTCGTTTAAGAGGTCTTCTAAGCTGTTTACTCTTCAGTGTTTTTGTAGAGGGACTAATGATTTATTGGTTGTAAAACGGGGCCGTTTCTAACCAGCCCTTCTCTATTTCGTTGACTAATTTTGAGAAATTTGGTACGTCTGATCCTACCAGTAAAGGTTTGGGCAACTTGGATCATACAGCTGCCCTTACTCCCATGGTCTTCCCAGCCAACTTAATCTGTATATCCTTTGAAGGGTATGACTGTACGTCCCCATGTACACATCTAATCAGTATCTTCTCTGAAGAATCAAAACCTTCACCTACCAAGTCTGATGTTACAGCTGTTTGAAGATTCCCTGAATCTTTAAAGGCCCGGGTTGGTTTCCCATCTACTTCTGCATCACAAGTATATATATATATATATATATATATATATATATATATATATATATATATATATATATATATATATATATATATATATATATATGTATTGCGGTTGATTTTCCCCAGGCTCTTCTGGTTGTTCACAGTTTTTCAGTGACCCAAAAACTCCCACATCCATTGGCTCAGACTTCATTTTCTTTGGACAGAATTTGGCTAGGTGCCCCCATTATCCACAGTTGAAACACTGAGATCCTCTTGTCGCTACACCTTCTTCTGCGTTACGCCACCCAGCTCCGATCAGCATCCCGTTGGAAGCCAGCTGATCGCGGAGGCAATCCTCTCTGTGAGTCGGAGGGTTGGTGGACACGCTTCCTACTCCGAGCTCCTCCTTACGGCTGCGTTTTCATCAGCTGTTTGGCTCTGTCAACAATACGTTGCCTGCCGACGGATTGTCAGGCTTCCACCACAGACGCCACCTTCCTCAGAGCAACGGCATCTTCATTACAATAACATGAACCAAGGTTTCTTCAGCGCAACGGCGCTTTCATTATAACCACACAAATCAAGGTTTCTTCAGCGCAACGGCGCAACGACCCGGCAAAAACAACATAAACTCTACCTCCTCTTCTGCGTTAGTACGCCCACACGTAACCGTCACTTTCTGCCTCGCTCTCCTCCTGCCTGGTCACCTGGCAACCAAAACAAAGCAGCCTCCATATTAGAAAAAGGCACCTCCTGCAGTGCTTCTCATTGTATTAAACATCAGAATACTCTGCAATTAAATAATTCTAGACCACATTTATGCCCATTCAAGAGTTGTTAACCAAGACTTTATCACACACATATTATCTATTAGTCAGTGTACAGTATCGCTATTCCACCGATGTACCTCGGAACAGGTGACATCAATATACCCAAAATCACAAGAGAACACAATATCCTTTTTTTGTAGAAAAAGTATATGTAGGGCAACAAAACATACAACAAATACAAACATGATTTACATCCCTTATAGTTTGGAAATTCGAATTCTGTTTACAACCACGGTAACACAAAATTAAGGATTGTACCAAATATTTGAAAAACTGTACACCCTGTATAAACAATTCACTTAAACACCTGACATGAAGTTAAGCACATTTGTTGCAGTGAAGAAAATAATTTCCAATCTTTAGTAAGTAAACAGTGGGCCTCATTACAAGTATGGCGGTAAGGCAACAATGGTGCTTGTATCACATCCGGCACCGTTGCTACAGTACCACTATACTAGGAGTTCAGCTCGCGGGTGCCCTTTGAGCCTCCAGGTCTGACATGTTGGCCGTACCGGCACCCGCGAGGAGAACATGATGGTAGCACCGGTACCGTTATCAACAGTGCTGATGCTACCACCCTCCCCATTCCCATTGAGCCCTATTAGGGCTCAATGGGAATGGGAATGTACGGGGCCCGGCACCCGTGAAAGTGCAATTACCGGGTCTGGCTGGGCCAGAATAGCCTGGCAATAGCCCATTTGCAGGTGCCGGACCCGGATGCGAGTTTGGAGGTAGCCTTGCCGGTAAAACCAGCAGGGCTACCTCCAACCTCGTAATGAGGCCCAGTAACTTTTCATTTACTATATAAAAATGCAGTTGCACGTATAGTCATTGCATTCAGTTTGAACTTAAACTGTGACTCCAAAAAGTGCCATAAATAAACTACCAATTGCCAAAATGTGTTTTGACCCTCCGTTCTTTGTCAAGGCAAACTAACAGGTGACTGTCACCAATTGAAAGCAAATGTGTAATGATATACCATGCAAAAAAGAACAGAAAATAGCATCATAAGCAGAAAAAAGCATAATAAACACCAACATCAGTAGTTATTAAAAACACGTGTGCACAGAGCCGAAAAGTATCAAATATACAACACACCAAATAATAAGTCATGATATAAGAATGAGAAATGCAAAATGTAGTCATAAAGTATATACCATGTAAAAAAGCACAAAGCATGGGAAACAAAAAGAGGATATTAGTAGCTGCTTAGCACCAAGAAGTTCACATTCTATGCATATATATATTCAGACCATTTCCTTACCCTAGTTATCAATTATCATATTAATAGGAAAAATATCTCACAAGTTTTGCATTGAAATAAAACCTGATAATTCAGAGAACATTCATCTGTGCCATTCTTCAGTACTTATGGTGTGGGGGCTGAAGTGAAAAGATGAAGAGAAATATGGTTCGGGTTTCAAGAGATTGGTGCACATAATAAGTGACAAGAAATACCAGCGAGTTTGTAAATAGCTGCAGAATTATCCAAGAGCTCTTAGGTTGAGGGAAGCTCTCTGCTGGTTAGCCAGGTTTAGCAATGTGGATTAATGCTATTGATTCCCTCAGATACTGTGCGTCTGGGAACAGCACAGGGAAGCAGTGAGAAAAAAAATATTATGTGGGTTACTCGTGCTATAAATGATAAGAGTATGATTAACTGTTCCGGAATGTCGCTAACCGTAGTATATGTCGGTGGGGAGTGACTCATTAGAAGAGTGGTAGAGTCTCCCAGGGAATTTGCATCCAAATTCTTTGAAAGATGTATTAAAACAAGAAAAGGGGCATGTGGAGAGATAAGAAACACCTGCTGCTCAGCAAGCAATGCCCTCATTAAAATAGCATTATCCAAATATGTACTCTGTACCTGAAGCTGGATTTAGGTACGGCACATCCTAGTTCCTCATCGCTGTGTGCTGAAGTGGTCACCATAGTGAGTGTCCCTGTTTATTCTCACGTCCCACGCTAGTATGTGTACATCTGATGTCAACATGGTAATGTATGACATCACTGCGTATGTCAGTAATATGAGTCACTTATCAGCCTCTGTATGGATGCAGATGTAAACTAGAAAGAAATGACAATTTACGGAAGTCCCTATAGTAAAATCTTGTGGTTGTGCAGGATGTCAGCCACTGCACATTATGCATAACATTTTGGCCCTGAGTGGCGTTACCAGAGGGATAGATATATTTAAAGAGCATTCAGTAACAAAATATAGACGCACATCTTGAACCATACAGCTTATAGAAGGGTTCAAAAGCATGTAGAGAAATAGAGGAGATGACTAGTATGTAGCAGTGCATTAGAGGAAGGATAAAGGGGTATGTGGCCCTTCCTTTAATAGACAATTTGTTCATAGAAATATAATAGAGATTAGTCATAGATCACAATAGGGAACATATAGAAATGTATGCTGGCAAACTAGCGATAGAAGCTGAAGTGTGTGCTCATATGAAAGAAATGCATTTAGGAAAAACTGTTTTTGTGGTAGATAGAACATGAGGCTGCACAGAAACATTCAGATATTCACTGGTAAGAAACACCCTTCACTTCGGCTTGTGACAGACGCTGCAAGAGACAAGGATAGATCCCTTAGTGGCAGAGTTGAAAAGCTGCGCAGGGATTGGCTAGAAGCACAGGGCGAATCAGGTTCCCAAGCACCATGCGAGAGAAAATATCCCAAATGGTGTTCTTAGACAACAGTTACAATTTCCAAAATTAAGGTCACAGTTTTGGTGAGAACAAGGTAGTACATGGAGTAATGGGACAGCCAATGGGGAAATGATCTGTATGTTGCAAAATGAAAGAATGTGCAACAACCAATCAAGAATGGAGACGGTGCATAACCTGATTATTTCATTGTTCCGAGTAGGTCATTCAATTGGTCACGAGGGGTAGGTTAGGTGGATAGGGCTGGTTACCGCATAGAATTGTGTAGGGGACAGCAACCACTTTCCAATCAGTGAATATTAATTTACATGTATCTTGTAACATTGTCAAAGTCATGATGTTACTCACTTCTATATAAACCACCATGTAATGATGAAATGTTGAATGATGCTCAAGGCTTTTACAACTTCCATTAACTTTACACCACCAAAGAACATGAGTTCTCATTCTGTAAATGTCCACCCTTAATGTCTGCAGAACCGGTGGGTTATGGAATGGAAGCTGTTTCAACTTTACTTTTTTGGTAGTCTTTTATGTTGGCTCCTTAAAGAGCCTTGTTGTTCTTGTAAGACTGTGAGCTTAATATGTTCACATGCAATGTGTACTCATACACTATTTCATTACACACACCTCTTCTTCCATTTTAATTTGATTCACAAAAAAATGCACTGCATTATGATTATGTTGCAAAGAAATGCTCCTTTACAACATTTGTAAGATGTATTTCATCTTTTCAAAAAATATTCACTCCATCATATTGTATAATATCATATTCAAAAGATGTCATTACATAAACTTGCAGAAATGCACATATTGCTTTATTCACATTTCTGTGTTTTTTCTATTTGTGGAGAAAACAGCCTGGAACTGTTTCACACTTGTCTGTAATTTGTGAAAAAATAAACTTTGTGGAAAACGTCTCATCAGACTTTTGAAAGTATCTTTCAAGGCAAACTACACAATTAAAGCTGTTACACCCTAAACTATTACCTCGACAATTTACTAAAAACGTTTTTGGATGTTTCAAATGCAGCATATCTTCGCACATGGGTAATAGCTGATTCCATTTAATGTCACAAGCTCCACACTATGCTACTTCCAATTTTTCAAAGCCAAGATTATGTGAGATTCCACGCTGCTCTGCTTATATCTGCAGCCAATTAACACACAAATCTCATATACTCCAAATAGTCTTCTGGTTGAGCTACATGCTTTCAGCAATTCAAACAAAAAATTGTAAGCACTTGCTGCCCTCTCCTCCTCTGAAGTTCAACTCCTCCTCCACAAAGAGAAAGCCTGATTGGTTGAGCCTACCGATGTCTGCGGACATCAGCAGTATCTGTGGTCTCCGCAGTCCTCTTTCCCTGCAGGGAGAGGTAAAAAAGCCTGGATGGCACGTGCGGTCCATCCGCCAACAGTTGTGTATATCCATGGATGTCAGGGCACAGGGTAGCTCTTCTTCCTTTTTTACCCTAATCTCTATAACACACCCTGATTGGCAACATTCAAACATCACACACCCATCGACCAATCACATCCAAAAATTCTACATCTAAACCTCTCACTTTATCGCAATAGTTCAGATGTATCTTTCAACTCTGAAAGAAAATTTGTGCTGCAATTCAGAGCCTGCTCTATCACACTCTACTCTACAAACGTTTACAGATTTCGATTTCCAGGATCTACACAAACTCTATTACAAAATCTACATCTAAGATGACATATTGCAGGTATGTTAAATTGTCAAAAGTAACATTCTGTTCCACATTTGTTATGATATGGCTTCACTAATAACTGTTTCTCTATGCTGCAAACCATGCTTCAGTGCAGCACATATCCTGATAGTTCTTTTGTACTTTTAAAATTACTTCTGCTTGCATAGTGACTGCTACATGTGCTACTTCCAGTGCCCAGTTCCATAAGTATGAATGCCTCAATTATCATGCTAGAGTACAACAAAGAATGCCATTTTTGAAAAATGCCTGCCTTCTATCAAAACTGCAGCAGACCTTTATATTACACTACATTATACAAACTTGCCTTTAATTTCAGGGTAACCTTAACTGTGTTTTGTACATCAAAACATGCTATACTGCAGCACTTATTCCATTACTTAATTAGTGCTTTTAAATGTATTTCTGCTTGCATAGTGACAACTGCATGGGCCACTATGTATACCAGTGCACAATTCCATAGTAAAAAAATGGCTCAATTATCGAGCTACAGTACAACACATATGACTTTCCTTCTGTCAAAACTATAGCAAACCTTCATATTACACTGTATTATGCAAACATGCCTTTAACTTCACTTCTACTATATCTGGTTTTCTGTGCTGCAAAACATGCTTCACTGTAGCACCTATCCCAATGTTTCACTAGTGATTTTAAAAGTACTTATGCTTACACGTGCTTAATGTATATTATAGCACTTAACAATTGCATAATTAAACATACCTCAAATACCAAGCTAGAGTACAAAAAATAATTACATCTTTTTTAAAACTCACCTGCCATCTGTCAAAACTATAGTACATCTTAATATCACAACATATTATACAATCTTCCCTTTAACTTCAATCCAACTGCAAGTGGTGTTCAATGCTGCAAAAACATGCTTCAATGCAGCAGCCAACGCAATAGTTTAATAGTACATTTAAAATTACTTCTGCTTCCATACTGAATGGCACGTCCTAATACTTATAGCAATGCACAATTTTCACATTTGCCAACAATCTTTCTTAAACATTTCCACACAAGAAATTACCGAAGAAATCTACTCAAGAAAGCAAACTCTTCCATTTCTACAAAGTAAGTATATTAATGTGCCATGTTTGTTGTGACAATGTTAATAACATAACTATACTCTGTATTATCCTAAGCTATCCACTCATATTATACTCTATGATGTTTCCCACTTCCTCATTCCATTGCTGCAATCACACTCTTTTACATTACAGCACATGAAAGAGTGGCGGCTCAAAAACTGGGGAATGAAAACAACCCAAACAACAAAATAATCATTGCACCTCTTTGCAAGGGAAAACATATTACATACAAAAAGGGTCTCAGATAGTCCCGTCAAATCAAACTGACACAGAGCTCTCCTTATCTCACGATGTTACATCTTTTAAAGCTGAAAAAACTATTAACAATACTATGCTTAATAATGAGTGCTGAATGATCCTACCACCCTCATGGGCTGCCACCTATAGAACATTCTAATCCCCCCTATAGTCATTGACCGATTGGCCACATCTACGCAACCCCCATTCCTCTAGACATGTGGTCCCCTACATCATCACTATCGAATCCAGGTATCGGATTGGTGGGTTCCTATTGTTGATAGCTTCGTACATTTGGGACCATTACGTGATGTGCCAGAAGCGATCGAAGTAACTTGGCAAGGACAACCTAGCTGTTGGTGATAAAATAGGCTTCCTTATTAAGATTTGTCTCTATGTGTAAATCATATGGGATGTCCGCCCCGGGGAAGTAGTGTTTGAAATCTTTGCCAGACTCTTTGGCATCACAGAGTCTTGTGCCCTATTCCCATGAATGTGTACCTTCCTGCTCTTCTACCAACTAACATTCCTTTCCCACCAAGTTCAAGTCCCTCAGCTGGATACAATTAGTGCACTATGCATGTCTCTGACCTCGGCTTTTCTCCTGGGGAATAGGAAATGGGATTTGAGTTTGGATTCAAACTGCCAGAGCCACAGTCTGTGTACTCTTCTGTTCATTGTTTACTAATCCTTAAAATACAAGATCATAACACTTCTGCCAAGTTAATACACCAACCTTGCTTCCACCCCACTACCTTGCTGACTCCATCCTCTGCTTATTTCAATTCTTTCTGCACACTGCGCTATCCTACATCACTACAGTACATCAACTAAACACTGGGCCTATAATACCTCCCTATCTATCACCTCTGCAACCACAATATTCATACATTTGTTGCTCTTTCTGTGTTGCTATATGTGAGAACATAATATATTTCAAACCTACCTAATACAATATATGCACTGTCTGTGCACAACCATCACTCTGCTCCCACAATGCTATACATCTAATAGGTTTTCCTCAACCTGAAACCTTTTGCCTGGCTGGGACGCTGCACTTGCATCCCAGCATTCCGCTTTTTAGTTAATACTCCATTAACTAACCCTTCTTCTTCCTTCATTCTATATTTTCCGTCCTTGGCTACCCATGCTCTATACACATGATGTAACCTCTGCTCCCCCTTGGGCATATTCTTCCAGTGTGCCAGTCGTAAAACAGCACCCTCCATTTTATGCTAAGTCGATCCAACACTCAATATCATTTCTGGGTCTGGTGGGGGTGTGTTCACCGTCCCTACGGGTTCGAAAGGCTGCTCTATTTTTACCATTCTTGGAATGACAACGCCATACCACCTATCAGTCTGGTTGTACATATGTTTTTGAGAGAAGGACATGTACCCACCCTTATTGGAATCATCATTGTGTCTCTTCAGCAAAGCCTTTGTGCAGCACTTCAGGATCATCTGACAGGAACAATAAATCACAAGAATACTATGATGGGAATCAGCATGTTTACAGCTATTGCTAACCACAATGGGACCCATGCAAACATGGCATCAAACCAGTCATGTGTATTCCCTCCAGCTTCTTTCTCCATGGCAATCTTCAAAGTGTGAAGAACCCTATCACATGGGATAACAATCCATTGTCAGCAACATTTAAGGGTGTGTATGGACAGCAAGACAGTGCAATTTTCTTGCATCATCCTATTCCATAGCTGTGAGCAGATCAATAATATATCGGTTCTGCAGAGTCATTAGCCTAATGGCTCTCAACTCCCCCTTTATTGAATTAAGTCCCTGCTCTGTCTGGTTCACCAACTGAATCATCTCCCATCTAGTTATCTTAAGCAATTTTGCATTGGCTGCAGTCTGGATACCTGGCACCAGAAGGGACACAAAAAAGGTTTCTCTAAGGAGTCTTTGAAAAGGTAGCTAGATCTCTTCTGAAGACAACCTCTTAGTGAGCAACAAACACGCTTAATGGTTGGGGGGGCTTAGATGGCTCTTGGGCCCGCACATTTATAAATGATAATCAGGAACTACTAGAACTGCAGAGTGTAGGGTGCTCAGTGAGCATACACCCCTCCATGATGGTGGGAGGTCGAAATATGCATACTGTCCACACACCCAGGAAAGACAGAAATCATGATTGTATCCAAAGAGCAAGAGAACAAAACCACCATCCCATGGCCTTTGGAAACGGGAAACGCACCAACACTATCGAAGGTAGTAAAAAATCTGGGAGTCCTAATGGACAATAACGTAATCCTGGAGCCACAAATAAATGCAACAGTGAAGAAATGCTTTTTCCTCCTCTGGACGGCAAGAAGAATTCTACCTTTCCTCTTCTTCGCGCACAAAACACTCACCATCGTCGCCCTAATCATGTCTAAAATGGACTATACAAACAGCCTCTACCTCGGAATACCTGAATACCTCCCGAAGAAAATGCAACGGATCCAAAATGCAGCAGCAAGACTACTCCTCAAACTATCCAGAAGAGATTGCATCACTCCAGCCCTAAAAACCCTACACTGGCTCCCAGTTAAACATCACAAAAGAAAATAACAGTCTACAAACCAATGAGACCCCTCCGATCGAGCAACGAAATCCACCTGGAACTCAAACCATACATAAAAAAAAAACTTGGAGGCACCTCCTTCTACCACTTAGCCGCAAAAACCTCAAACAACATCCCAAAGGAAAAAAGAAACACTGAAGATCAGCTAAAATTCAGGAAATCACTAAAAACCTGGCTCTACAACACCACAGACTAAACCTGAAAAACGAAACTGGTAAAAAAGGATAACTAAACTGAAAATACACGGACATACCTGACCGGGGAGAGTAAAGCCCACGGCAGCTGGACGGGTGACATCGGATAGACAGGAACACAGGCGGCACACATGGAGATTGAGTCAACTGACCCAGACAATCCCACCAACTCCTTCGCCCGCACCGTAATTTAATTACCGCCAAGTACCACGTTGGGGTGGAATTATAGAGACATTGACAATCCCCACACTACCTGAGAGGTTGTCATTATCAGAAGCACTGGCCACGAGAGTCTAAATGGAGTATAAGGGGAGCCACGAGAGAGCATGTTAGAGGTGGGGGCCAGAGGAGTAAGGAACCTGTAGACCAGTCAGACCCAGATCAGGACAGAGCCGCAACAGGGGAGACTACGCAAGCCGAGCGCTTCTATTCAGGATAGAGATGCAAACTAACCACTAACAACTTCCCTTTCTGCATACACCTCTCAAACCCAAAACCAAACACAACCAAAACCTACAGCACAACAAACCGCACAAACTTCACTACATTGCAACAACAAAACAAAACACACACAGCCTTGCACAACAGTACACGACGACTACCGGCAGCAAACACCCCAGGCCCAGCCAACGGACCCACCGGGCTGAGGCCGCCAACAGCACATCACTGCTCTCTTGCATTTTCCCTGCTTCCTCCCACTAACTCAACCCCCCCTCTCCCTTTTCAAAGCCACCAGAGCACCAAGGGACCACTACGGTGGTGATAGTGCGCGGTACAAATGTCCTTTAACATTAACATATCCATTAAAACTGCCCCTTCTATGAGGAGCACTGCTGCCGCGCCCGTGTTTCTCTGACCAGTCACCTGATCTATCGTTGATGATCCATCAACGAGAACAACTTCTCCCCCTCAAAGCGCTGGTAGGTTGAACACCCTGGGGGTCCGTGGTCCAGGTCAATTGAGAGAGTAAGGTGGCAAAGGGTGCATGGGTGCACCGATTATGTGTGCAGCTGAAGCGACTGCGCGATGGTAGCTGCATCCTAGCATTAGGTGTGGTTGTATTTGATATCAGTAGAATGTGTGCAGTCAGGACGATGGTCACCAGGACAGGGTTCTGACTGCATCAGGCCTGTTTAGGATGCCTATGTGTGAAGCTAGGCCGAATTTGAGGGTTATAGCTGCGTTTTATCAGTGTTGAGGTGTTTGTATGTGAGCAGCTAGGCCAAATTGATCGAGGGGTATAGCTGCATTTTAAGTGTGTGTTGTTGTAGAGAAGAGAGTGAGCAAAGCGTTATGAGAGGTGAGTGTATGGGAGGAGGGTTTGATCTAGTGGGCTTGCAGTTGTGGAATTAAAGTCTGTGTTTGTGATTGCCACGTTCAGAGTGAACTTATTAATAATTTATTAGCTGTGTTCAGTGGCATTATTGCTCAGGATTTTCTGGATATTTTTCATCGGGTAGCAAGGTTTCAGCAGTCTTAGATGGTCATATTCAGAGTTACGGAAGGAGCCAGGTTTTTAGAACTTTGCAAAAGGCCATGTATTTGTGGATGTGTCGGTTCTGAGCGGGAATAGAGTTCCACAGAGTAGGAGCTATGGTTGAAACAGTGGATACTCTGATCCTGTCTGAGTTGGAGTTTGGAATTGCTAGAAAGAGGGCAGTGCTTTATCTGAGGGTGTATGATGGGAAGTAGGGTTTTATCTTTTCTTGTAGTTATTTTGGGCCGGTCTTGTGAACAGCTTGGTGGGTAATACAAAGGGTCTTGAAGGTGGCATTTTGTCCGACTGGGAGCAAGTGGAAGGTTTGAAGAGCGGGAGAGAAGTGGTCTCTGTGTCCCAGCTTGAGGAGGAGGCTGGCGGTAGCGTTTTGAGCTCTTTGTAGCTTGTTGAGTACGTATGCCGGTGCTCCCAGGTATAAGGAGTTGGCCTAGTCCATTCTCGACACAACAATAGATATAACAGTGCCGAGTCTGTTGGGTTATGAGAGGTATGGAAAAATGTGTCTTAGAAGTTTGAGGTGATAGTGACACCATTTTGAAACATTATTGATCTGACAGGAGAGGGTTAGACCAGAGTCCATAGTGCAGCCTAGGTTTTTGACTATATTGTATGGAGAGGGAGGTGGGCCGAGGGAGGGGGCCATGGGAGCAATTTTGGGGGAAGGGCGGTATTGCCACACACCATGATTTTGGTATCATCAGGGTTCAAAAGAAGGTGTTTACTGGTCATCCATCAGTCAATATCACAGAGACAAGCCTCAAGGTCAGGGGGTGGGTTGGTGTTAGTCTAGGATAATGTTGGTATTGTCAGCAAAGTTGCAACAACAGAGGTTGTGCGCACAGATGATTCCTGGTCGAGTGGTCAGATGGAGGTTGAAGAGGAGAGCAGAGAGGCATGCACCATGGGGTACTCCAGTGTTGACGGGGCGGGCATCATGCTGTGATTTAAGCTTTTCTTTGCTTGAACACACTTCATGAGCATGTCATTGGTAGTGAAGAAGATTGAACATTCAACTTGAATAAGGGGACATCAATGGGATCTGGGTTCAAAGCTACTGTTTAGTGCGAAAAATAAATAAACACAAAAATATTGTTTAATGCCTTTTTTCAATGTGTACTGTTGTGGCCCAAAATGACATTACTTTACATAGGCATACAATTAATGCAAACGCTTTAATTGGGTTTTGCTGAAAAGTTTGTACAGAAAATTCAAGCAACAATAAACGTAAAACACTGTGAGAGATGGAAGGATTATAACTCGCCAGGTATTTCCAGTTCTATTATGTGATTTATTTAGGACTTTAAGTCACAACATCTTTTGTGCACATAAATTTAAGTCCAGACTATGGCATTGCTTCTGTGGCTAACTGGACCTCTGCCCATTTAACATACGCCAATAAAAGCTGAGAACCTACGTAATCAGCCATTTATGTAGAAAAAAAACAATGCATGTTTGAAATTTGAGTTTTTGCAGTTACGCTAGTATACGCTCATGGGCCCATAACGCAGAGAAAGAAAACATTATCGGTGATACAGTATTTTTATGCCAAAGGGCAGTCTTTTGATAACAAATACTGTATCACCAATGATGAGACTATTTGTTTTCTTTCTCGGCGTTATGGGCGCATGAGCGTATACTAGCGAAACTGCAAAAACTCAGTTTTCTATCCGAACGGAGTTGAGGAACCAAGGACTCCGTTGTTACCTACGCTGATGCGACCTTTATATATATTTTTTTCTGAAAACACAACAGGGCGCTGAGCTCTACTAAAAGGTACCCCACAACAGGTTCCTCACAAGGATTTAAGCATATTTGAAATTTGTCGTATATGCTAATACATTTCAGCTATTTAAAGATATGTAAAATGATAGTTATTTGTGTATGTGCTATGCCATTTTTGCTGGGTCCTACATGAACATGACAGATGACTCATGCAGCCTAAAACATCCTTATAGTGGTCTGTAATTAACCATGGGATTATGACACCAATCTGGCAAACGGTTGTTTTCTTCATAAGTGCATGACCCATTTCACGCCTGATGGGTAGGAGTAATATTGTCTCAGGGCTTATAGTTTATCTTATCTGTCAGCTTAACATGTTATGGTCAAATAAGGTACATATGATCAGCCTCTACTATGAGCTGTTTGCCGGTGAGCCTGTATAAAACACAAGTTATGCTATGGTCACTGTGTAGTATAAGGTCACTTTAAAGACTTGCAATAGTGTAATTATTGGTGTTAGGTAAAAAGAACAGGACTTTGTGCAAAGGCCTGTTTTAGGGCTAACCAATATTTTGCAAAACCCAGGTCATGAAACACACATTATGCACATGATAGGCCAAATTCTGATAGAAGAAGCTGGTGCAATAATAGGCACAGAAGTAGTCGCTAAGTAAATAACCCCGCTGTAAAGGTGGAATGGGAGCAAGAAAAAAGACAGATGACTGGCCTAAGGTGGTCTAACAGGGGAGAGCTGGACAGGAAGGTAGAGTACGTAGGCCGTATGAGAACCGTATTCTAGTCATAGTGGAAACACAGGCATGCAAGGGCAGATGAGGAACTTTGGAAGTTGGGAACTAGAGGAACAGGTCAGATAGATGAGTATATGATTCAGTCTTAGGAGGAAGCCACATCCACATGCAAGTGAGAGTGGGCCAGACAAAGAGGAAGAGTGGTGCTACCATTTGCCAGCCTACCATCACCTGTCTGGGTTATAGAAGGATGCCCATGTGGGATCCTTGATTAACCACCTCAACAGCGAAGGACACTTTACTGAAGGTCTGGAGTAGGCTGAGAGCACTGCGAAAGGTTGTGGTGTAATGGGAGGCCACACAGGTTTCACGACCCATGGCAGGGGCAAATGTTGATGCCCCCTCAGATGTTCATGACTGCTTTTGACTTAAACCTTCTTCCACCAATCTATGGGCATTATCCGTGTGGGCACTGCCTAGTATGGAAAAATACCTCCCAGTCTCTATAGTTTGAATATATTATTATCCTGTGGGAAAGATGTTTACACTACATCTGTAATTCGTGTAATCTCATCTGCTGCATGCATGTCCATGTGGATTGTTTTTCTATTGGTCACACTACTAGAACAATGTGTACATATCTTAATGGACATTGTTGCAGGATCAACAAAGGAGCTGCTCCTACCAAAAGTGTACATCTTTTTTCTTTACATTATATGCATAATGAGTCTGATACACAATGCACTGTAATCGAGAACCTGAAGTTGCCTAGATTGATAGAGAGCATACATCATACTTTAAATAAATTAGAGACATTTATTGGAATGGAAGAACACATTCAATTTGAAATGGTTAAACATTCGAGAGGAGGTGATTTTAATGTAAAAAATATGTTATCTCTTCCTCTACTGGTTCATGATTACATAAATTCTCACTATTTCATTTTTTTAAATCTTCTTAATAGATGTTTGACCTAAATCGTAAATTGGGTCAAGTACCTCTATTGTGTCATAATTTGATCTCTTGAAGTTTACTTGAACCATGGGACTGCATTTCCCAGAGTCCCTTGACTTCACATGCGTACTTATTATTGCCTTGACATAGCCAATATGTAACTGGTGGTTTCAAAATGGACGCACTGGATGTAATTCATGTAATTCATGTAATTCATGTAATTCATGAAGGGTTTAGCACTTCTGCATGCTATATTGGGTGATACTACTTGGGAGTCCTCATATATGATATGGACTTTTAATTAATAGAGTGATTACATTGAAAGGCTCACAATACCTACATTTTAAAAATATATAATTGTTATGTGATTCAGGTACTCTACAGAACTGCACAATATGGTTTGAGAACATGTTGTTTTTGACTTGGGCTTTGGCTTTTTTTCATGCTCCAATAAAACTGACGGGTGTGTTCATTATGTAATTGGCAAAAACAAATAGCTGTGCTCCATCATAGACTGCCATAGTGTCAGTTATATTATAAAGATTCACAGGTCACAGTAATTTTTAGGAATGTATGCGATACTTGGAATTTGTAGTCTACAGATTGTTCATTATTCTTATAATTTATGATTTATGAGAAGCAAAATTACAGTGATGTGTTGCCTTCTAGTGGTGCACAGATTATCGTACAATTTATTGAATACTAGCAAAAACAACCTATTCTCTGAACGGGTTCTTTAGAAAAAAATGGCAACACTCTCATCAATTGTTGAAAATCCATTATCCTGTAGGTCGCTGTTAAAATGTGCTTATCGCTTGATTTGCTTTGCCATCTGAAGTAAACTGCACTGAGAATGGGTGTATGAGGCTGGTTGGCTTAACCCAGAGCAGATGCTGGGAGGGGGGGGAGTTGGTGTGCTGCTGCATACTGGAACCTTGGGTAATCTCTCCCTACCTGTCACCACACCCTGGCATGGCGCAGTTAGTTGCAGTGCAAATATCTCAGAAACTGTGCATCATAGGTCACATAGGGACCTCGAGTTTGTGTTCCTCATGTCGAGACCCATCCTTCTACGACCACATTGATGTTTCACCAATTTCAGGCAACCGTCTTATGTTTGAAGGTGCTCAAATCTGGGGAAAGGGGTAGGGTGTCCAACTGTCGGGAATTCCCGAACAGGTAACTTTGCAAAATGTGGTGTAGATTGGTGAAACAATGTGGAATTGTATAAGGAACAACACTTAGCCAAGCCACAAACCCACAAACACATTTTTACTTTTGCTGAAATCCGGGGAAAGGAGTAGGACATCCAAATGTCATGTAGCCAGTAATGTCCGGATGGTCCTACCCGGTAACTATGCAAAAATGTGGTGCAGATTGGTAGCACAGTGTGGAATTGTATAAGGAACAACACTTATATACTTATACCAGAGATGACTTAATTAATGAAGAACAAGCAGCTGTTCAACATCTAGACTCTCATCCTGATTTTCTGATCAAACCAGAGGACATGAGTGGAGGGATAGTCCTTTGGGACAAAGAAGAATATCAAAAGGAAGTCTTGAAACCATTTGGAAATGCAAACCATTACAGACACCTGGAGTCAGACACCATCACCAAACTTCAGGAGGAAATTAAGAGTCTGACAGCTCATGCAGCCAGGGAGGACTGGATAGATGAAGGTGAAAGAAGGTTCCTTAGCAAACCAAACCCGACTGTAGCAGTTTTTTACATCCTGCCAAAGGTGCATAAGAACAGCACGAAACCATCTGGACGACCCATTGTTTCGGCAATAGGATCTTTACTTGAACCTCTGTCTCAGTATGCAAATTTCTTCCTACGACCTTTTATAAACAGAATGAAATCATATATCCATGATACTACAGAACTGATTAACCTTCTGATGAATATTGAGACCACAGAAGATGACATACTAGTGAGCTTCGATGTTGAAGCCTTGTATACGAGCAAGCATTAGTGTGTTGAAATATTTCCTAGATAAAAGACCAGACCCTGAAGGCAGAGTACCCACTGCATTCATATTTGAATGTACTCTAGTGGCATTAACCAAAAACTTCTTCATCTTTGAAAACAAATTATTTAAACAATTTCATGGAACGAGCATGGGAGCCACTTTCGAGCCAGACATTGCAAATGTATATATGGATCATTTTGAAACTTTGTTCATCTTTAATGACATCAACCTGTTAAAGAAATTCATGAAAAACTGGCATTGATATATCAATGTTGATTTTTCTATCTGGACAGGCACTTTAGAAGAACTGGAGACCTTTAAGCCCTGGCTCAACAACCAAGACCCATATTTGAACTTATCATGGAAGCCACCAAGAAGGCCCTCCCTTTCCTGGATCTGATGATACAGAAAAATGTAGAAGGGAAATTAGAAACAACATTATTCTGTAAACCAACGTATAAAAAGATAATACTCCACTTTGGAAGCTACCATTCAGTGAATTTGAAAACCAATTTACCACATGGACAGTTTCTGTGCATCTGAAGAAACTGCTATACGGTATAACAATTTCAAGAACACACAACAGTCTTGTCAGAATGACTGAAACAATGAGGATACCCCCACAGGTCGATAAGAAACACCCAGAAATTGGCAAGGAACACCCCACGGGTGGTATGCCTTATGAAAAATACAAAAGCAATGGAAGAAAGGATAACATGTGTAACAAAATATAGTGCTGTTAGCAATGCGATCAAGGAGACCATCTTGAAACACTGGTCTTTAGTTAGTACACTAGACTTTAATCCATTAAGACCTTGCTTTGCATTCAAAAAAACAAAAAACTTGAAACAAATGCTTGTACATACCTTTCAAGAACAGGTTAAGAATAAAGAACAACATACCACCCTATGGGGTCTACAGACAGTAGTGGGACACTTCAAATGTGGACAGTGCTCTGTATGTGCTCTCACTAAACACATGATATGATATGATACGATATGATATGATATGGCATTTACCTCGTGCCTATACACAAGTGTTTCGAGGCGTGACATTGCCCTCTGAAAACTATTACACTCAAAAATATACAGTGGGACATAAAAGAATTTACGAACTGTAAAACCACCTGGGCGATCTATGGTATAAGATGTTCATGCAACCTACTCTACATAGGGAAGACCAAGAGAGAGGTATGCTAGCGAATGTGTTTGAAAAACACAGTGGCAGCCAAACCTTTGGTGGAACATTTTGTCAATAAAAGACATGCTCACACAGATCTACAATGGTTTGTGATACAAACTGTAAAAGCCACAAAAAGAGGAGGCAACAAAGATTTAGCCCTCAGGAAGTTGGAACAAAAATTGATCCAAAAACTGGATAGTGTGAAAGACGGACTGAACATCGGCATAGAATGGAGTTTGTTCTTTTGAATGTGTGGTTTGTTTTAAATATAATGTGTTGCACACCTACTAGCTGCTGTTGAATATGTCACCTGTGAGCATATTTTAGCCTGGTTAATGTGAGTGGCAATCATTTAAAACCACCATCTGTTTACTCCTCCATGTGTCAGATGATAAGTAATAATGGTGACCAGCGCGAGACAAATGGATACATTAATCATAAAAACAGTTAATGGAGCACTCAAAGTTTGTGCCTAACAGAAAAACGTGCCCTGGTGTATACTGTACAAGTGATAATGTTCCACATGAGGTCTGCCACACTTTCTGACAAATCAATGTCAATGTACGACTATATATGAGCAATGTGAAATGTAACATGTGTGACAATTTAGGTATGTTTGTTCAATGCAATGGGGAAATCTTAACTGGATTATTTAAATCACCCCCCTAAATTTGACATCTACTTGACACACAATTGTCTGTATTGGATAATCCCTGATGTTTGGTTGTTGATTGATTATCCACAGAATAAATGAAAGTGTAGTTCATAAATGCGCCTAACAGTAAATCTGTGAAATACCAAGGCCTTCCCCCTAAATATAATCACTCAGTGGAGATTAGATGGTGCTGCAAACACCCCGGTAGACATAGCGCTTCCCCAGCAATAAGAAGCGACTCTTCGGTCAAAATGATTTAATGTAATATGTAAGTAATTGTAAAACATAATTATTGTCTTTTGGACATGCTCAATGAAAGCACTTTTATCGATCCTTACATTTCGGCATTTATGTGCATGGATACAAATCAACACCAGATACGATATTAAGTTTCAGTAAATGAGAGACAATATACTCCCCTTCCTATATCCATGAATAAATCACTGTGTATGCAAGTGAGCATATGTAAAACAACGGCTTGAGCACAAACGCGAGGGATTTTCCATTGCGCTAGAGAACAATGTGACCTGCCCTTTCTAGTCAACAAGAAACAGTGAGGATTTAAATAGGGTTGTAGACACCGTGCATCTGACAGTAGTGTGTGTGTGACCTGGACCGCACTGCAAGGTCTTATTCTTGCCATATAAGTATGAAGTGAAGGATTGTGTAGGGTCACATATCCGTGTTGCGTGTTGTAGTGGGTTTAGACATGGTGCGAGTACAAATGGAAACCATGGGTGGTCCCTAGGGGGTAATACAGTTGAAAAGCATTCCCCAGTTAAACTACATACTCGTAATAAGACTAACACAGCACTAGCACCAAATATGAGAGAAACTGATATAAGAAACACTGAGGTATGCCATATTTTGACTCAACAGGTGGTACTTGTGAACGAGGATTAATGACTTGGCACTCTCAAACCTGGGTACCGTAGACCCCGATTGAAGAACTATGTAGGAAGAGGAAAAATAAGGACTTAAAACAGATGCCTACACGAGTGATACAGCGTAGGTTCAGTACAAAAATACTATCATTGATATTTGTATCTGTGTTTCGATAGTACATTGATGAATATGTTGGGAAACAAACCACCAAGAGTAATTAGGCTTCTGTGATGTGATTAAACAAACAGGTAGTGATAGATGTATGAGACAACAGTTCCGCATTGAGAAATCTATCCCTGTTTTGCGCACTGAACAAGGTCAGTAATGCATGACAGCACAGTCTGGTATAGCATAGCTAACATGAAGATACATAATTATGGGTCCTTAATATCTGCGTTGTTTCACTTTCTGGATTGTTTTGAATGAAGGGTTAGAAGATTGAGGATCACTTTAACCACAAAGATTTTTTGTCCTGACAGAGGCCTGCTTGAAATTGATGCGGTAAGCCCACCCGGCATGGGGTCTACTCTCTGATGTATAGCCCGAAACGCAGTGCATCAACACAACAATTTTTTCAATCCTTTGGTATATCCCACAGAGATTACAAGAGGCAAGAAAAAGCTGGGGGGTGCAAGTGTAAGGCGTAATGGCCTATAGACAGACACATAAGTGAATTTTCCATTTGAACACAATGCCTGCAATTATAAAATCCAAGAAAGAGAAGCGTTGTTTTATTGTTTGCTTTTGAAGCTCTGTATGTAGATGTTCTGAATTTTTTTGAATATCTGTTAATATTGCTGCTGGGTAACAACTAAACCTGTGTTCTAAGTAAAGAGTGTTTGTGTATGCCAACCCAAGATGAATGTGTTAAATTTATGTATGTGAATATGGATTGTATGAGATAACGCATGCTTTTTAACAAAATCACACTCTCCATAGAAAGAGAAATGTGGTAAATGAATATTTTTTTTTTTTATATAGGCATAAACTTAACTAATTCTTTGGGACCATCAGTAGTTTGTTTTTTGACATCACATCAACATTTTTTCAGCGAGTGTGGGTCTTGTGCAATTGAACACAGGAGAAGGAAGTAGTTTGTGATCCTTGTTTTTGATAATGTGATTACCCTTGTTATGTCACAGACCCCTTAGGAAACAAACATTAAGGATTTGACCTACTCTATATATAGGTCCACCGCACCAGCCAACTGTAAATAGCAGTTGTTGCAGAAGACCCATGAGTTGGTGTGAGGCTAACGCTAATGCTAACCCTGGGGCGCTCTGAAAAAGAAAACTGTTAACAAACTATCATTGAGAATACCAAACCAAGTAAAGAAACATTAAAGAGGTATGAAGGCACCCATATAATACATGTCTCAGTAATAGGCAAAAATAAGATAATACAGTGAATGAGACCAGGAGATGATTTGCGAGGATAACAAAGTTTATATAATGATAACAATTGCCAGCAAAGAACTCTGCTGCCTGAGAGCATTTTGCTGAAACATTACACGGGCAGCACATTAAAAGGGCACACAGCATCACTGATGACGACATACATAAACTACAAATTGTTACAGCGGATTGGTGCGAGACCTATAGAGCTGTTGGCACTATAAGGGATCCCATGAGTTAATTGGTCGCCGCCTCTCAGCCGCTCTCGACACAAATGGGCTCATCTCGGCAGTGTGAAGATCAGGTCGACGATGATACAAAGCTGACTAACTAAGCAAAACAACAGGAACTGATAATACACAAATAATGGCACACATAAAATCCTTCCATGAATAGGGGTACTTAGGGCAAATGGGCTAATATATTGGCATTCTAACCTCTACATTCTGGGTTCTCTTTGATACCACAATCCCTGCACCCCAGTTCCCACCCCAGTGGTTTTATCTGCCTTGCTTGGATTCTCATGATATAGGTAGACGTGTGTTGCTTTTGGGAGGATATACTGCTGTCTGTGATCAGGCTTGTGGTGGGTGTTCTGGAAGGGTTCATATGAGGTGGGCAGATGTGTATCAGCATGAAAGGAACTGGGGGGTTGGGGATGTTTACCCTGGCCTGGCAGGTTGGGGGTTGAGAGGGCACAGGCAGTTCAGTGGAGATGAATGGGCGCTTGGGCTTCTAACTTTTCACAGTCTCACGCTCTCCGCACAGCACATTCTTTCGGGAATGATGCTACAGAATTGTATCAAGACATGGCTGGACCTCCGTGTGAACAGGGCTCGCACACGGAGCTGGCAGGATGAGGCAATGGTGTGGGCTTGTTGTGCGTGGTGCTGGGGATGGGAGAGCTGCATTTCCTACAGAGAGATGGTTTTTTAGGCCTAGTGAAAAGTTGGCGTCTGGCCTAGTCCAAAATCGTGTCTTTCTTCAGGGATAGGAGCTATATTATATGTGCTTTTTGCTACGAGGTTTTGTAGGAATAAATGCCTTGGGGGTGACCCTGCCCAGCCCCCTTGGATAGTACATTGGGAGGATAATCTCCTTCCCAATGGTGGCAAGAGAATAATTCCCCTTACATGGGATACCAATTGAGGGAAACCTGTAACCCACATTGCCAACAGTCGATAGGCTGTGAAGAAACTATACAGAGATGACAAGGGTGCATCTCCCCCATTCTGGAACACCAACAGGGGGAAATTTGTAACCCACATTGCCAGCAACCAAAAGGATATTGAGAAGTAGATAAGAACCAACTTGAGAACAATGCTACTATCTTGAGTTTCCAATTTGTGGAAAACTGGAACGCACATTTCCAAGAGTCAAGAGACTATAAGAGTAGGCCGTTATTGTTCAGTCCTCCTCACAAGAAATATTGGTGTGAGGAATTTTGTAACAAACATTGCCACTAAGAGTGATTGTAATGGTAGGAGTTTTATTCCTAGCAGGCAAGTATACAAGGAAAGGGACCATAATAGTTAGTCCTGGAGGTGGGTATACCAGGAAAGAAGTAGATGATATGAAAAAGTGTGTTTGTATCAAAAAGGTGTTGTAGAAATATCTAAAATCCTTTTTGAAAATAAGTTGCATTATCAAAAGTAGTTGCTGTGCTATCCTGACAAAAGTGTTTAATTTGGAGAGAGTGTGACATACTAATATTTGTTTAGCATTCTGGAGAGAACACTTATTTCAGTTTATGAACTTGTGTTTTAAAGGAGGGAGACATTTGCCTCACTAAGAAGGATATTGTGGAAAGCACTAGTTGTTTCTAATTTGTGAACCAACATTTGCGAAAGAGCGATTTACTTTACAAAGTGGAAGGAAGTAGTCGATGGAACAGACCTGGGGAAGGTATGGTTTGGAATACCTCCCAAAAACATGTGTTTGTAGAATAGTGTTGTGTTCACTATTGTTGTTCTAGTATCCCCGGACCTATCACAGTCCTGCGCTGCACACTGTTGACACCTTCTGTCATCAATCACTTATACTGTATACTCGTGCATCACTGTGAAAATTGTTCCTCCGCAAGAAAAGAGGACGATACTCATTTGTATTTTGCAAAAAAAAGAAATATGTGTCCACCTAACCTTTCGTGCTTATCGAAAGTTGTGTAAATGTTTAAAAATACTAATCTGTGCAAAATCTTTTTGAAGCAAAATAAAATAGCTTCAAAAACTTGACAGCTGCTCTAGGATCTCTCACCCTGATTTCTATCTATTTACCTACAAGTACCCTCCTGGGCATATCAGGACTTTGCCAGGCGCCCTTTATATACTCCATTCTCCCAATTCACCATGGTGTAGATGCTGACCTTACCCACAAGTGCCCAAACAACTCTAAAACACTGGAGCTCTTGCTGTGGGTTCTCCTGCAGATTCTGCTCTGCTGTGCTCCAGGGACAACCACTGGGATGGGCAGATTCACACAGACCAGAAATCCAAGATGGTGCTCTAGCAACCATTCAAATGACATGCCAAGATACTGTTGCGAGGCAGATTGTGTCAAATATAGCTTCTGCCCATTTACCCGCACCAATATCGCAAAGGTGAGAGACATCACTCACTGAGACAGCTGTTCCACCCTTATACCCCACTGGTGCAGCAGAGTTTGGAGACAATGGGCCTCATCACGAGTTGGGCAGTAACGCCGGCGGTATTACCACCAGTGGTATTAGCCCTACCGCCAAACACCCCGGTGCTATTAGCGCCGGATCACGGGTTTGGTGGTAATGGAATTCCCCATTCCCCAATGAGCCCATTCGGGAATGCCCCATTTCCCATTGCGCTCAATGGGGAATTTTTTTTCGCTCTTACCGCCGGCGGATTTCCTCTGATGTGGCAGACCCTTAAATCCGGCGATAATAGCGCGACCGCCGGATTTAAGGGTTACCGCCAAACTCGTGATGAGGCCCAATGTAAGCTGAAGATTGTAAAAGCATTCAAAAGAACGTTGTAAAAGTAAACATGCATGCTTTGAACATGAAGCAAACATGCACTCCACATGAAGAACATGTCAATTCGGTAATATATGCATTTAGATATGAAGAATATTAACATTGTATCCACAGACATGAAGAACACTAACAAGACCAATGTATAAGGTGAAAGTAGCATGAAAGACATGCGAAATATAGCTTGCTAAAAAAACAGAAGCAAGAGTGTAATTGGGCAGCCATCTTCTCAAAAATGGAAGCCACAGCATGTCTGTGAATGAGTACAAGCCTCAAGACCTAGGGAAAACTCAACAGGCTAAATCCACAGAAATACATATTATTACAGAGCCCAGATAGTGGCTAACAACCAGTGCAAAGGTTAGAGTGAAATAAGTGAGGATCGGAATGAGGGAATTAAGGCATGAAAGACATGCAAAATATAGCTCGCTAAAAAATCAGAAGCAAGAGTGTAATTGGGCAGCCATCTTCTCAAAAATGGAAGCCACAGCATGTCTGTGAATGAGTACAAGCCTCAAGACCTAGGGAAAACTCAACAGGCTAAATCCACAGAAATACATATTATTGTAGAGCCCAGATAGTGGCTAGCAACCAGTGCAAAGGTTAGAGTGAAATAAGTGAGGATCGGAATGAGGGAATTAAGGCATGAGTTAACAATTCCCACTATGTAAGCAGTATACTCCCAGATTAATTAAGGATTTATAAAAGCACAACCAGCCTTTGTTAGCCATGTGCAGTACACCATTAAGCCAACATATCCCATGAAGAAGTACTCAAGCGTGTCCGTGGTGGCAAAAGAAAACACAACACACACATTTGCTAAATACTCAATAACTATGAGCTACATCTATTCCAAACACGGTCCCATTGCATGTGACGAATAATTGGAGAACACTGGTCATTCATTAGAAGTGAACATAGATATGGCATCTGCAATACTCCTTAAAATCAAACATATACACATATTGCTGCACAAGGCCAAGTACACAGGGACGACCCAGTCTTATGACCTCAGAATGAAGGATGGTAACATTTAATCCAAGAATGTTCCATGGGCCACTCTCACCCTATTCTGCATCTTAATGACCTGTCAAGTGTCCTAGGTTGGGTAGCAATCAAAATTCTTGGTTACACACCGCCCGTGTAGTAATATGCCAACCAACCACTTGTCGTAGAGATGATGTGTTTTTACATTTATGTCTACTGGGGTGGTTGCAGGTGTAGCCATCAAACACTTTTAACCCAATCACATGTTTGACCCATTTGGAATCTATATGTAGCCAGACCCACTAACCTATCCCCGCTCCCCATACATTTTGTATGCTGATATCATGTTATGATGTCATTGATGACACATTTGTAGTACCTAAGTAATTGTTTTTGATAAACATGTTGCGAGCGATCAGATTTCAATACTTGTATGCTGACTCAGCTTTGTCTAGATGTGAATGAACCTGGATTTTGCCATGCACTTTGTCTACTCCATCCTTGAGTCTGGTTTGGAGTGATTTCGATTCCTCTGGGTCTATTTATGATTTTGAGATCAACTCTGGTATCACCAATGCACCATTCTACACTGTTTCAGGAAAGGCAATACAGATTCAACCAATTACATATTGGTGCACATAAGTATGCATAAGTGCAGGCCCTAATGCCCATATGACCCATTAGAAGATAAATGGAAAGTCCCAGGCATGGGAGGATTGG
The DNA here is from genome assembly GCF_040938575.1 of Ambystoma mexicanum. Lineage (NCBI taxonomy): Eukaryota > Metazoa > Chordata > Amphibia > Caudata > Ambystomatidae > Ambystoma > Ambystoma mexicanum. Next base: position 1,341,384,005 of record NC_090932.1, read on the forward strand.
GCTTTTGGACAAGGAGGGTGTGGTAGAAGCTAACAGTAAGTTGGCAATTCTGGAAGGAGGCAGTACAACTTGTTTGGAGAGAGACAGCGAGGAATGGAGGAGGCTGATGAAAAGAGGGCGAGAAGACACATCAAAAAATGGCAGGAGTGAGACATCTGCAATTTGAAAAAGGGAAACATTAGGAGGCCGTAGGTGGAGGTGGTCGAAAACAGCATAAGATGGGAAGAGGAAAGCATCAGGAAGTGGCAGGCAGGAAATATTAGGCAGTGGAAGGAGGAAAAATGTCAGGTGGTGGTAAACAAGCCACATCAGGAAGTGGTAGGAGGAAAACAGTCAGACCATTTTGGATGGCTAACACTAAACAGTGTACAAACAGGGCCAAGATTAATTTGTTGTGTCAATTATCTTCAACATTCCATTCTCCACAATAGTGGGGTGCTTCATCTTCTAAAAATATTGACCATATTCTTTGATCATGAAGGTCAGACAGGCATTCACAAGAGGACCTTCTAAACAGCACCAGTTCTTATCCATGTGTATGCCACAAATCAGTTTATACTGGAAACCAATGCCTCAGATTATGTTCTGGATGCTGCTCATTCTACAAGAGATTTAGCCCAGCAATGTTCACACTGTGGCATTAATGTCTTCCTTTGAGTGCTTTTAGCAAACAGATTCTGTCAAAGATTGAATGAATCAGATAGTGTTTAAAGACAGTCAATGGGCCTCATTACAATTTAGCAGGTCTGGACTTAATGGTGCTTGTAAACCCGTACCAGTTCTGTTTACCGGACCGGCTAATTCTGACCCATGAATCCGGAAACAGCGTCACCGCAAAATGACCCCCGCGATGTCAACAAACCCAGTAGCTCTGTGGCAGAAACAGCACGTCGACTCGACGGCGCAACCCCAATCACTGTCAATGCGCAACACCGGGCACATTACGAGTAGCACGGACATGGAAACACTGCCACAATCATGGAGTAAACACTGTGAACATTGTGCCGGTACCGCCCGCAATGCGGACATGGCGTTAAAAAGTGTCAGGTGAGCTGGAACAGTCCCCAGGTGTGCACGATCAGGCCAGCTGCACATCATAGGCCACTGGGAGCTTACACAAGTGCCACACCCACACCCAGGCCACCTCCCAACAAAACCATGCTGTCATCCACCCTAGCAGCATTTGGGATAGGGAACCTGCAAGCAGCAGTGCAGATTGAGGCAGCACTGGAGCAGAGGAGGAGGAGGCGTAGGCACAGGAGGGAAATAAGGAACCCGATGCCAATCCCAAAGGTACCACCCCACAGGCAGCCAGCAATACTCCACACCAGGACCTCACCATGGAACCTGACCCTAGTTCAAATCCACACATTATACCAGCTTCACAGGGCTTCAATCATATCCATCATCACCCTCATCGAAGAGGACCTCAGCAGTCGCATCAGCATCCAGGCTGCAATCCCCACCTGCTGAAGGTAGTCTCCATACTACATTTCCTCACCACTGGAACCTATGAGAACACTGTTGGGGAGCTGCACGGGCTGTCACAACCCTGTTTTTCCAGGATACTGGTCCAGGTACTGAATGTGCTGCTGCGCCATGCGGCAGAGTACATTTCCCTAACCCGTACCCCTGCGCAGGTCATTGCAACCAAAGTGGCCTTCCATGCCATTGACAGTTGACTGTCAGACATGCAATTGAGGCGGTGTAGCGCAGTCTGAAGCAATTCCACTCACTGAATGACCAGATGGTCTGTGGTGCCGAACTAGTGATCAACTATTGCTGTGCATGTTTCCCGGGTGGCCAACATGACTCGATGGCCTTGCGGAATTCAACATTGCCACACTACATGGAACGTTATGCAGGACAAAACACATGGTTGTTGGGTGAGTACAACTGCCAAAGCATGACCCCTGTGTATTGTGGGGGGTAACAGTCAAGGCCAACAGTGTTCCAGGCATTTGGGCGAGCACAACTGTCAATGCATGACCCCTGTGTATTGGGGGGGTAACAGTCTAGGCCCACAGTGTCCCAGGCAGTTGAGTAGAACTGCCAATGCATGACCCCTGTGTATTGGGGGGGTAACAGTCAAGGTCCACAGTGTGCCAGGCAGTTGGGTGACCCTTATATATTGGGGGGGAATGGACAAGGACCAAAATCCACACAGCTGACAGTGGCAAGTCCAAACTTGCCCTTGCCATTTCACGCAAGAACATGCCCTGCCTACCTCCATGCACATCCTAGCCATGGGTTAGCACTATATGCAATATCAACATGAGGACGTGAGTCTCTCCCCCGCCCAATGTACATTTGCTACTCCCATGCACATGACAGGCACCTCTCGTGCAGTGTGCAGTGGTCATATCTTTGCAGTGATGTGTGCCTGCCTGATGTAGATACGCCCATCACATCACAATACAGGAGTCACCCACCACATCAGATCTCATGTGCATTACAATGATTGAAACATGGTGTTGCCCAACGTTGCTCCACGAATCTAAGCATCACAAACACCAGCATTGGGATGTGATCCAAGTGAGCTCAATAGATGATTCACACACCGGATTACCAGAAGGGGCATCAGTGGACTTCATTTGATTCAGACAATACTACCACAAACAGTGACATGTGCCCTTACGTTCACTCCCATGCAGGTGATTCCGGATATGCACTGATGCCATGGCTGATGACACCCATACGACAGCCACAGAATAAGGCATGAGGAGGCCTACAACCAGGCACACATACGCACACGTGGAGTGATAGAGCGGACCTTTGGACTGCTGAAGACCAGGTTCCGCTGCCTGAGCAGGTCAGGTGGCTCATTGCAGTACAGCCCAGTGAAGACAGGGAAAATAGTACTCGCATGTGCAATGCTGCACAATCTGCATACGCAGGAACATTCCACTGCCTCCAGACATCGAGGCAGCCGATGAAGATGATGATGACGGTGATGGTGATGGTTGCTCTACCAGGCCGGGGTGCCATTGATGGACAACATGCACATGCATCACTCATACACAATTTTTTTGATACACTTCCTATGCACATTGAGCACTTCATGTTGTGGCACTACAGTAAATGGTTGGAATACACACCAAATGAGATTGTCCACATGTCATTTGCATTTTGACACCAGTGTTTTACAGAATAAACAGGGGAAACAGGTATTGGATTGTAATCAAGAACACACGTGCCCCCCACCTCAAGGTACCCACCCACCGACCAGGCCCCAACTGACTGAACCCACTAAGGACCACCCACATCACCCCAATGTACCCATCCACCAACCAGGCCCCAACTGACTAACTCCACTAAGGACCACAAACCACGTCCCCAATGTACCCACCCACCAACCAGGCCCCAACTGACTAACCCCACTAAGGACCATGCCCACCACCCCAACATACCCACCCACCAACCAGGCCCCAACTGACTAACCCCACTAAGGACAACCCACATCACCCCAATGTACCCACCCACCAACCAGGCCCCAACTGACTAACCCCACTTAGGACCACCCCCACCATCCCAACGTACCCACCCACCAACCAGGCCCCAACTGTCTAACCCCACTAAGGACCACCCCCACCACCCCAACATACCCACCCACCAACCAGGCCCCAACTGACTAACCTCACTAAGGACCACCTCCACCACCCCAACGTACCCACCCACCAACGACGTCCCAACTGACTAACCCCACTGAGGACCACCCCAACGTACCCACCCACCAACCTGGAGCTCATCACAACTAGTGGGAGAACAGTTCTGCAATGCCCAGCCTATTTTCAGCCATGCTTGTGGTTATGGATGTCCTTTCCAGAGAGTCCTGCCAGCCATGATGACCGCCTCCTACGAGGGCTACTGGTCACCGAACTGGAGGATGTGCTGCTGGCAGAGGGCACTGCAGGGTTTGTAAGTGACACACGCCCAGCTGAACTTGATGGGCAACCATCATTGACCCTGCAATATTGGACATGATGTTATTCCCCTCCCTGACCCGCTGTAATAATAACACCATGTTCGTCGTGGCAAACCACCCAATCGAATTAGAGAGGCGGCGCACAGAGGTGGCAGTGCTCTCCCGTTGTAGTCGGGCCTCCTCACGTTGCAGCATTGCCTCCTGAAGCTATTGCTCCACAAGCTGTGTCAGGCTTGCCTGGTGCTCCTCAATGCGCTGTAGGCAGGTGCAGATTTCTTGGATGGAAGGTGTGGGGGACTGCAGTGGACTGTGAAGTCACATGGGGCTGAATATGGTCACCTGTTCCGGAGTGGTGTTGGCCCCCTCATTCACATTGTCGGTTGCGTCAGCGCCCTGTTCTCCTGGCACACTCTCAACGCTGGCTGCATCATTGTCGCTTGTTGTTTGAGGGCCACTGGTGGGTGCAATGGAAGTGGCAGCAGGTGTGTTTTGTGTTGCCACATGCTGGACTTCAGGCACAGCGGGGATGGAGGTGTTTGTGTCATCGGGCACTGTCACGTGGCAAATGCCTGTTTGCTAGAGGTGCTGGCAGTGGCGTCCTGAGATGGCCTTGTCTGACGGCCACTTGCAAACCCCCTTGGCATTGGCTGTTGTGCCAAGTCACTGTCGGTTGATGTATCTGTGGGGGGATGTGGGGAATTCTGTTAGTCGTGTGACAGGATGTGAATGGGCCATTCACATGCAAAGCACTCCTGATACTTGGTCCACTTGAATGCAGTGGCGTCCTGAGATGGCCTTGTCTGACGGCCACTTGCAAACCCCCTTGGCGTTGGCTGTTGTGCCAAGTCACTGTCGGTTGGGGGGTTGGGGATGTTTATCCTGGCCTGGCAGGTTGGGAGTTGAGAGGGCACAGGTAGTTCAGTGGAGATGAATGGGCGCTTGGGCTTCTAACTTTTCACAGTCTCACGCTCTCCGCACAGCACATTCTTTCGGGAATGATGCTACAGAATTGTATCAAGACATGGCTGGACCTCCGTGTGAACAGGGCTCGCACACGGAGCTGGCAGGATGAGGCAATGGTGTGGGCTTGTTGTGCGTGGTGCTGGGGATGGGAGAGCTGCATTTCCTACAGAGAGATGGTTTTTTAGGCCTAGTGAAAAGTTGGCGTCTGGCCTAGTCCAAAATCGTGTCTTTCTTCAGGGATAGGAGCTATATTATATGTGCTTTTTGCTACGAGTCTTTGTAGGAATAAATGCCATGGGGGTGACCCTGCCCAGCCCCCTTGGATAGTACATTGGGAGGATAATCTCCTTCCCAATGGTGGCAAGAGAATAATTCCCCTTACATGGGATACCAATTGAGGGAAACCTGTAACCCACATTGCCAACAGTCGATAGGCTGTGAAGAAACTATACAGAGATGACAAGGGTGCATCTCCCCCATTCTGGAACACCAACAGGGGGAAATTTGTAACCCACATTGCCAGCAACCAAAAGGATATTGAGAAGTAGATAAGAACCAACTTGAGAACAATGCTACTATCTTGAGTTTCCATTTTGTGGAAAACTGGAACGCACATTTCCAAGAGTCAAGAGACTATAAGAGGAGGTCGTTATTGTTCAGTCCTCCTCACAAGAAATATTGGTGTGAGGAATTTTGTAACAAACATTGCCACTAAGAGTGATTGTAATTGTAGGAGTTTTATTCCTAGCAGGCAAGTATACAAGGAAAGGGACCATAATAGTTAGTCCTGGAGGTGGGTATACCAGGAAAGAAGTAGATGATATGAAAAAGTGTGTTTGTATCAAAAAGGTGTTGTAGAAATATCTAAAATCCTTTTTGAAAATAAGTTGCATTATCAAAAGTAGTTGCTGTGCTATCCTGACAAAAGTGTTTAATTTGGAGAGAGTGTGACATACTAATATTTGTTTAGCATTCTGGAGAGAACACTTATTTCAGTTTATGAACTTGTGTTTTAAAGGAGGGAGACATTTGCCTCACTAAGAAGGATATTGTGGAAAGCACTAGTTGTTTCTAATTTGTGAACCAACATTTGCGAAAGAGCGATTTACTTTACAAAGTGGAAGGAAGTAGTCGATGGAACAGACCTGGGGAAGGTATGGTTTGGAATACCTCCCAAAAACATGTGTTTGTAGAATAGTGTTGTGTTCACTATTGTTGTTCTAGTATCCCCGGACCTATCACAGTCCTGCGCTGCACACTGTTGACACCTTCTGTCATCAATCACTTATACTGTATACTCGTGCATCACTGTGAAAATTGTTCCTCCGCAAGAAAAGAGGACGATACTCATTTGTATTTTGCAAAAAAAAGAAATATGTGTCCACCTAACCTTTCGTGCTTATCGAAAGTTGTGTAAATGTTTAAAAATACTAATCTGTGCAAAATCTTTTTGAAGCAAAATAAAATAGCTTCAAAAACTTGACAGCTGCTCTCGGATCTCTCACCCTGATTTCTATCTATTTACCTACAAGTACCCTCCTGGGCATATCAGGACTTCGCCAGGCGCCCTTTATATACTCCATTCTCCCAATTCACCATGGTGTAGATGCTGACCTTACCCACAAGTGCCCAAACAACTCTAAAACACTGGAGCTCTTGCTGTGGGTTCTCCTGCAGATGCTGCTCTGCTGTGCTCCAGGGACAACCACTGGGATGGGCAGATTCACACAGACCAGAAATCCAAGATGGTGCTCTAGCAACCATTCAAATGACATGCCAAGATACTGTTGCGAGGCAGATTGTGTCATATATAGCTTCTGCCCATTTACCCGCACCAATATCGCAAAGGTGAGAGACATCACTCACTGAGACAGCTGTTCCACCCTTATACCCCACTGGTGCAGCAGAGTTTGGAGACAATGGGCCTCATCACGAGTTGGGCAGTAACGCCGGCGGTATTACCACCAGTGGTATTAGCCCTACCGCCAAACACCCCGGTGCTATTAGCGCCGGATCACGGGTTTGGTGGTAATGGAATTCCCCATTCCCCACTGAGCCCATTCGGGAATGCCCCATTTCCCATTGCGCTCAATGGGGAATTTTTTTTCGCTCTTACCGCCGGCGGATTTCCTCTGATGTGGCAGACCCTTAAATCCGGCGATAATAGCGCGACCGCCGGATTTAAGGGTTACCACCAAACTCGTGATGAGGCCCAATGTAAGCTGAAGATTGTAAAAGCATTCAAAAGAACGTTGTAAAAGTAAACATGCATGCTTTGAACATGAAGCAAACATGCACTCCACATGAAGAACATGTCAAATAGGTAATATATGCATTTAGATATGAAGAATATTAACATTGTATCCACAGACATGAAGAACACTAACAAGACCAATGTATAAGGTGAAAGTAGCATGAAAGACATACGAAATATAGCTTGCTAAAAAAACAGAAGCAAGAGTGTAATTGGGCAGCCATCTTCTCAAAAATGGAAGCCACAGCATGTCTGTGAATGAGTACAAGCCTCAAGACCTAGGGAAAACTCAACAGGCTAAATCCACAGAAATACATATTATTACAGAGCCCAGATAGTGGCTAACAACCAGTGCAAAGGTTAGAGTGAAATAAGTGAGGATCGGAATGAGGGAATTAAGGCATGAAAGACATGCAAAATATAGCTCGCTAAAAAATCAGAAGCAAGAGTGTAATTGGGCAGCCATCTTCTCAAAAATGGAAGCCACAGCATGTCTGTGAATGAGTACAAGCCTCAAGACCTAGGGAAAACTCAACAGGCTAAATCCACAGAAATACATATTATTGTAGAGCCCAGATAGTGGCTAGCAACCAGTGCAAAGGTTAGAGTGAAATAAGTGAGGATCGGAATGAGGGAATTAAGGCATGAGTTAACAATTCCCACGATGTAAGCAGTATACTCCCAGATTAATTAAGGATTTATAAAAGCACAACCAGCCTTTGTTAGCCATGTGCAGTACACCATTAAGCCAACATATCCCATGAAGAAGTACTCAAGCGTGTCCGTGGTGGCAAAAGAAAACACAACACACACATTTGCTAAATACTCAATAACTATGAGCTACATCTATTCCAAACACGGTCCCATTGCATGTGACGAATAATTGGAGAACACTGGTCATTCATTAGAAGTGAACATAGATATGGCATCTGCAATACTCCTTAAAATCAAACATATACACATATTGCTGCACAAGGCCAAGTACACAGGGACGACCCAGTCTTATGACCTCAGAATGAAGGATGGTAACATTTAATCCAAGAATGTTCCATGGGCCACTCTCACCCTATTCTGCATCTTAATGACCTGTCAAGTGTCCTAGGTTGGGTAGCAATCAAAATTCTTGGTTACACACCGCCCGTGTAGTAATATGCCAACCAACCACTTGTCGTAGAGATGATGTGTTTTTACATTTATGTCTACTGGGGTGGTTGCAGGTGTAGCCATCAAACACTTTTAACCCAATCACATGTTTGACCCATTTGGAATCTATATGTAGCCAGACCCACTAACCTATCCCCGCTCCCCATACATTTTGTATGCTGATATCATGTTATGATGTCATTGATGACACATTTGTAGTACCTAAGTAATTGTTTTTGATAAACATGTTGCGAGCGATCAGATTTCAATACTTGTATGCTGACTCAGCTTTGTCTAGATGTGAATGAACCTGGATTTTGCCATGCACTTTGTCTACTCCATCCTTGAGTCTGGTTTGGAGTGATTTCGATTCCTCTGGGTCTATTTCTGATTTTGAGATCAACTCTGGTATCACCAATGCACCATTCCACACTGTTTCAGGAAAGGCAATACAGATTCAACCAATTACATATTGGTGCACATAAGTATGCATAAGTGCAGGCCCTAATGCCCATGTGACCCATTAGCAGATAAATGGAAAGTCCCAGGCATGGGAGGATTGGGCTTTTGGACAAGGAGGGTGTGGTAGAAGCTAACAGTAAGTTGGCAATTCTGGAAGGAGGCAGTACAACTTGTTTGGAGATAGACAGCGAGGAATGGAGGAGGCTGATGAAAAGAGGGCGAGAAGACACATCAAAAAATGGCAGGAGTGAGACATCTGCAATTTGAAAAAGGGAAACATTAGGGGGCCGTAGGTGGAGGTGGTCGAAAACAGCATAAGATGGGAAGAGGAAAGCATCAGGAAGTGGCAGGCAGGAAATATTAGGCAGTGGAAGGAGGAAAAATGTCAGGTGGTGGTAAACAAGCCACATCAGGAAGTGGTAGGAGGAAAACAGTCAGACCATTTTGGATGGCTAACACTAAACAGTGTACAAACAGGGCCAAGATTAATTTGTTGTGTCAATTATCTTCAACATTCCATTCTCCACAATAGTGGGGTGCTTCATCTTCTAAAAATATTGACCATATTCTTTGATCATGAAGGTCAGACAGGCATTCACAAGAGGACCTTCTAAACAGCACCAGTTCTTATCCATGTGTATGCCACAAATCAGTTTATACTGGAAACCAATGCCTCAGATTATGTTCTGGATGCTGCTCATTCTACAAGAGATTTAGCCCAGCAATGTTCACACTGTGGCATTAATGTCTTCCTTTGAGTGCTTTTAGCAAACAGATTCTGTCAAAGATTGAATGAATCAGATAGTGTTTAAAGACAGTCAATGGGCCTCATTACAATTTAGCAGGTCTGGACTTAATGGTGCTTGTAAACCCGTACCAGTTCTGTTTACCGGACTGGCTAATTCTGACCCATGAATCCGGAAACAGCGTCACCGCAAAATGACCCCCACGATGTCAACAAACCCAGTAGCTCTGTGGCAGAAACAGCACGTCGACTCGCCGGCGCAACCCCAATCACTGGCAATGCGCAACACCGGGCACATTACGAGTAGCACGGACATGGAAACACTGCCACAATCATGGAGTAAACACTGTGAACATTGTGCCGGTACCGCCCGCAATGCGGACATGGCGTTAAAAAGTGTCAGGTGAGCTGGAACAGTCCCCAGGTGTGCACGATCAGGCCAGCTGCACATCATAGGCCACTGGGAGCTTACACAAGTGCCACACCCAGGCCACCTCCCAACAAAACCATGCTGTCATCCACCCTAGCAGCATTTGGGATAGGGAACCTGCAAGCAGCAGTGCAGATTGAGGCAGCACTGGAGCAGAGGAGGAGGAGGCGTAGGCACAGGAGGGAAATAAGGAACCCGATGCCAATCCCAAAGGTACCACCCCACAGGCAGCCAGCAATACTCCACACCAGGACCTCACCATGGAACCTGACCCTAGTTCAAATCCACACATTATACCAGCTTCACAGGGCTTCAATCATATCCATCATCACCCTCATCGAAGAGGACCTCAGCAGTCGCATCAGCATCCAGGCTGCAATCCCCACCTGCTGAAGGTAGTCTCCATACTACATTTCCTCACCACTGGAACCTATGAGAACACTGTTGGGGAGCTGCACGGGCTGTCACAACCCTGTTTTTCCAGGATACTGGTCCAGGTACTGAATGTGCTGCTGCGCCATGCGGCCGAGTACATTTCCCTAACCCGTACCCCTGCGCAGGTCATTGCAACCAAAGTGGCCTTCCATGCCATGGACAGTTGACTGTCAGACATGCAATTGAGGCGGTGTAGCGCAGTCTGAAGCAATTCCACTCACTGAATGACCAGATGGTCTGTGGTGCCGAACTAGTGATCAACTATTGCTGTGCATGTTTCCCGGGGGGCCAACATGACTCGATGGCCTTGCGGAATTCAACATTGCCACACTACATGGAACGTTATGCAGGACAAAACACATGGTTGTTGGGTGAGTACAACTGCCAAAGCATGACCCCTGTGTATTGTGGGGGGTAACAGTCAAGGCCATCAGTGTTCCAGGCATTTGGGCGAGCACAACTGTCAATGCATGACCCCTGTGTATTGGGGGGGGGTAACAGTCTAGGCCCACAGTGTCCCAGGCAGTTGAGTAGAACTGCCAATGCATGACCCCTGTGTATTGGGGGGTAACAGTCAAGGTCCACAGTGTCCCAGGCAGTTGGTGACCCTTATATATTGGGGGGGAATGGACAAGGACCAGAATCCACACAGCTGACAGTGGCAAGTCCAAACTTGCCCTTGCCATTTCACGCAGGAACATGCCCTGCCTACCTCCATTTACATCCTAGCCATGGGTTAGCACTATATGCAATATCAACATGAGGACGTGAGTCTCTCCCCCGCCCAATGTACATTTGCTACTCCCATGCACATGACAGGCACCTCTCGTGCAGTGTGCAGTGGTCATATCTTTGCAGTGATGTGTGCCTGCCTGATGTAGATCTGCCCATCACATCACAATACAGGAGTCACCCACCACATCAGATCTCATGTGCATTACAATGATTGAAACATGGTGTTGCCCAACGTTGCTCCACGAATCTAAGCATCACAGACACCAGCATTGGGATGTGATCCAAGTGAGCTCAATAGATGATTCACACACCGGATTACCAGAAGGGGCATCAGTGGACTGCATTTGATTCAGACAATACTACCACAAACAGTGACATGTGCCCTTGCGTTCACTCCCATGCAGGTGATTCCGGATATGCACTGATGCCATGGCTGATGACACCCATACGACAGCCACAGAATAAGGCATGAGGAGGCCTACAACCAGGCACACATACGCACACGTGCAGTGATAGAGCGGACCTTTGGACTGCTGAAGACCAGGTTCCGCTGCCTGAGCAGGTCAGGTGGCTCATTGCAGTACAGCCCAGTGAAGACAGGGAAAATAGTACTTGCATGTGCAATGCTGCACAATCTGCATACGCAGGAACATTCCACTGCCTCCAGACATCGAGGCAGCCGATGAAGATGATGATGACGGTGATGGTGATGGTTGCTCTACCAGGCCGGGGTGCCATTGAGGGACAACATGCACATGCATCACTCATACACAATTTCTTTGATACACTTCCTATGCACATTGAGCACTTCATGTGGTGGCACTACAGTAAATGGTTGGAATACACACCAAATGAGATTGTCCACGTGTCATTTGCATTTTGACACCAGTGTTTTACAGAATAAACAGGGGAAACAGGTATTGGATTGTAATCAAGAACACACGTGCCCCCCACCTCAAGGTACCCACCCACTGACCAGGCCCCAACTGACTGAACCCACTAAGGACCACCCACATCACCCCAATGTACCCATCCACCAACCAGGCCCCAACTGACTAACCCCACTAAGGACCACCCCCACGACCCCAATGTACCCACCCACCAACCAGGCCCCAACTGACTAACCCCACTAAGGACCACGCCCACCACCCCAATGTACCCACCCACCAACCAGGCCCCAACTGACTAACCCCACTTAGGACCACTCCCACCATCCCAACGTACCCACCCACCAACCAGGCCCCAACTGTCTAACCCCACTAAGGACCACCCCCACCACCCCAACATACCCACCCACCAACCAGGCCCCAACTGACTAACCTCACTAAGGACCACCTCCACCACCCCAACGTACCCACCCACCAACCACGTCCCAACTGATTAACCCCACTGAGGACCACCCCAACGTACCCACCCACCAACCTGGAGCTCATCACAACTAGTGGGAGAACAGTTCTGCAATGCCCAGCCTATTTTCAGCCATGCTTGTGGTTATGGATGTCCTTTCCAGAGAGTCCTGCCAGCCATGATGACCGCCTCCTACGAGGGCTACTGGTCACCGAACTGGAGGATGTGCTGCTGGCAGAGGGCACTGCAGGGTTTGTAAGTGACACACGGCCCAGCTGAACTTGATGGGCAACCATCATTGACCCTGCAATATTGGACATGATGTTATTCCCCTCCCTGACCCGCTGTAATAATAACACCATGTTCGTCGTGGCAAACCAACCAATCGAATTAGAGAGGCGGCGCACAGAGGTGGCAGTGCTCTCCCGTTGTAGTCGGGCCTCCTCACGTTGCAGCATTGCCTCCTGAAGCTGTTGCTCCACAAGCTGTGTCAGGCTTGCCTGGTGCTCCTCAATGCGCTGTAGGCAGGTGCAGATTTCTTGGAATGAAGGTGTGGGGGACTGCAGTGGACTGTGAAGTCACATGGGGCTGAATATGGTCACCTGTTCCGGAGTGGTGTTGGCCCCCTCATTCACATTGTCGGTTGCGTCAGCGCCCTGTTCTCCTGGCACACTCACAACGCTGGCTGCATCATTGTCGCTTGTTGTTTGAGGGCCACTGGTGGGTGCAATGGAAGTGGCAGCAGGTGTGTTTTGTGTTGCCACATGCTGGACTTCAGGCACAGCGGGGATGGAGGTGTCTGTGTCATCGGGCACTGTCACGTGGCAAATGCCTGTTTGCTAGAGGTGCTGGCAGTGGCGTCCTGAGATGGCCTTGTCTGACGGCCACTTGCAAACCCCCTTGGCGTTGGCTGTTGTGCCAAGTCACTGTCGGTTGATGTGCCTTTGGGGGGATGTAGTGCATTCTGTTAGTTGTGTGACAGGATGTGAATGGGCCATTCACATGCAAAGCACTCCTGATACTTGGTCCACTTGCATGCACACACATTTGATGGGTGATGCACTCAGGTGTGTGGCTCATGGCTTGCACACAGTTGCACACCCTATGCCTGTCCTGGTGGTGTTGTGTGTGGTGGGGTCAATGGAGGATGTGTTCTGTGCCTCTAGGCCCTGCCTGGGGAGGGGGGTCAATGGTGGATGTTTTGTGTGCCTTTAGGCGCTGCCGGGAGGGGTCAATGGTGGATGTGTTGTTGGCCTCTAGGCCCTGCCTGGGGGGCGGGGGTTCAATGAAGCATGTGCCTGCCTGGGGGGGTCTTCCATCATTCGCACTCATGGCTTTGCACTCTGTGTACTTGCCAGCCTCAGCAGGTGTGCCGGCTCTGACCTCTGCTTGACCTACTCCCTTGATCCCCTCTAGGTGCATGATGCTGCTGCACCTCTCCTCCCAGGTCTGGAGCTTTAGAGGTGATGGTTGTCCCCTCCTGTGCCGGTGCTGTGCTGCCTGTGCGCTGCCATGAGTTTGCGGACACGCAGCCGCAGATTGTCCCAGAGCTTGTGGCAGTCCTTTACCGTGCGCACCATGACACCGACTGATGTGCACTTCTCTGCAGCGGCTGCCCAGATTTCCTTTCGCCTCTGCTGTGTGATGCGCCTTTGGTCTGCACTGAACAGCAGTGCTGCATTGTTCACAATGTGCTCAACAAGCACTGTCAGTTCAGCCTCGCTGAAGCAGGGTTTGCGCTGGTGGCTGGCTGGGATGTGGGATGTCATCTCTGTGGTTGTTTATAGCAAGTCACTGGAGCTGTAGGCTGTAGTGGTTACTGAGGATAGCAGTGGATTGTGGTTTAAGTAATGGTCGCCACTCTCTTTCCGGTTTTCACGATCACAGTGTTTCCGGAACTGGTATTTCTGTTTCCGGTATGGACGTGGCGGAAACGGATGTACCGCTGCCATTGTACCCGGTGCATAGGCCTCCGTGGGTATTAGCGTTACAGCGGTGACACCGTTTCCACAATGGTGTGGTGTGCACGACCAACAAACCGTAATCGCACCTTACTTCCACATGCTTGCAGACACGGAAACAGTGTCACCGCCTTTACAGAAAAAACGGATACTGGACGGGCTAACTTGTAATGAGGCCCAATGTGTCATAGAACAAAATGAGTACTTGATGAAGCCCAACAACAGGCCATTCTTTAATTGAGTCAAAACAACAAACCAAGGGGCTCTGGAAGTGCCTGTAACACTCAGGAATCTGTTTATCAATATTTATGGTGGCCAAAGATGAAGTTCAACATATGAGAATTCATACGGAGATATTATACTTATGCCTGTTCTGTGAATAAGATAGGTTAGGCACGTGGCCTGCTGCAACCCTTATCTACACTGGCTCAACCACAGCTCTGATTCCCAACATTCCACTGTTAGAACGAAACACATGTATCCTGACTATTGCAGATTTTTTTGGACACAATGGTCCATCTCATGCCTCATTTAGGACAAGCAAATTGGCTGCCCTTTTTGTGTACAATGTGTTTGCCTGCTCTTCCTACTAAAATAATCACAGGCAGAGACCTACATTTCTGGGAGAACAACTACTGGAAGCACCTAGGAATAAAAAATTCCTACCAGACTTACACTCCTATCAGCACACATACAGATAGTACAGGACAACACATTCGCACACTATACATATTGATAAATCACCAATAGAAATGTGATGTGCCAATTGTCCTTAATGCTGTGCATCATCTAGACCCCTGAGCTCCAGGAATATTTGATTTGGTTTGAAGTTGTTTATTCTCAAAAAGTTAACACTTTGCTCATTCAATCTGCATAGCCCTTGTCTGTACTGCTGCAAACCAAACATAAGGGTTATATTTGTATTTCCAATTGCCAACATTTATGCATAATGATATGGAGAATTGTACAAAAGCTTTCTTACAAATGTTAGTTGTGGAGTGTCTTGTTTCAAATTGCAAGTTCTGCCTGAAGGCATGTAGAGGCATGAGCTATTCCATAGCCATTCTTCTGTGCCTAACTATTCTCCATTCAATCCATAAACGCCATATTGGTATGGGCTCCTTCAACCCTAAAGAAGGCTGAATGCTACATTCATGAATGAATACATCAGCTAAGGAATAAGGAATATGAAATGCATTGGGAATTCTAACCCCACTCTATTGTATCTTTATATATAATGAATGGAGGAACACCTGACTATTGAGCACCTTTAGGCTGCTCAAAGGCTTGTTGACAAAAAAAGCAGGAATTTATGAAAACATTTACATAAAGATCTTTATTCAGGCCCCTAATGTAGGTTGAAAACCTATGAATCCATTTTTGCTCCAACTTGTGTGCTCTGTTAGATATCAAACAATTGTTGCTGTCAGGCTGCCATTCCAAATCATTTGCAGTGTGATTCACTGATAAAAATGGTTTTATTTATTGTATTGACTGGAGATTGATTTAGTCAGCATTTCATCACATGGGCCCCGGATTACATACATTTAATTTTTAGTATTGCAGTTCATGACATTTCTCAATGTCTAGGTGAATGTAACGTGTGTAAATGTTCATTTGATTTGTGGCCCTACATTTGGCTTGTACAAGTTAATCTCTGATGTTCCTGCCTCTTTTCAAATCAAGTATGAGGGCTTTTTTTTTTTTTTTTATTGTGTTAACTGAATTAACAGTTTTTACAAAAGAAAATCCTATTTCCTCAAAAACTTTTGTATGTTTTCACATTTTGTTTCTTCAAATTGCTTGTGCAGTTGCTTATCGAAGGGCTAAGTCCTTTAAGGTTTTTCTGGTCATTGACAGATAGCGTCCAAGTTCAAACTATGCAGAAAGTTTACAAAAGCGATGACTGCCCATTCATCAAGAAAGACCACCTCGTCCAGTCTTGAAAATTCAGAATAGAGGTGACCTAGGTGGGTTTCCCTGTTGCCAGTTGTACCCGGGCAATGGAGAATCAAGTGTTTTAGGCTCTCCTTTAAGTCCTGATTCAGACAAAAACGGCAAGAGTCAGTCACAGATTTGCCTCAAGTTCTCAAGAACTCGTTTGTTTTTAAAATGTTCAGTCTTGCTCACAAGAAAGTCGAACGAAAGATCTTATTCGGGAACATCAGTAAATAACTGATAGGCTCATTTATTTTTTGGGAAAAAAGCGACAGGTGGGTCGCAGATTTTTAATTCAGAGCTTTCAGCTCTGTGTCACAAAAGTCAAATTATTTCAATTTTTTTGCCGTCTTTGTTGGATTAACCAAGAGCTTGTCCTCTGAACTTCCTATTGGTTTTTATGTATCCAGGTTGTTAGCATTTTGTTTGAGCCTTTCTTGATTTCTTCTTGGATTAGTGTGTAGATTTTCTCCTTAAATGATCTCACTTCCCTGTAGAACATCAAGCTGTTAAGGGATACCGTGCCTTCGAGTGAGATAAGGCTGCGTTCTCTTTTTATGAGAGTTATTGACGTAGAGATAGGCAGTATGAGGGCATTAGGAACATTCACCAAGTCTTGAACTATGTACCAAAGGTGTTTCACAAGTTGTTTGATTTTTGTGATCTTTTTGGTACACATATTTACATAGACTATGGAATTATCACAACCTGGTTTATCCTTGATTCCAAGTAAAACCTCTCTTAGAGTAAATAAGGCACTTTTGGCAGACGTTTTAAAAGGATTAGGGGGGATAACCCTGTTCTTGTAGTCCCTCTTTTAACTGGAGTAATCCTCTATATATGTACAATGTTGTTTGATTCCAACTAACTGACCATACTGTTGCTTAGAGCCTTTGGGTGATGCCTGGAATAAAATAGCATGGAGTTGTGATCAAATGTTTTTCTGAATACATGTATGCATAGTGTTATTCCAGTGAAGAATGGGAATATCCAAAAATGCCTTTTGTTCTCTTTCATAAAGAATTCAATCATTCTGCAAATGTCTACAGAGTGTCTATGTTGCCTTTTCAAATATTTAAAATATAAGAAAAGATCACTGTCCAGCAGAATACATTATTCTGGAATCTGTTGTTGTTAAAAATGTGATTTCCTCAAACTAAGCCATGTGGATGTTTGCTAAATTGCACGCAAAGTGCCCCCTTGGCTGTTCCTTGAATGTTTCCATAAGGGTAATTAAAATCTGAAGGAACTGTTTCAGGTCTTTGTCTTTCATTTAGTTTAGCTTTGACTATGTTAATAGTATGTCTTTGTGGTGTCTTGTGGTGTCTTTGTATATAGAGACACCACATCAAATATGAATGGTATATTTTCTAGGAGGTCGCATTTCAACCATTCCACTCTTTTGATGATGTATGATGTATCTTTAAAAAGAAACTCTAGTGCATTGAGCTTGTAAAAATAATTAAATATACCTCTCACCCTGCTCTAATACAGACCCATAGAGAGATGCAATGTTCATGATGGATTTGAAGGATGTTAATGTTTTTTTGGTGAAACATAAAACACAAGATTATGCATGTCTCTACTTGAGAATGGAAATCTCTTTCAAGGCCTGCGTGGTTATCCTAAATCTGTATCTACTACCACTGAAGTAAAGCAAGATCCTCAGGCACAACAGGTATGTTCCAGCAAGTTTCTTTATTCAGGTTACATTAAGATGGCTAGTCAGGACCACTGGCTCTCATCAGCCAGACAGGGGCTCTCCAACTGCCTGAGTCTAGAACCTTTGCTACAAGCATTCCCTCACTCACACCATAACATTCTCTCTGTCACAACAAACATTCTCTCTTACATCACCAGACTTCTACATCCATCCCAAGCACTATACAACACATCTCCCTTCTTTCCAGATCTCACCACATCACAGTGAAGCACATCACCACAGATCTCCTTTCTTCACATAAAGCAAACCTCTGTCATTCCCAAGTCCGCACTGGCTTGAACACATCACAAACAAACAGCCATCCTGTCGGCCAAAAAACACACCTATGACTCCAGAATCCAAAATACCAATTCCAGAACCAAGGAATTATTCAATATTCTAAATGAGCTTGAGTCCCCGGCACCTCCCCACTCAGGATTGCATCACAAACGCAGAATGGTGCACTAAAATACAGCAAGCCCTCGCAGAAAAAAAATCAGCCTTCTCCAAAACAAAATCAAAGCTAAAAAAGCAAATCTCTGCAAGAGCCACCAGCCATCTCACCTCAACCATGATAAAACGCCCCCCCCTCTGCCCTCCTTCTCGCAAGTAATACCCAAGGAAGTCGAAAACATCATCAAAAGCCTAAAACCCTCTCATTGTCAAGGAGATGTCTGCTCTGCCACTATCATCAAGGAAGGATCTAAAATCTTAGCCCCCTTCATCACCACCGTGATAAACTCCTCATTCGCCTCCAACCACGTTCCCAACTACCTCAAGGAAGCCTGGGTCATGCCACTACTTAAGAAAGCCAATCTCGACCCTAACATCCCCACCAACTATAGACCCATTACCACTGTCCCTTTCCTCCTAAAGATTCTGGACTGTGTGGCCTATCTGCAAATTCAGAAACACTTAGATGAGAACAACCTCCTTAGTCTTAGACAATCTGGCTTCAGACCCAGACATGAAACTCAGACAGCCCTCTTAGACCTAAAGATCCAAATCGACGAGGCGGAGGACAAAGGCAAACTAGCAATCCTCCTACTGCTTGACCTATCTGCAGCCTTTGATCTCGTCGACCACCAAATTCTCGCCAAACACCTGTCCACAGCAGCAGCATTCTCCTCCAACGCATCTGATTGGATCGAATCCTTCTTAGCAGACTGAACCACCAGAGTTTTTTCACCCTCAACCTCAGCAGACCCCACCCCGATATTGTGTGGCGTCCCACAGGGTTCCTGTGTGTCACCCACATTATACAACATCTTCAAGAAGCTTCTCTTTGACTGCCTGGACAACCTGGGTGTCGTCTACACTAATTATGCAGACGACACTCAAGTCTGCATCCCCCTCACTGGTTGCTATGACCATGACTCCAAACTGCTCAACATTATCTATCTCGAAATTTAAGCCTGGATGGCTGACAATGGCCTCTGTGTCAATGATGACAAGGTGGAGTTAATGATTGTAGGCACTCAGGCACGCCTGAATAAACTCGATATCAGATAATCCTCTTTTGTCATTGACAACAACACTATCATCGTCTCCAAAGAGATAAAAACAGGTCAATAGTGTTGCATCCTCCACAGCCTATACAAACAAACTGATCTACAGCTGCAAATCTTTTGTATCCATAAGCAGCTGCTTTACGTTGGCTAGAGCAATATCAATAAAATTGATTATTGCAACACACTATTCCTCGGCACCTCTGAGCACGACTTAAACAAACTCCAGGTGCTTCAAAATAACTCACTAAGACCAGCACTCAATCTACCGAGATCCTCCGACATCTCCGCGCATGGACACTGCCCATCCGTGACAGAATCACCTTACGCACTCTGGCCATCATGCACAAATGCCTCACTAACTCTGCTCCGAAATACCTGGCAGATAAACTCTGTCCCCACCAACCCACACGCATCAACAGATCCTCTCATGCCCCAAACCTAGTGGTCCAAGGTACAATCTAAAATCAGCAGGAGGATCCAGTTTCCCAGTCCAAGCCCCCAAACGCTGGGATGCCATCCCCACCACCCTCAAATAGAAATCTTCCTTCCTCACCTTCAAATCTGGTATAACAAAAGTGGCTAAGCAACAATCCTTCTCAGTAAGAGGTTCGCTGCCTCTCCTGTTTCGACCCTTCTGTAACCAGGGTCCACTATTGCAATTCCACTTGTGTATCTCACATCCTGACCCAGCTGTAACCAGGGTCCTACTTGTTGTTCATTATCTTTATGACCTGTATGCCTGTTTATACCTGTAACCTATGTTTTCAAGCGCCCAGTTACCCCAGGGTTCGGTGTGCGATATAAGTAATACACAAATACAAATACAAACCACACACACACACACATACACACACACACACACAGTTTGCCTTTTTATTGATAGACTCAACTCATGAACAATAACATTATGGAAGGCGTCCCCAATTTCTACTAGGACTGAATCTCCACAGCACAACCACTCTAACATGACAGAGGTACATCCCTCTTTCTACTCAGGCTGAATCTTTACAAACACAAGCACTCTCACATGCCGTAGGTCACACCGCCTTTCTATTTGGGCTGCATCTTTACGGAACAACCACTAACATGGCAGAGGTCAAACCCCCTATCTACGGATGGCATAAACAATGCAAAATGACAGATGTAAAACCCCCTAGCCACACTGGCGGGCATAAACAATGCAGCATGACAGAGGTAAAACCCCCAATATACACTGGCTGGCATAAACAATGCAACAACCACACACTTTTGGTGAAAGGCGTACACACCACCCCCTATCTACCATGGTTGGCATCAGCAATGTCACAACCACTCTCATTTGGTGGAAGGGGGAAAATACTTTCATACCCAAATTATGATAATTCTTTTTTTTAAACGCTCGCACTATGACATTTTACTTCTTGACATGGTCCTAAAAGTCCACAGCTGATCATAGCTTTAAGCCTGAAATTCCTCAAATGGGTTATTCCTTTCATTTGTATGACACCACCTTGCACATGTATTTGCACTCATTAGCATTAATCCTTAAGACATTTATAGATGCTAAAATCCTAAACGTCCTTATTGCTGCCATGCAACATGGTGCAAACATTCCTCAATAAAGCTAAACTAAATGCATATCATATTTCAGTTGGAGGACATCTGCGGCATGGCAGAAAGTAAAACACTACTTCTTTAGTCTAGCGTTGCTCTAGAAACCTCTGACTATGAGCCTTAAACCTGAACAGTACCTGTGAAGCTCAGCAACATCATTCATAAACCATGCCGTTCTGCATGGGACTTCTGAATTCTTCACCTTAACAACGCTCCACCCGCTGCACACAAAAAAACCTGATCTCATCTGCTTCTAGTTGACAGCACACTTATAAACCGGCGGCCATCACTCATTGATGGCAACATTTCCCTCCATCATGCAGGCAGTCCTTTACTTTCCAGGCCGCTTCTACCAGCCCTGCCTTTAGTGCTCACATGACCTTCCACCCCTTTGGATCAATGGACTATTGCAGAACGTGATGAGCAAGGCATCCCAACGTGTCCTGCAACTGGCTACAGATTGGGTGATGTCACCATTTTTGCCCGATCTTCATGGAGCACGGACCTCTCCATCCTGGCCATGTGATGACACTGCATCTCTTTCCTGGCTTCAACTCAAGCCAGCACACATCCTCTGCTGCTCAGATCCTCTGAACCTCCGCTACCTCTTTATGGAAGGCAATGTTAACAAGCCACGGACACATCGGCCTTCCTAGTGTACCACCGACGGCACTTCCTCTTAACTCCCCACAGGTGGGTGACATCTAAAGCTCTACTATGCCCCGTAGCATGACCATGCCACTTTTTAGTCACCACACGGTTAATCTTACTGTTACCCGGGCATCACACATTGCTGGGCTTTCTTACATTCTCCACCTTCGGAGCCTAGTCACTGAGCACCCTTTCCCTTTTGTCCTGTATGTTTCTCCCTTGCCCTGCACTATTGGGCTTTGGCACAATCACTGGTTTCGCCCCCCTTTTTGGCACTGGCACCATGCATGTTTCTTCTACATTATACAGTCACACAGTAATCTGCCATCTTGGCACTGGGACATCAAATGGGGAAAAACTCCCCAGGTCTTCGGCCTGGGACTTCTGCACTTTACTGGTATTCAGCACCGTTTTCCTCACCCTGTTGCTTCTACAGGCAACACCCCTTGTTTACCTGCCCTGGGTAATGGCCCTGTAAGATGAGACTTCTACCCTTTCTTTCTCTCTTTGCCCTGGGTGATGGGACTCGGTACGCCTTTTTAAAGAGACACAAAACTCAACGAATGTTAACATTACGGAAGGTGTCCCCACCTTTGTACTCGGGCTGAATCTTTACAGAACAACCACTCTACATGAAGGAGGTACAATCCCCCGTTCTACTCCGGTTAGATCTAAAAAAAAATCAACCACTCTCACAGATATATCATGCTAACAGGATGGAGGTCAAATCCCCTATCAGCTGTGGCTTGCATAAACAATGCAGCAACCACACACGTTTGGCAGAAGGCGTACATACCCACCTATCTACTCAGGATGGCGCAAGCCATTCAACAACCACACACTTTTTCGGAGGTGTACATACCCCACAATCTACTCCGGCTGGCATAGACAATGCAACAACCATTCTAATATTACTATTTTGGTTTAGAAGTGCACTGCATTGCTTGACTAAAAGTCCATTGCTGACAATTCTTCAAGCAGGTTAAAATAGTGCTCTCTCTCACCACTTTCACCCTATCCAGCTGGTCAATATACTCACACTATGACAACATACATTTTATCATAGCCCTAAAAGTCCATAAATGCTCACAGCTCCTAACCTAAAATTCCTCAAATGATTAATCACTAACACACACTCTAGTGTTAATTTCCTCAAACATATCCAGCTCTAACCAGAAAACCATACTGAGGTCATGAATGATGCATTGACATCCTGATATGCACTATAAACATAGTATCTCACAATGCTGGTAATTACCCATAGTCACATACTTCTCATATGGATCTCAGCATTCCACATGTCAGTCACACACCTGTCCTTTAACAGAAACCCTGACACATCACTGCTAGTTGCGAAATTCTAAATATACAGTTCAATAGGTCATTATAACCACGTAAGGCATCTCCCTTTTTTTGGCTTCTGTCTACAAACCCCAAATGATAACAGATGTTGAAAGATTAAAACATAATAACTAACGAGCACTGGGCACTTCACTGATATTTCAGCCCACGTTAAGTCATCCAAAAACGTTTCATTTCTTCCTACGATGCTGTTAGGATAAAACCAATGTACACTTCTTCCTCAGTTACCGATAGACCAAAGACACAGTACCTCAAGTTCGTATTGCACTGCTTGGCATCCAGAACGTCATGGATAAACTAACTTGAATTCCCCTTTCAAGGAAATAACCTTCACCAAGTTGGAACGCTTCCAAACCAACGTGCTGACACCTTGATTAAATGTGCCATAGCTGCGCCATGGAGAGATACCTCATATCAAAATAATACCACACAATGAGTTTGTCACGTATCATCAACGCTCTGACGTCCTTTCCTCAAATAATTCCTGCTCTAAAGGGAATCCATTACCAGGGCAAGCCTCACCGAAAAGTTAGCACGATACTGCTCTCGGCATTCCATCAATCGCCATCCCTCACCGCAGATCATCTGACATCACCATTGATTTTTCCCACTGCGGAGGGCAGCATAGCTCTGTGTCTCCAATGGCTGCTTCTGCTATCTTCCCGATTGGGGATGCAGGTAGATGGCTGCTGTATTGCTGCAGTTTATAGGAGGCCGCGCACCAGCTAAGTACTGACCAGTACTGTTTGCTGTGTATCATATTTTCCTGCTGGACTCGTGATTAAAGCCCCGTTGGAGCTCCGTGTCTTCATCTCATTGTCTCTGCAGCGGCTCGGTGTTCTGAGATTGTTTATGCCTCCGGAGGACGTCTGATTCAGCAACACCTAGCCTGCCTGGCTTTGACCGCCGGAAAGAGGAGGTGACTCTTTGCCCCCATTGAAGTGTTGTGCCCCCATCGGTACTTTGTACTAGTGCTTGTTAGCAGATAGTGTGCCTAATACCCCCATTGTTTCTTTTCTTTAAGGCTGGCTATTCGAGGGAGGCTCCACCTATCCTTCTCGTGAGATACCCCTTCAGCCTCCATTTAATCCCATTTCCCGGCGCACCCGCGCCACGCACCAGCTAAGTACTGACAAGTACTGTTTGCTGTTCGCGGGTCGCCAGGTGCCCTGCTTT
This sequence comes from Ambystoma mexicanum, assembly GCF_040938575.1. Classification (NCBI taxonomy): domain Eukaryota; kingdom Metazoa; phylum Chordata; class Amphibia; order Caudata; family Ambystomatidae; genus Ambystoma; species Ambystoma mexicanum. The sequence continues at coordinate 1,341,408,338 of NC_090932.1, forward strand.
AATCTGCTAGGCGGCTGCCTTGCTGTTTAGCGAGCAAGTAGGCTATTGTTGATTATTCATTCATCTTATTTTGAATTTGCTGGTACCTTTTTCTTTTTTTAAATTTTTAAAAATTTTTTTTTTTTACTATTTATATAATCATAATTGTGCTGCTGTTAGCGTGCGAAGCGGCATATCACTCCTCTTAGCCTACCCAGGTTCATGCTACAGGGGAAGTAGCCATAAGTGATATCCGTGTGAATTGAGTAATTGACGTATTTATTTATTTGTTTATTTATTTATTTGTTTATTAATTTATTTGTTTATCTACTCTAATTTATTATTGCACTAAGCCACCTGCTGAATGACACATTACACTCTGACCACTAGTATGCCACCCATTTCAGAGTTACGAGCAAAACTGGATGGTCAATGTCGTAATACCACATCCACAAAAACGCTCCTTCAGAGTCGTCTGACGACCTTATTACTAAGTGCCGGTCGCATAAATTCTAAGCGCTCAGCTTCAGTGTCTGATGATATTAGATTATGCTCAAGCGAGAGCGCAGTTCTCGAGGGTGAGGGCAATGTCGACCATGTGCTTCATACAATCCAGTCTGTTCCTTTGGTGGCAAGCATAGTTGATCAGTCGCCTTGTATCATGAGTTCTGACCCCTCACAGTCAATTGCCCCTAGTCCTACTAATGTTGAAAGCAGTTCGAATGGTGCCCCAACAGACACCACGATAATGGCCGCCTGTCTTCCTGAAGACACGCCTCCCCTATCATCTGATCTACCGGGTGACAAAATGCCACAACCTGTATTATGCTCTGTTCTGGCCCAACAAAAGCTGAGGCAAGCTCATGCGCACTTAACAATGATATGGGAAATTGAGGAGGAGGACATTGAACTTATGAACCTCACAAATAAAACTGAGGAAGAAACTAATGAAGTATTATATATTTCCTCGAACACTGGTGACTTAATTCAGTTTGAAGCAGGTAACAAAAGTTGTTCCAGTGCAAATATTGAAGCCTTATCACCTGTGCTGTCCCAGGGGGAAAACATGCAGTGGTACCAATAATTTCACCCACAAATAATGAAAACCCCCCCATTGAATATACCGATGAATCAGTATCATTTATAGCACGCACACCAAGGCAACCACGTTTTGATCAGGGTGCACGGGTCTCTGATTTCTTTTTGAACCCCATTTACAAAGATAGGAGTTCTTTTCCGGAGGCTCCGGCCTTGAATAATACCCTTGCGGCCAAGAATACAGCTTTACTAGCCATTGCGCAACTATATGAGGTCTTAGACCTGAAAGTTAATAAACAGACCACCTATATTGAACAATTACTCCTAATAAACTCAAAAATTGAGGTTGGACCCAAGACGGTCCCGCAAGTCCCTAAGCTGAATAGTGACAAACTCTCACAGTCAGCTTTCACGCAAACATCTGAGACTGACTGCATTTCTTCTTTGTCCATGCAGCCGTCCGTCGTGCCGAATAAGCACAGTTTATTGGCTGTAGACCAAAGTTCAAACATCGCGGGGGAGGCCAATTCAATTACTAATTCCCCTAAGGTACCGGAGCCCTTATCCTCTGCCTCAGCAGTGGCCCCAACTTGGTCTATAGTTGCCGCCACTCCTGCGGCCACGGTACAGTCCAAGAAAGATCGGCCTCCCCAAACCCCACCTCTCACAAATATATTTGAAGCATTTAGCACAGTACCTTCCAAATCCAGCAGCTCACGAGCAAGCAAAAAACGAAAAGTGCTAGTGGCAAAATCTCAGATAGCTAGCTCAAAGCTGCCCATCGGAATTAAAAGGAAGAATTTAATGTACTCGCCTATAGATCAGTCTTGTGCAATTGCTTCCAAGCCTAGCATTGACGCTCAGGTTGTACAACAGAGGGTTGTTCCAGCGTTGCAATATAAACCATTAGATGAATTGGCGCAGCTGGTGACAACCATTGAAAATCAGTGAACATCTCAGATAAACTTGCCAGAGACAATGCCACCAATGTCCTCTGCTGTGACTGCGAAGGCCATCATTGAGCCCCATGAACAAGAATTCATGGCCCAGAGCATCCCTGATTTGGTAGTGATTCAGAAACAAATTCAAAGTTCTATTGAATCTTATTTAAAGCTGCGGCCAAGTCAGTCATCACAGATGTCAATGGCTGAGCAATGTTATTCACAACAACCAATGATCTCATGTTGTTCATGCCACAGCCCAGCACTCCAAAACTAAAGCTGTGCAAAACATAAATATGAATGATCTCACAGAGCAGGTTGCATCAAATACCGAAGCTCTTCAGAAAGTCGAGTGCCCTACAAATAACTTACAAGAAGAGATTAGGGCTTCTGTTGAGGCTTATTTGGCACTGAATTCCAAAGCTAATCCAGCTGAAAACCATGAACAACATCCGTTGCAACTGCTTCGGGCCCCAACTCCAAATCTGGTGCCAGTCTCACGACAAGAGATACGGGATGAAATTAAAGCGTCTATTGAACCTTATGTCTAGCAGTCAAAGCCCACTAATCAAAATGCTATGACGAAAAAAGGGTTTCCTTCACTCAGGCCCTTTCTAAAGAGGCCCAACCAGCATCTTCTAGTCATCAAGAGAGGTGGGCCCGGTCCCCAGCAAGATTGTTAACTCAGACAAGAGAACGTTCTGTTCAGAATAAGGAAAAGACAGATCAGACTTACCATCGTTTTATTATTAAGTGCCGAGACACGCCATTTAAAACATATGATTTAAACCGGTCCAGTGTACTTAACATTTGTGCAGAAATTCTGGCCTTATCTGCTATATCATCGGTGGATATTGAGCAGATTGAATTTATAAATCACACCGATTTGTCATCTGCCCGGTTATACATCCGGTCATCTTTGGTGGCAGAGACCTTTTGGCAGTCTAGAATGTCCTTATTTGATTTGGGGTTCAGTTTAACGCAAGAAACTCTAGCTGATCCTCCCATGTTGCAAGGCTATATGTCCCAAATTTTTACATCAACTTGTAACAATCTACCCCAGCAAGGTTTTTCAGATCAAGCAAGGCCTGCATAACTATGCACAGATACAAAGGCCTTAAGTGTGATTTCCTGGAACACTAGAGGGCACTGTCACCTCAATTCCATTTCCACTGGGGAACTGATTGACATTGATATTATTGCCCTCCAGGAAACCTGGCTTTCATCACCTCCTATCTGGGAAACACATGTAATTTTGTTTACACCTGCAGAAAAAGGTATTCTGGGTAGACCCAAAGGAGGTTTATTGTTAGCGGTCAAAAAAACTAGTGGTTTCCATCTGAAACTTTGTCAGTCTCCTTTACCATCCTTCCAAGTGGTTAAATTATCTACCAGTTATCAAAAATTAGCAATAGTAAATATTTATTGGTGCTCTAATATGTTAAAATCCGAGGACTTTTTTGACCAGTTTGTGAAAATATTAGATTTCTTAACCCTAGAGGTCGGATTGATGTATATTATAATATTAGGTGATCTTAACCTTCCTCTAATTCCAGATGGGGATGTGGAATTAAGAGGTGATGAGATGATTTGGTCTACAATCATGGCGGAGCGCAACTTTAATATGATAAATGGCAATGTGGGGGTGATACTCCCGCCCAGGCAACTTGACAAAGAGGCGCCCAGCATGCCATAAGAGATTATGTATAGATCAATGCAAATGTATTTAACTGTGTGCAAAAGTTGGAGGTGATACAAACTGATCTAAGTGACCATAATAAGCTGAAGCTATCATTGCAGATCAGAAAACCCCAATCAATGCTGGCAATGAATATCAGATGTGGTAGTTAACAACGGGGGTAAAAGACTGAAATGGAATCGAGAAAAATTACAAAGCCTGGACCAAAACCTTGAAAAAATGTATCAAAGCACTGTTTTGGTGGAAAAAGATTATACACTTGCCATGCAGATGTTTAAACAAATTGAGAGTGGTAACGGTTTAATCAAGCAACAACATATTCATTTTTTTGATCCGGATATTAAGAATAATAAAGCTGAGTTAAGACGTGAAATTCAGCAGTTAATGAAGTCGAATAAGGTAGACTCTGCAATTAAAATTAGATCATTAAAGCAGAAATATAAAAAATGTATTAAAACGAGAAGAGCAAAGCAATATGAATTGGATGGGGCGGCCATGCTGAAGCAACTTGTAACCAAATCTACAGCTGGCATTTGGGCATTGCTTAATCACACCTCAGATAACACCCAAATCGTGACCCAGATTAATTCGATATCGACTGATACATGGCAAATGTATTTTCAAAATGTATATCTTTCTCCCTTTCCTGACATGCAATTATGGCTCCATTTGGAAACAGTAGCTGGCAGGTTTCTATTTGACATCGATGACATAAAACTCTGCATCACAAAACTGAGCACTTCCCGAGCAATAGGTCCTGACTGCCTGCAAAATGCTATGCTAAAAATGCATGTCGACGAGTGGGCAGGTATTCTATATCGTATTTTTGCTCAAGTTTTTAAATCGGGCTTCATTCCCGAGACTTGGAAAAAGTCCATCATCCTCCCCATTTTTAAAAGGGTGATCAAGGGGACCCCAGGTCTTACAGACCAATAGCATTGTTGGACTGCCCGGGTAAACTGTTTGCCAGGTTGCTACTAAATGTATTCAACAATTGACTAGATGGTCAGAATCTTTGAGATCCATTCCAGACAGGGTTTTTGAAGGGAATAGGGACTGCAATCAACATTATTACTCTTTCAAGCATTATTGAGAAAGCCTATCAACGCAAACAGCCCCTATATTTTGCATTTATTGATTTTAAAATGGCTTTTGATGCTGTCCCCAGAGAGCTTCTGTACAAAAAACTGGCTGATGCTAACTGCCCATGGGAAATTCTGAAACGGATCATTCAATTGCATACAAACACCACGATCCAGGTCAGATTGACAAAGGGCGGACTGTTAACTGCCCCCATTGAAACCGCGAGAGGCCTGAAAAGGGATGCTTGCCGGCATCAGCGTTATTTAATTTCTTTATTTCAGATGTTCATCAAAACTTTGCCAAACTGATTACTGATCTCCAAAAATCATGGGGGCGCAAATTCAGTGGCTATTATACGCCGACAATATGGTATTAATGTCGCACACCCCCAAAGGTTTACTGAATTTACTGGGTGCCTTGGATCAATATACCAAAGTAAACAACCATTAACATTGCCAAGACAGACATAATCCAATTTGGTACAAGAAAACGAAGTCTAGCTCGGCTTCTATGGCCATTGCAAGATTCCCAAATGTCTGTTACCAATACGTATTTGTACCTGGGCATGATTATATCCAATCAACGTGCGCATGACCAGTATAATCAACAAGGGCTGCATAAATTGCAAATGTCTATCTCCCAAGCCCGCATTATTAAGGCCAGATACTGTAAATTCTCTATCTCACCGATAATTACTTATTTCTAATTAAAAGTTGTTCCTGTTATTATGTATGGTGCCGCGACCCAAATAATAATGTCCTGTCCTTATTGGGCCTTGAGAGAAGGTCGATTCTGAAGGCAGGTGTTAAATTTGACTAATTCGCAACGACTCCCACTTTTGAGATATGAACTAGGCTTAATTTCGGTTTATGCAATTTATAAATGGAAACTATGTGCACTATGTCGTAAATGTCTATTGAATCAATTGACAAAAGAAATTACAAACATTATTTCTACCTATTTACTGATTTCTCTGGATAACTTTCCAAAAGTTTGGCGTTCAAAAATTCAATCTATTTTGGAAAATGCCCAAGTAGATGCAATCTTGTTAATGGAGAATCCAAATAGAGCTAAAACTAAAATCTGGGAAGCTGACTGGATATATACTCGCATGGCTTGTGCCAATTACAAAAACTATTTGGAATACCCGTGTGAACTGAAACGTTATAATAATGTGGCAAATTATATGGTGAGGTCACCCAGTCCTAACCATCGTGATGGCTTTATGAGGTTTAGGCTGAATCTATGGTTAACAAATGATATGCTGAACAGACGTAGCAATGATGATATTGTTTTGTATTGTCGATTCTGTAAACAGTATGCAGAAACTCTTAAACATTTATGTTCTGAATGTGAAGAACTGCTATTGCTCCGATGTGTTCACTTTAAGCATCTATTTACGGAATATTGGGTCTTGACATCAGAGAGGTTATGAGAATTGTTATTTTATACCAAAAGAAAGGCAGTGAGATATGCCGTTGTAAATTACCTTTATCAATTGAAATTAGCGAGGTATGTCACGCTGAAATAATTATATAAGAGCTTTGCTCAATTAACGAGGAGGATATTGGAAAAAAAAATTGATTGTCTTATTTCTCTTCTATTGATTGCTTTTCTCTTGGTTTATGGTTCATTATGTCTACATAACTGATGTCTTAGGGGGTAATTCATAGAATGCGGTGCACAAGTGGCGCACGCGGCTGGCGCACAGTGTGCGCGTGCGAATCCCTGCGCCAGCCGCGTGCGCCAAAATCCATTTCCGCGCACAGCGTATTCATGGATTCCAGCCACCAAAACCAGCCGTGGCGCACAGTGGCGCAGCGACCCTGCAGCAGCGCCAGTTACGCCCCCAAGAACGCCTCTCGCGCAGGGAAAAGCCATCAACATACCCAATCCAGCGCAAAGGGCTGCGCTAACCCTGTACCAGCACAGCAAGCGGGCTACGTGTATCACTGGGGTGCGCGGGAAGTACCTCACGCGATTGGCCCCGTGAGAGCAGGCTACGCGTATTTCAGGGGTGAGCGGGAAGTTCCACACGCGATTCCATCAGGGTACGTGTATTTCGGGGTACGCATGAAGTTCCACACGCGATATCAGCAGGGTACGTGTATTTCAGGGTGCAGGGGAAGTTACACACGCGATTTCCGCAGGGTACGTGTATTTCAGGGGTGCACGTGAAGTTCCACACGCGATATTAGCAGGGTATGTGTATTTCAGGGTGCAGGGGAAGTTACACACGCGATTCCAGCAGGGTACGTGTATTTCAGGGGTGCGTGGGAATTACCACACGCAATTGGGCCCGTGCGAGCAGGGTAGACGTATCTCAGGGGTGCGCGGGAAGTTCCACACGTGATTCCATCAGGGTACGTGTATTTCGGGGTGTGCGTGAAGTTCCACACGTGATATCAGCAGGGTACGTGTATTTCAGGGTGCAGGGGAAGTTACACACGCGATTTCCGCAGGGTACGTGTATTTCAGGGGTGCACGTGAAGTTCCACACGCGATATCAGCAGGGTACGTGTATTTCAGGGTGCAGGGGAAGTTACACACGCGATTCCAGCAGGGTACGTGTATTTCAGGGGTGCGTGGGAATTACCACACGCGATTGGGCCCGTGCGAGCAGGGTACGCGTATCTCAGGGGTGCGCGGGAAGTTCCACACGCGATTCCATCAGGGTACGTGTATTTCGGGGTGTGCGTGAAGTTCCACACGCGATATCAGCAGGGTACGTGTATTTCAGGGGTGCACGTGAAGTTCCACATGCGATATCAGCAGGGTATGTGTATTTCAGGGTGCAGGGGAAGTTACACACGCGATTTCCGCAGGGTACGTGTATTTCAGGGGTGCACGTGAAGTTCCACACGCGATATCAACAGGGTACGTGTATTTCAGGGTGCAGGGGAAGTTACACACGCAATTCCAGCAGGGTATGTGTATTTCAGGAGTGCGCGGGAATTTCCACACGCGTTTGGGCCCGTGCGAGCAGGGTACACGTATCTCAGGGGTGCGCGGGAAGTTCCACACGCGATTCCATCAGGGTACGTGTATTTCGGGGTGCGCGTGAAGTTCCACACGTGATATCAGCAGGGTACGTGTATTTCAGGGTGCAGGGGAAGTTACACACGCGATTTCCGCAGGGTTCCTGTATTTCAGGGGTGCACGTGAAGTTCCACACGCAATATCAGCAGGGTATGTGTATTTCAGGGTGCAGGGGAAGTTACACACACGATTCCAGCAGGGTACGTGTATTTCAGGGGTGCGCGTGGAGCACCACACGTGAAATGCAGGTGTGGGCCCTCCCAGGTGTTCCCTCTACACCCTCTACGGCACCTGCAGGTGGCTCACACCACAGGGGCCTACCCTGCACATGTCCTGCAGGCACCCCATCCACCATGGCCATGCCCCCCAGCCAACCCACATGTCAACTTGCACTACTGCCCACCAACGCATGTCCCCCTGCACCCCCAGCCACCATGGGCACCCTCCACAGGCCCCCACCCATGTCTCCCACCACCCCCCAGCAGTGCAGGGGCACCCTCCACCAGGCCCCCACCCATGTCTCCCAGCACCCCCACCACCCAGCCACTAGGGGCAGCCTCCACCAGGCCCCCACCCATGTCTCACACCACCCCCACCCCCCGGCCACCAGGGGCAGCCTCCACCAGGCCCCCACCCATGTCTCCTAGCACCCCCACCCAGCCACCAGGGGCAGCCTCCACCAGGCCCCCACCCATGTCTCCCACCACCCCCACCCCCCAGCACTGTGGGGCACCTGCCAGCAGGCCCCCACCCATGTCCAACCATGTTCCCCACCACCCCCACTGCCAGCAGACCCCACCCATGTCTCCCACCACCTCCACCCCCCAGCCACCAGGGGCAGCCTCCACCAGGCCCCCACCCATGTCTCCCACCACCCCCACCCCCCAGCAGTGCAGGGGCAGCCTCAACCAGGCCCCCACTCATGTCTCCCACCACCCCCACCCCCCAGCCACCAGGGGCAGCCTCCACCAGGTCCCCACTCATGTCTCCCATCACCCCCACCCCCCAGCAGTGCAGGGGCAGCCTCCATCAGGCCCCCACCCATGTCTACCACCACCCCCACACCCCAGCAGTGCAGGGGCAGCCTCCACCAGGCCCCCACTCATGTCTCCCTGCACCCCCACCCCCCAGCAGTGCAGGGGCAGCCTCCACCAGGCCCCCACTCATGTCTCCCACCACCCCCACCCCCCAGCCACCAGGGGCAGCCTCCACCAGGTCCCCACTCATGTCTCCCATCACCCCCACCCCCCAGCAGTGCAGGGGCAGCCTCCACCAGGCCCCCACCCATGTCTACCACCACCCCCACACCCCAGCAGTGCAGGGGCAGCCTCCACCAGGCCCCCACTCATGTCTCCCTGCACCCCCACCCCCCAGCAGTGCAGGGGCAGCCTTCACCAGGCCCCCACTCTTGTCTCCCTGCACCTCCACCCCCCAGCAGTACAGGGGCAGCCTCCACCAGGCACCCACTCATGTCTAAACCCAGCATCCCCACCCCCCAGCCACCAGGGGCAGCCTCCACCAGGTCCCCACTCATGTCTCCCATCACCCCCACCCCCCAGCAGTGCAAGGGCAGCCTCCACCAGGCCCCCACCCATGTCTCCCACCACCCCCACCCCCCAGTCACTAGGGGCAGCCTCCACCAGGCCCCCACCCATGTCTCACACCACCCCCACCCCCCAGCACTGTGGGGCACCTGCCAGCAGGCCCCCACCCATGTCCAACTCATGTTCCCCACCACCCCCACCCCCAGCACTGTGGGGCACCTGCCAGCAGGCCCCCACCCATGTCTCCCACCACCCCCACCCCCCAGCCACCAGGGGCAGCCTCCACGAGGCCCCCACCCATGTCTCACACCACCCCCACCCCCCAGCCACCAGGGGCAGCCTCCACCAGGCCCCCACCCATGTCTCACACCACCCCCAACCCCCAGCCACCAGGGGCAGCCTCCACCAGGCCCCCACCCATGTCTCCCAGCACCCCCACCCCCCAGCCACCAGGGGCAGCCTCCACCAGGCCCCCACCCATGTCTCACACCACCCCCACCCCCCAGCAGTGCAGGGGCAGCCTCCACCAGGCCCCCACCCATGTCTCCCACCACCCCCATCCCCCAGCCACCAGGGGCAGCCTCCACCAGGCCCCCACCCATGTCTCACACCACCCCCACCCCCAGCAGTGCAGGGGCAGCCTCCACCAGGCCCCCACCCATGTCTCCCACCACCCCCACCCCCCAGCACTGTGGGGCACCTGCCAGCAGACCCCACCCATGTCTCCCACCACCTCCACCCCCCAGCCACCAGGGGCAGCCTCCACCAGGCCCCCACCCATTTCTCCCACCACCCCCACCCCCCAGCAGTGCAGGGGCAACCACCACCAGGCCCCCACCCATGTCTCCCACCACCCGCACCCCCCCAGCCACCAGGGGCAGCCTCCACCAGGCCCCCACTCATGTCTCCCTGCACCCCCACCCCCCAGCAGTGCAGGGGCAGCCTCCACCAGGCCCCCACTCATGTCTCACACCACCCCCACCCCCAGCCACCAGGGGCAGCCTCCACCAGGCCCCCACCCATGTCGCACACCACCCCCACCCCCCAGCCACCAGGGGCAGCCTCCACCAGGCCCCCACCCATGTCTCCCAGCACCCCCACCCCCCAGCCACCAGGGGCAGCCTCCACCAGGCCCCCACCCATGTCTCACACCACCCCCACCCCCCAGCAGTGCAGGGGCAGCCTCCACCAGGCCCCCACCCATGTCTCCCACCACCCCCACCCCCCAGCCACCAGGGGCAGCTTCCACCAGGCCCCCACCCATGTCTCACACCACCCCCACCCCCCAGCAGTGCAGGGGCAGCCTCCACCAGGCCCCCACCCATGTCTCCCACCACCCCCACCCCCCAGCACTGTGGGGCACCTGACAGCAGACCCCACCCATGTCTCCCACCACCTCCACCCCCCAGCCACGAGGGGCAGCCTCCACCAGGCCCCCACCCATTTCTCCCACCACCCCCACCCCCCAGCAGTGCAGGGGCACCCACCACCAGGCCCCCACCCATGTCTCCCACCACCCCCACCCCCCCAGCCACCAGGGGCAGCCTCCACCAGGACCCCACTCATGTCTCCCTGCACCCTCACCCCCCAGCAGTGCAGGGGCAGCCTCCACCAGGCCCCCACTCATGTCTCCCACCACCCCCACCCCCCAGCCACCAGGGGCAGCCTCCACCAGGTCCCCACTCATGTCTCCCACATCCCCCACCCCCCAGCAGTGCAGGGGCAGCCTCCACCAGGCCCCCACCCATGTCTCCCACCACCCCCACCCTCCAGCAGTGCAGGGGCACCCACCACCAGGCCCCCACCCATGTCTCCCACCACCCCCACCCCCCAGCAGTGCAGGGGCAGCCTCCACCAGGCCCCCACTCATGTCCAATACATGTCTCCCATCACCCCCACCCCCAGCACTGTGGGGCACCTGCCAGCAGGCCCCCACTCATGTCCAACTCATGTACCCCTGCACCCCCACCCCCAGCAGTGCAGGGGCAGCCCCCACCAGGCACCCACCCATGTGCAACTCATGTTCCCCAGCCAACATGTCATCACAATCTAGATCCCTGGTCCCTATGGTCAGCCTCCAAATGCAAAACACCCACCCGAGTATTGCATCCACCCACTCATAATTTGCAATTACATCACAGAACACCAATTGCAAGTTCCGAAACAAACACATTTCCCTCACATACACCCAATGGGTGTCAGTGAATCTCAAAACACATATAATGAAATGCATGAAACCAATGAGATACCACACATTGAAGTTCACCAAAAATAATATGTATTAAAGGAAACATCAATAGAATAAAAAATGAAGAAACAGAAACGTGAATGTACAAAAATGAAAAGAAGCATGTCCGTCAAAAAAAGCAAAACCAAAAATAAAAATCCAAAGTAATGTCCAAGTCAATGTCCACAAAACAAAATCCAATGGGAAATAAAAAAGAAAGCCATTGCTCCATGGTCAAAAATAGAAAAAAAATACAATCCAACTGTCAACTATGTACATGGGAACAATCCAGGGTCCATTATCCCAACAAAATAAAGGAAACCTATCTAACTACACCAACTAATAAAATAAACTATATACAAAAATGTGGCCAATGTCCGAAAGGTCCAAATAAAATAAAAACAAAAATGAAACCTAACACTACCTAGAAAATATGTACAAGGGCAGCGGGCTAGTTTCACGGCTCACTTGTGGATGTTCCGGGCCAGGGCATCATCGAACTCCTCCTCAATGTCCCGGAGGCGGTCCTCCTCCATGGCCCCGAGGGTCCGCAGGGCCGCCGACGTCTCCACCTCCAAACCCCTGCGGATTGCCTCGAGGCACTCGCCCCGCCTCAGGGCCCTCCGCATGGAGTTCTCTGCCCTGACCATTGTGAGCCGTGCCTCTTCCGCCCGCTGCCGCTCTGCATCTATGGCGTGGCCCAACCGCTGCCACACGGAAGACACTCTCTGTCCTGGGTCCTCCTGCCCTCCGGCCGATGACTGCCCCTCCGATGTCGAAGGCCCCGAGCCTACATGGCTCCCACCACGTTGCTGCTGCTGCTGTGCCTCTGCCCATGCACTGCCTCCTGCTGCCTGCACATCCTCCGCCGGCTGGGGTGCAGTTGTTGATGTGGCCACCCCTGCTGGACGTCCGACTCCCGACTGTGGCAGGGATGCCTCCTCCACCAGCCTGGCCGCACTGTCAGAGGCAGCTCCACAGGGCACCCAGGTGACTGATGGGTGGGAAGATGGCACAGAGGACGACTGGCGCGTAGGGGGTCCAGTTGAGGAGGGGGTCGGAGCAAGCCCCATCAGACGGAGGAATCCGGCCTGGGTGACCTGTCCCAGCAGGCTGACGTGGTCAACGAGCCATTCGAGATGACTCGCAGTCTCTTCATGAAAAGACTGCAGGTCACCTCGCATGGCCCGTTGACGCAACGCCACACCAGCCAGGACAGGCTCAACCCGGACCTGGATAGCCACGTCCGCAGGCAGAGGAAGGCCAGTTGACGTGAGCTCATCCCCTGCCTGAAAACGGGTCTGGACGTAGGCATCCCTGCTGGTGCAAGATGATGCAGGGACAGGATCGGGGACAGGATTGCACACAGGCACCTCCGCGGCGGCCTGTGCTGCCTCCTGTCCCTGGTCTTGCACTGCACCACTAGCACCAGTGGGATCCCCACCTCCGGACCCTGTCTCTGGTGCTTGCACGGCCTCCTCCTCCACCAAACCCCCCACCAACCTGGATGACTCCGTGCCATCTTCCCCTGTTGGGCCCTGTGGGGTCCCAGCTGCCCCTTCTGCTGCCGAGGAGTCCAACTCCAACCTCCGCCTCTTGGACCTCCCCCCGGCAGCTGCGGCCTGGGACGCGGCACCGGACTCCTCACTCCCCGACGAGATGACAACCTGGGAGGGGAGCCGGGCCTTGCGTCTCCGGCTGGCGGTCGGATCCCCGCCGCTGTGCTCCACAGCACCTTCTCCGCCCTCTTCATCAGTTGACGCTGCAGACAGGGAGAAACAAAACACAGGCATCAGGGCACTGTACAATGGACACATACACACATGACAGTTGTACATGAGTGGCATTGGCAAACCTCAGACATGTCATCACAATCCCCAACACACATGTCATTACAACTCGCACACAAGAGCCATACCACAGCCATATCGCAACTGCCACCACCATCCATACACATACAACAGCATGAGCAGCCAAAGGTGAGCCAGACATCACATGCAACACAGGAAGTGCACCACACATGTACACACACCACCACACTTGCATGCATGTGCACACCTCTGCCAAGTGTCGCACTGTTCAGACGGGCATCCATGTCACATCTGCCAGTCAGGCTTCCACATACCGCTGTCACATGCATCCATGTTGCATCACTGTTGCACCCTTGTCAAATACACACACATGCACATGTACACAGTGCTGATACATGCAGCCGAAAACAACATACATGCGTGACATCACGGACATGTCTACTTACATACACATTCATCCAAACATGTGCGCCCACACAACTGCATTTGGCATGCAAGCCTACACACACAAGCACCATCCATTACTCACACATTACATCCCTCGCATGTGTCAGCCCCACGGCCCTGTACACCCCCACCCATACTCGACCCCATACAAACAGATGTGCAACCTGCATACTACTGAATAATCACCACACGCACTGCTCACAATCAGGATGCATGTACACTCACCGCTCGACTCCAGACGGGTCTGCTTCTCAAGGACCTGGACGTGGAGTGCTGGGGATATGCGTTCCAGGACCCTCATCTGTTCTTCCGACAAGTGGCCCCGGCGCCCCTTGGCATCCGCTGCCTTCAAGAGGCGCCGGGCCTTGTTCAGGGTCCTGGACCTGAAGTCCTCCCAGCGCGGCTTGACATGTTGTAAGTCACGGACTGCCACCCCCTCCGCGTTGATGGCAGTCACGATGTCAGTCCAGATCCGAGTCCGTCCTTCCTTGTCGGCGCGGGAACTTCCGAAGAGGGCATCATACTGCCCCAGGACTTGCTCCACCAGGACACCAACTTCGGTGGCACTGAAGCTGGTGCCCCTCTGCCTCTCTGGCCAGGGGTTGTCAGTGGTCACAGATGGTGTTTGCCCCGACATGACAACCCCAGAGGCAGGAGTGGGTGGGCATCTGGGTCCTGGGGCTGGGCTGTGGAGCGATGGAATCCCAGTCGGGAGTCTTCGGTTCCAGCAGGGGTGGTCACAGCAACAGCACCCCTGGCTGATGTGCAGGCAGCAAATGGCAGGGCACGTGGGCAGCAGGCAGTCAGGCAGCAGCAGATGGCAGGTGGGAGCATGCTCGGGGCTCTGGGGGGCAGTAGTTCGGCCTTCTGGGCAGGAGCGTGGTCTTCCGTGTGCTTACGCGTGGCCAGCTTGATACGGAGTGATTTGGCACGTGAAAAATCGGCACGTCAGCGTGTAATTCGAGGAAAGGCCCTTAGCGCGTAAGTGCGCCTGCACGCATACGCATTTTCATTGGACAGAAGGCCCCTCAAGCGCAAGCGCCCCTGTGACGTGATGCATACAGACGTGCATGCGCATTTCAGCGCGCGTGAAAAACTGCACGTCCGCTTGTAATACGAGGAAAGGGCCCATGCGCGTAAGCGCGCCTGGAAACTGCACGTCCGCGTGTAATACGAGGAAAGGGCCATGCGCGTAAGCGCGCCTGGAAACTGCACGTCCGCGTGTAATACGAGGAAAGGGCCCATGCGCGTAAGTGACGTGACGCGCGCGTGCGTTTCCCTCAGCACGGGTTAAAGGTGAGCGGGCCCAGCAGTTCGCTGTACGTGCCTTTCGTGGAGACCGACGTGTGTTGCTGCTTCCTGTTGTTTCGCGCGCCATCACAACTTCACAGCTATCAAGGACGTATCTCTTCTTTTGGCGGGGGTATTGGCTACGCGTGTTTTTCTGCATCGCGCTAGTCAGACGGTGAGTCGCACACGCTCTTTTTCACACTGCGGGTGCCCCTGTGTATCGCACCCATTTTCGATGTCATAGTAGCCTGCGTGTCCCACGCGTACGCGTTATTCGTGTTACTGGGTGCCACCGCGTACTGCGGGAGGTTGAATCCACGCACGTAGGCTGCAGGGTTGCGTGCACGGTTTTACTGCAGTTTTGGGGTGCATGAGCGTTGCGTGACCTGTCACCACATCACCGGGGTCACATACAGCCTTGCAGGTGCAGGGGGGCTGTTAACATCTTGCTTCCCACCCCCTTCACCCCAATTTCCCAGGTCAATTGTGGTGTACACCTCCCATTGGCACCACTCCATCTGTGCCAGCACTACTACATCTGTGCCATGGTTGGGAGGCCACCAACGGTGAGGGGCGCCTCAGATGGGCATACTCCTCGTGGCGGGCGTGGTCGGGGACGTGGCCGTGGTGACCAGGGAGTAGGGGGACTCCAGGGTGTCCAGGGCAGCCACAGAGGGGGAAGAGGCAGGGGTGCGCCACTTGAGCACAATGTTGTGCCATGTGTCGGTGCAGCCATGCCACCACCCCCTGTGGTTCCGGGGGATGCAGCTCCTGCATCTGGCACTGGCACCCATATGACCCGGCAGTCCGTTCCATCGACTGCCACGGGCCCAAGGGTAGGGTAGCTGCAGGTGCAGCTGTGGACACCGCCAACCAGGCTCAGGGTCTGCCAGCGCAGGCTGCGTTGGCACTTGAAGAGCGCTAGGTAGATCTCCAACAGGCCAGGGGGGAAACCATAGGGGCAGGCCGGGCTGCTCAGACCAAGACACGTGTCCCTGGGGCAGTCATGTCATCTGCTGCCCCGAACAGCCGGGTGTTGGCAAGTGCAGGGGCAGATGCACCCAACAGCACCCCGGTTGTGAGTCTGCCACCCAGGACCGTTGCAGCCAACGACCCTGCCACAGCTGATGGTGCTGCGCAGGGTCCATTAGTGGGCACCCAGCTGCCACTGACACAAGTCAGGCCTTTGGTCATCCCTTTTTGTGTACAATGTGTGTACAATGTGTTTGCCTGCTCTTCCTACTAAAATAATCACAGGCAGAGACCTACATTTCTGGGAGAACAACTACTGGAAGCACCTAGGAATAAAAAATTCCTACCAGACTTACACTCCTATCAGCACACATACAGATAGTACAGGACAACACATTCGCACACTATACATATTGATAAATCACCAATAGAAATGTGATGTGCCAATTGTCCTTAATGCTGTGCATCATCTAGACCCCTGAGCTCCAGGAATATTTGATTTGGTTTGAAGTTGTTTATTCTCAAAAAGTTAACACTTTGCTCATTCAATCTGCATAGCCCTTGTCTGTACTGCTGCAAACCAAACATAAGGGTTATATTTGTATTTCCAATTGCCAACATTTATGCATAATGATATGGAGAATTGTACAAAAGCTTTCTTACAAATGTTAGTTGTGGAGTGTCTTGTTTCAAATTGCAAGTTCTGCCTGAAGGCATGTAGAGGCATGAGCTATTCCATAGCCATTCTTCTGTGCCTAACTATTCTCCATTCAATCCATAAACGCCATATTGGTATGGGCTCCTTCAACCCTAAAGAAGGCTGAATGCTACATTCATGAATGAATACATCAGCTAAGGAATAAGGAATATGAAATGCATTGGGAATTCTAACCCCACTCTATTGTATCTTTATATATAATGAATGGAGGAACACCTGACTATTGAGCACCTTTAGGCTGCTCAAAGGCTTGTTGACAAAAAAAGCAGGAATTTATGAAAACATTTACATAAAGATCTTTATTCAGGCCCCTAATGTAGGTTGAAAACCTATGAATCCATTTTTGCTCCAACTTGTGTGCTCTGTTAGATATCAAACAATTGTTGCTGTCAGGCTGCCATTCCAAATCATTTGCAGTGTGATTCACTGATAAAAATGGTTTTATTTATTGTATTGACTGGAGATTGATTTAGTCAGCATTTCATCACATGGGCCCCGGATTACATACATTTAATTTTTAGTATTGCAGTTCATGACATTTCTCAATGTCTAGGTGAATGTAACGTGTGTAAATGTTCATTTGATTTGTGGCCCTACATTTGGCTTGTACAAGTTAATCTCTGATGTTCCTGCCTCTTTTCAAATCAAGTATGAGGGCTTTTTTTTTTTTTTTATTGTGTTAACTGAATTAACAGTTTTTACAAAAGAAAATCCTATTTCCTCAAAAACTTTTGTATGTTTTCACATTTTGTTTCTTCAAATTGCTTGTGCAGTTGCTTATCGAAGGGCTAAGTCCTTTAAGGTTTTTCTGGTCATTGACAGATAGCGTCCAAGTTCAAACTATGCAGAAAGTTTACAAAAGCGATGACTGCCCATTCATCAAGAAAGACCACCTCGTCCAGTCTTGAAAATTCAGAATAGAGGTGACCTAGGTGGGTTTCCCTGTTGCCAGTTGTACCCGGGCAATGGAGAATCAAGTGTTTTAGGCTCTCCTTTAAGTCCTGATTCAGACAAAAACGGCAAGAGTCAGTCACAGATCTGCCTCAAGTTCTCAAGAACTCGTTTGTTTTTAAAATGTTCAGTCTTGCTCACAAGAAAGTCGAACGAAAGATCTTATTCGGGAACATCAGTAAATAACTGATAGGCTCATTTATTTTTTGGGAAAAAAGCGACAGGTGGGTCGCAGATTTTTAATTCAGAGCTTTCAGCTCTGTGTCACAAAAGTCAAATTATTTCAATTTTTTTTGCCGTCTTTGTTGGATTAACCAAGAGCTTGTCCTCTGAACTTCCTATTGGTTTTTATGTATCCAGGTTGTTAGCATTTTGTTTGAGCCTTTCTTGATTTCTTCTTGGATTAGTGTGTAGATTTTCTCCTTAAATGATCTCACTTCCCTGTAGAACATCAAGCTGTTAAGGGATACCGTGCCTTCGAGTGAGATAAGGCTGCGTTCTCTTTTTATGAGAGTTATTGACGTAGAGATAGGCAGTATGAGGGCATTAGGAACATTCACCAAGTCTTGAACTATGTACCAAAGGTGTTTCACAAGTTGTTTGATTTTTGTGATCTTTTTGGTACACATATTTACATAGACTATGGAATTATCACAACCTGGTTTATCCTTGATTCCAAGTAAAACCTCTCTTAGAGTAAATAAGGCACTTTTGGCAGACGTTTTAAAAGGATTAGGGGGGATAACCCTGTTCTTGTAGTCCCTCTTTTAACTGGAGTAATCCTCTATATATGTACAATGTTGTTTGATTCCAACTAACTGACCATACTGTTGCTTAGAGCCTTTGGGTGATGCCTGGAATAAAATAGCATGGAGTTGTGATCAAATGTTTTTCTGAATACATGTATGCATAGTGTTATTCCAGTGAAGAATGGGAATATCCAAAAATGCCTTTTGTTCTCTTTCATAAAGAATTCAATCATTCTGCAAATGTCTACAGAGTGTCTATGTTGCCTTTTCAAATATTTAAAATATAAGAAAAGATCACTGTCCAGCAGAATACATTATTCTGGAATCTGTTGTTGTTAAAAATGTGATTTCCTCAAACTAAGCCATGTGGATGTTTGCTAAATTGCACGCAAAGTGCCCCCTTGGCTGTTCCTTGAATGTTTCCATAAGGGTAATTAAAATCTGAAGGAACTGTTTCAGGTCTTTGTCTTTCATTTAGTTTAGCTTTGACTATGTTAATAGTATGTCTTTGTGGTGTCTTGTGGTGTCTTTGTATATAGAGACACCACATCAAATATGAATGGTATATTTTCTAGGAGGTCGCATTTCAACCATTCCACTCTTTTGATGATGTATGATGTATCTTTAAAAAGAAACTCTAGTGCATTGAGCTTGTAAAAATAATTAAATATACCTCTCACCCTGCTCTAATACAGACCCATAGAGAGATGCAATGTTCATGATGGATTTGAAGGATGTTAATGTATTTTTGGTGAAACATAAAACACAAGATTATGCATGTCTCTACTTGAGAATGGAAATCTCTTTCAAGGCCTGCGTGGTTATCCTAAATCTGTATCTACTACCACTGAAGTAAAGCAAGATCCTCAGGCACAACAGGTATGTTCCAGCAAGTTTCTTTATTCAGGTTACATTAAGATGGCTAGTCAGGACCACTGGCTCTCATCAGCCAGACAGGGGCTCTCCAACTGCCTGAGTCTAGAACCTTTGCTACAAGCATTCCCTCACTCACACCATAACATTCTCTCTGTCACAACAAACATTCTCTCTTACATCACCAGACTTCTACATCCATCCCAAGCACTATACAACACATCTCCCTTCTTTCCAGATCTCACCACATCACAGTGAAGCACATCACCACAGATCTCCTTTCTTCACATAAAGCAAACCTCTGTCATTCCCAAGTCCGCACTGGCTTGAACACATCACAAACAAACAGCCATCCTGTCGGCCAAAAAACACACCTATGACTCCAGAATCCAAAATACCAATTCCAGAACCAAGGAATTATTCAATATTCTAAATGAGCTTGAGTCCCCGGCACCTCCCCACTCAGGATTGCATCACAAACGCAGAATGGTGCACTAAAATACAGCAAGCCCTCGCAGAAAAAAAATCAGCCTTCTCCAAAACAAAATCAAAGCTAAAAAAGCAAATCTCTGCAAGAGCCACCAGCCATCTCACCTCAACCATGATAAAACGCCCCCCCTCTGCCCTCCTTCTCGCAAGTAATACCCAAGGAAGTCGAAAACATCATCAAAAGCCTAAAACCCTCTCATTGTCAAGGAGATGTCTGCTCTGCCACTATCATCAAGGAAGGATCTAAAATCTTAGCCCCCTTCATCACCACCGTGATAAACTCCTCATTCGCCTCCAACCACGTTCCCAACAACCTCAAGGAAGCCTGGGTCATGCCACTACTTAAGAAAGCCAATCTCGACCCTAACATCCCCACCAACTATAGACCCATTACCACTGTCCCTTTCCTCCTAAAGATTCTGGACTGTGTGGCCTATCTGCAAATTCAGAAACACTTAGATGAGAACAACCTCCTTAGTCTTAGACAATCTGGCTTCAGACCCAGACATGAAACTCAGACAGCCCTCTTAGACCTAAAGATCCAAATCGACGAGGCGGAGGACAAAGGCAAACTAGCAATCCTCCTACTGCTTGACCTATCTGCAGCCTTTGATCTCGTCGACCACCAAATTCTCGCCAAACACCTGTCCACAGCAGCAGCATTCTCCTCCAACGCATCTGATTGGATCGAATCCTTCTTAGCAGACTGAACCACCAGAGTTTTTTCACCCTCAACCTCAGCAGACCCCACCCCGATATTGTGTGGCGTCCCACAGGGTTCCTGTGTGTCACCCACATTATACAACATCTTCAAGAAGCTTCTCTTTGACTGCCTGGACAACCTGGGTGTCGTCTACACTAATTATGCAGACGACACTCAAGTCTGCATCCCCCTCACTGGTTGCTATGACCATGACTCCAAACTGCTCAACATTATCTATCTCGAAATTTAAGCCTGGATGGCTGACAATGGCCTCTGTGTCAATGATGACAAGGTGGAGTTAATGATTGTAGGCACTCAGGCACGCCTGAATAAACTCGATAGCAGATAATCCTCTTTTGTCATTGACAACAACACTATCATCGTCTCCAAAGAGATAAAAACAGGTCAATAGTGTTGCATCCTCCACAGCCTATACAAACAAACTGATCTACAGCTGCAAATCTTTTGTATCCATAAGCAGCTGCTTTACGTTGGCTAGAGCAATATCAATAAAATTGATTATTGCAACACACTATTCCTCGGCACCTCTGAGCACGACTTAAACAAACTCCAGGTGCTTCAAAATAACTCACTAAGACCAGCACTCAATCTACCGAGATCCTCCGACATCTCCGCGCATGGACACTGCCCATCCGTGACAGAATCACCTTACGCACTCTGGCCATCATGCACAAATGCCTCACTAACTCTGCTCCGAAATACCTGGCAGATAAACTCTGTCCCCACCAACCCACACGCATCAACAGATCCTCTCATGCCCCAAACCTAGTGGTCCAAGGTACAATCTAAAATCAGCAGGAGGATCCAGTTTCCCAGTCCAAGCCCCCAAACGCTGGGATGCCATCCCCACCACCCTCAAATAGAAATCTTCCTTCCTCACCTTCAAATCTGGTATAACAAAAGTGGCTAAGCAACAATCCTTCTCAGTAAGAGGTTCGCTGCCTCTCCTGTTTCGACCCTTCTGTAACCAGGGTCCACTATTGCAATTCCACTTGTGTATCTCACATCCTGACCCAGCTGTAACCAGGGTCCTACTTGTTGTTCATTATCTTTATGACCTGTATGCCTGTTTATACCTGTAACCTATGTTTTCAAGCGCCCAGTTACCCCAGGGTTCGGTGTGCGATATAAGTAATACACAAATACAAATACAAACCACACACACACACACATACACACACACACACACAGTTTGCCTTTTTATTGATAGACTCAACTCATGAACAATAACATTATGGAAGGCGTCCCCAATTTCTACTAGGACTGAATCTCCACAGCACAACCACTCTAACATGACAGAGGTACATCCCTCTTTCTACTCAGGCTGAATCTTTACAAACACAAGCACTCTCACATGCCGTAGGTCACACCGCCTTTCTATTTGGGCTGCATCTTTACGGAACAACCACTAACATGGCAGAGGTCAAACCCCCTATCTACGGATGGCATAAACAATGCAAAATGACAGATGTAAAACCCCCTAGCCACACTGGCGGGCATAAACAATGCAGCATGACAGAGGTAAAACCCCCAATATACACTGGCTGGCATAAACAATGCAACAACCACACACTTTTGGTGAAAGGCGTACACACCACCCCCTATCTACCATGGTTGGCATCAGCAATGTCACAACCACTCTCATTTGGTGGAAGGGGGAAAATACTTTCATACCCAAATTATGATAATTCTTTTTTTTAAACGCTCGCACTATGACATTTTACTTCTTGACATGGTCCTAAAAGTCCACAGCTGATCATAGCTTTAAGCCTGAAATTCCTCAAATGGGTTATTCCTTTCATTTGTATGACACCACCTTGCACATGTATTTGCACTCATTAGCATTAATCCTTAAGACATTTATAGATGCTAAAATCCTAAACGTCCTTATTGCTGCCATGCAACATGGTGCAAACATTCCTCAATAAAGCTAAACTAAATGCATATCATATTTCAGTTGGAGGACATCTGCGGCATGGCAGAAAGTAAAACACTACTTCTTTAGTCTAGCGTTGCTCTAGAAACCTCTGACTATGAGCCTTAAACCTGAACAGTACCTGTGAAGCTCAGCAACATCATTCATAAACCATGCCGTTCTGCATGGGACTTCTGAATTCTTCACCTTAACAACGCTCCACCCGCTGCACACAAAAAAACCTGATCTCATCTGCTTCTAGTTGACAGCACACTTATAAACCGGCGGCCATCACTCATTGATGGCAACATTTCCCTCCATCATGCAGGCAGTCCTTTACTTTCCAGGCCGCTTCTACCAGCCCTGCCTTTAGTGCTCACATGACCTTCCACCCCTTTGGATCAATGGACTATTGCAGAACGTGATGAGCAAGGCATCCCAACGTGTCCTGCAACTGGCTACAGATTGGGTGATGTCACCATTTTTGCCCGATCTTCATGGAGCACGGACCTCTCCATCCTGGCCATGTGATGACACTGCATCTCTTTCCTGGCTTCAACTCAAGCCAGCACACATCCTCTGCTGCTCAGATCCTCTGAACCTCCGCTACCTCTTTATGGAAGGCAATGTTAACAAGCCACGGACACATCGGCCTTCCTAGTGTACCACCGACGGCACTTCCTCTTAACTCCCCACAGGTGGGTGACATCTAAAGCTCTACTATGCCCCGTAGCATGACCATGCCACTTTTTAGTCACCACACGGTTAATCTTACTGTTACCCGGGCATCACACATTGCTGGGCTTTCTTACATTCTCCACCTTCGGAGCCTAGTCACTGAGCACCCTTTCCCTTTTGTCCTGTATGTTTCTCCCTTGCCCTGCACTATTGGGCTTTGGCACAATCACTGGTTTCGCCCCCCTTTTTGGCACTGGCACCATGCATGTTTCTTCTACATTATACAGTCACACAGTAATCTGCCATCTTGGCACTGGGACATCAAATGGGGAAAAACTCCCCAGGTCTTCGGCCTGGGACTTCTGCACTTTACTGGTATTCAGCACCGTTTTCCTCACCCTGTTGCTTCTACAGGCAACACCCCTTGTTTACCTGCCCTGGGTAATGGCCCTGTAAGATGAGACTTCTACCCTTTCTTTCTCTCTTTGCCCTGGGTGATGGGACTCGGTACGCCTTTTTAAAGAGACACAAAACTCAACGAATGTTAACATTACGGAAGGTGTCCCCACCTTTGTACTCGGGCTGAATCTTTACAGAACAACCACTCTACATGAAGGAGGTACAATCCCCCGTTCTACTCCGGTTAGATCTAAAAAAAAATCAACCACTCTCACAGATATATCATGCTAACAGGATGGAGGTCAAATCCCCTATCAGCTGTGGCTTGCATAAACAATGCAGCAACCACACACGTTTGGCAGAAGGCGTACATACCCACCTATCTACTCAGGATGGCGCAAGCCATTCAACAACCACACACTTTTTCGGAGGTGTACATACCCCACAATCTACTCCGGCTGGCATAGACAATGCAACAACCATTCTAATATGACTATTTTGGTTTAAAAGTGCACTGCATTGCTTGACTAAAAGTCCATTGCTGACAATTCGTCAAGCAGGTTAAAATAGTGCTCTCTCTCACCACTTTCACCCTATCCAGCTGGTCAATATACTCACACTATGACAACATACATTTTATCATAGCCCTAAAAGTCCATAAATGCTCACAGCTCCTAACCTAAAATTCCTCAAATGATTAATCACTAACACACACTCTAGTGTTAATTTCCTCAAACATATCCAGCTCTAACCAGAAAACCATACCGAGGTCATGAATGATGCATTGACATCCTGATATGCACTATAAACATAGTATCTCACAATGCTGGTAATTACCCATAGTCACATACTTCTCATATGGATCTCAGCATTCCACATGTCAGTCACACACCTGTCCTTTAACAGAAACCCTGACACATCACTGCTAGTTGCGAAATTCTAAATATACAGTTCAATAGGTCATTATAACCACGTAAGGCATCTCCCTTTTTTTGGCTTCTGTCTACAAACCCCAAATGATAACAGATGTTGAAAGATTAAAACATAATAACTAACGAGCACTGGGCACTTCACTGATATTTCAGCCCACGTTAAGTCATCCAAAAACGTTTCATTTCTTCCTACGATGCTGTTAGGATAAAACCAATGTACACTTCTTCCTCAGTTACCGATAGACCAAAGACACAGTACCTCAAGTTCGTATTGCACTGCTTGGCATCCAGAACGTCATGGATAAACTAACTTGAATTCCCCTTTCAAGGAAATAACCTTCACCAAGTTGGAACGCTTCCAAACCAACGTGCTGACACCTTTATTAAATGTGCCATAGCTGCGCCAATGAGAGATACCTCATATCAAAATAATACCACACAATGAGTTTGTCACGTATCATCAACGCTCTGACGTCCTTTCCTCAAATAATTCCTGCTCTAAAGGGAATCCATTACCAGGGCAAGCCTCACCGAAAAGTTAGGCACGATACTGCTCTCGGCATTCCATCAATCGCCATCCCTCACCGCAGATCATCTGACATCACCATTGATTTTTCCCACTGCGGAGGGCAGCATAGCTCTGTGTCTCCAATGGCTGCTTCTGCTATCTTCCCGATTGGGGATGCAGGTAGATGGCTGCTGTATTGCTGCAGTTTATAGGAGGCCGCGCACCAGCTAAGTACTGACCAGTACTGTTTGCTGTGTATCATATTTTCCTGCTGGACTCGTGATTAAAGCCCCGTTGGAGCTCCGTGTCTTCATCTCATTGTCTCTGCAGCGGCTCGGTGTTCTGAGATTGTTTATGCCTCCGGAGGACGTCTGATTCAGCAACACCTAGCCTGCCTGGCTTTGACCGCCGGAAAGAGGAGGTGACTCTTTGCCCCCATTGAAGTGTTGTGCCCCCATCGGTACTTTGTACTAGTGCTTGTTAGCAGATAGTGTGCCTAATACCCCCATTGTTTCTTTTCTTTAAGGCTGGCTATTCGAGGGAGGCTCCACCTATCCTTCTCGTGAGATACCCCTTCAGCCTCCATTTAATCCCATTTCCCGGCGCACCCGCGCCACGCACCAGCTAAGTACTGACAAGTACTGTTTGCTGTTCGCGGGTCGCCAGGTGCCCTGCTTTAATCTGCTAGGCGGCTGCCTTGCTGTTTAGCGAGCAAGTAGGCTATTGTTGATTATTCATTCATCTTATTTTGAATTTGCTGGTACCTTTTTCTTTTTTTAAATTTTTAAAAAATTTCTTTTTTTTTACTATTTATATAATCATAATTGTGCTGCTGTTAGCGTGCGAAGCGGCATATCACTCCTCTTAGCCTACCCAGGTTCATGCTACAGGGGAAGTAGCCATAAGTGATATCCGTGTGAATTGAGTAATTGACGTATTTATTTATTTGTTTATTTATTTATTTGTTTATTAATTTATTTGTTTATCTACTCTAATTTATTATTGCACTAAGCCACCTGCTGAATGACACATTACACTCTGACCACTAGTATGCCACCCATTTCAGAGTTACGAGCAAAACTGGATGGTCAATGTCGTAATACCACATCCACAAAAACGCTCCTTCAGAGTCGTCTGACGACCTTATTACTAAGTGCCGGTCGCATAAATTCTAAGCGCTCAGCTTCAGTGTCTGATGATATTAGATTATGCTCAAGCGAGAGCGCAGTTCTCGAGGGTGAGGGCAATGTCGACCATGTGCTTCATACAATCCAGTCTGTTCCTTTGGTGGCAAGCATAGTTGATCAGTCGCCTTGTATCATGAGTTCTGACCCCTCACAGTCAATTGCCCCTAGTCCTACTAATGTTGAAAGCAGTTCGAATGGTGCCCCAACAGACACCACGATAATGGCCGCCTGTCTTCCTGAAGACACGCCTCCCCTATCATCTGATCTACCGGGTGACAAAATGCCACAACCTGTATTATGCTCTGTTCTGGCCCAACAAAAGCTGAGGCAAGCTCATGCGCACTTAACAATGATATGGGAAATTGAGGAGGAGGACATTGAACTTATGAACCTCACAAATAAAACTGAGGAAGAAACTAATGAAGTATTATATATTTCCTCGAACACTGGTGACTTAATTCAGTTTGAAGCAGGTAACAAAAGTTGTTCCAGTGCAAATATTGAAGCCTTATCACCTGTGCTGTCCCAGGGGGAAAACATGCAGTGGTACCAATAATTTCACCCACAAATAATGAAAACCCCCCCATTGAATATACCGATGAATCAGTATCATTTATAGCACGCACACCAAGGCAACCACGTTTTGATCAGGGTGCACGGGTCTCTGATTTCTTTTTGAACCCCATTTACAAAGATAGGAGTTCTTTTCCGGAGGCTCCGGCCTTGAATAATACCCTTGCGGCCAAGAATACAGCTTTACTAGCCATTGCGCAACTATATGAGGTCTTAGACCTGAAAGTTAATAAACAGACCACCTATATTGAACAATTACTCCTAATAAACTCAAAAATTGAGGTTGGACCCAAGACGGTCCCGCAAGTCCCTAAGCTGAATAGTGACAAACTCTCACAGTCAGCTTTCACGCAAACATCTGAGACTGACTGCATTTCTTCTTTGTCCATGCAGCCGTCCGTCGTGCCGAATAAGCACAGTTTATTGGCTGTAGACCAAAGTTCAAACATCGCGGGGGAGGCCAATTCAATTACTAATTCCCCTAAGGTACCGGAGCCCTTATCCTCTGCCTCAGCAGTGGCCCCAACTTGGTCTATAGTTGCCGCCACTCCTGCGGCCACGGTACAGTCCAAGAAAGATCGGCCTCCCCAAACCCCACCTTTCACAAATATATTTGAAGCATTTAGCACAGTAACTTCCAAATCCAGCAGCTCACGAGCAAGCAAAAAACGAAAAGTGCTAGTGGCAAAATCTCAGATAGCTAGCTCAAAGCTGCCCATCGGAATTAAAAGGAAGAATTTAATGTACTCGCCTATAGATCAGTCTTGTGCAATTGCTTCCAAGCCTAGCATTGACGCTCAGGTTGTACAACAGAGGGTTGTTCCAGCGTTGCAATATAAACCATTAGATGAATTGGCGCAGCTGGTGACAACCATTGAAAATCAGTGAACATCTCAGATAAACTTGCCAGAGACAATGCCACCAATGTCCTCTGCTGTGACTGCGAAGGCCATCATTGAGCCCCATGAACAAGAATTCATGGCCCAGAGCATCCCTGATTTGGTAGTGATTCAGAAACAAATTCAAAGTTCTATTGAATCTTATTTAAAGCTGCGGCCAAGTCAGTCATCACAGATGTCAATGGCTGAGCAATGTTATTCACAACAACCAATGATCTCATGTTGTTCATGCCACAGCCCAGCACTCCAAAACTAAAGCTGTGCAAAACATAAATATGAATGATCTCACAGAGCAGGTTGCATCAAATACCGAAGCTCTTCAGAAAGTCGAGTGCCCTACAAATAACTTACAAGAAGAGATTAGGGCTTCTGTTGAGGCTTATTTGGCACTGAATTCCAAAGCTAATCCAGCTGAAAACCATGAACAACATCCGTTGCAAATGCTTCGGGCCCCAACTCCAAATCTGGTGCCAGTCTCACGACAAGAGATACGGGATGAAATTAAAGCGTCTATTGAACCTTATGTCTAGCAGTCAAAGCCCACTAATCAAAATGCTATGACGAAAAAAGGGTTTCCTTCACTCAGGCCCTTTCTAAAGAGGCCCAACCAGCATCTCCTAGTCATCAAGAGAGGTGGGCCCGGTCCCCAGCAAGATTGTTAACTCAGACAAGAGAACGTTCTGTTCAGAATAAGGAAAAGACAGATCAGACTTACCATCGTTTTATTATTAAGTGCCGAGACACGCCATTTAAAACATATGATTTAAACCGGTCCAGTGTACTTAACATTTGTGCAGAAATTCTGGCCTTATCTGCTATATCATCGGTGGATATTGAGCAGATTGAATTTATAAATCACACCGATTTGTCATCTGCCCGGTTATACATCCGGTCATCTTTGGTGGCAGAGACCTTTTGGCAGTCTAGAATGTCCTTATTTGATTTGGGGTTCAGTTTAACGCAAGAAACTCTAGCTGATCCTCCCATGTTGCAAGGCTATATGTCCCAAATTTTTACATCAACTTGTAACAATCTACCCCAGCAAGGTTTTTCAGATCAAGCAAGGCCTGCATAACTATGCACAGATACAAAGGCCTTAAGTGTGATTTCCTGGAACACTAGAGGGCACTGTCACCTCAATTCCATTTCCACTGGGGAACTGATTGACATTGATATTATTGCCCTCCAGGAAACCTGGCTTTCATCACCTCCTATCTGGGAAACACATGTAATTTTGTTTACACCTGCAGAAAAAGGTATTCTGGGTAGACCCAAAGGAGGTTTATTGTTAGCGGTCAAAAAAACTAGTGGTTTCCATCTGAAACTTTGTCAGTCTCCTTTACCATCCTTCCAAGTGGTTAAATTATCTACCAGTTATCAAAAATTAGCAATAGTAAATATTTATTGGTGCTCTAATATGTTAAAATCCGAGGACTTTTTTGACCAGTTTGTGAAAATATTAGATTTCTTAACCCTAGAGGTCGGATTGATGTATATTATAATATTAGGTGATCTTAACCTTCCTCTAATTCCAGATGGGGATGTGGAATTAAGAGGTGATGAGATGATTTGGTCTACAATCATGGCGGAGCGCAACTTTAATATGATAAATGGCAATGTGGGGGTGATACTCCCGCCCAGGCAACTTGACAAAGAGGCGCCCAGCATGCCATAAGAGATTATGTATAGATCAATGCAAATGTATTTAACTGTGTGCAAAAGTTGGAGGTGATACAAACTGATCTAAGTGACCATAATAAGCTGAAGCTATCATTGCAGATCAGAAAACCCCAATCAATGCTGGCAATGAATATCAGATGTGGTAGTTAACAACGGGGGTAAAAGACTGAAATGGAATCGAGAAAAATTACAAAGCCTGGACCAAAACCTTGAAAAAATGTATCAAAGCACTGTTTTGGTGGAAAAAGATTATACACTTGCCATGCAGATGTTTAAACAAATTGAGAGTGGTAACGGTTTAATCAAGCAACAACATATTCATTTTTTTGATCCGGATATTAAGAATAATAAAGCTGAGTTAAGACGTGAAATTCAGCAGTTAATGAAGTCGAATAAGGTAGACTCTGCAATTAAAATTAGATCATTAAAGCAGAAATATAAAAAATGTATTAAAACGAGAAGAGCAAAGCAATATGAATTGGATGGGGCGGCCATGCTGAAGCAACTTGTAACCAAATCTACAGCTGGCATTTGGGCATTGCTTAATCACACCTCAGATAACACCCAAATCGTGACCCAGATTAATTCGATATCGACTGATACATGGCAAATGTATTTTCAAAATGTATATCTTTCTCCCTTTCCTGACATGCAATTATGGCTCCATTTGGAAACAGTAGCTGGCAGGTTTCTATTTGACATCGATGACATAAAACTCTGCATCACAAAACTGAGCACTTCCCGAGCAATAGGTCCTGACTGCCTGCAAAATGCTATGCTAAAAATGCATGTCGACGAGTGGGCAGGTATTCTATATCGTATTTTTGCTCAAGTTTTTAAATCGGGCTTCATTCCCGAGACTTGGAAAAAGTCCATCATCCTCCCCATTTTTAAAAGGGTGATCAAGGGGACCCCAGGTCTTACAGACCAATAGCATTGTTGGACTGCCCGGGTAAACTGTTTGCCAGGTTGCTACTAAATGTATTCAACAATTGACTAGATGGTCAGAATCTTTGAGATCCATTCCAGACAGGGTTTTTGAAGGGAATAGGGACTGCAATCAACATTATTACTCTTTCAAGCATTATTGAGAAAGCCTATCAACGCAAACAGCCCCTATATTTTGCATTTATTGATTTTAAAATGGCTTTTGATGCTGTCCCCAGAGAGCTTCTGTACAAAAAACTGGCTGATGCTAACTGCCCATGGGAAATTCTGAAACGGATCATTCAATTGCATACAAACACCACGATCCAGGTCAGATTGACAAAGGGCGGACTGTTAACTGCCCCCATTGAAACCGCGAGAGGCCTGAAAAGGGATGCTTGCCGGCATCAGCGTTATTTAATTTCTTTATTTCAGATGTTCATCAAAACTTTGCCAAACTGATTACTGATCTCCAAAAATCATGGGGGCGCAAATTCAGTGGCTATTATACGCCGACAATATGGTATTAATGTCGCACACCCCCAAAGGTTTACTGAATTTACTGGGTGCCTTGGATCAATATACCAAAGTAAACAACCATTAACATTGCCAAGACAGACATAATCCAATTTGGTACAAGAAAACGAAGTCTAGCTCGGCTTCTATGGCCATTGCAAGATTCCCAAATGTCTGTTACCAATACGTATTTGTACCTGGGCATGATTATATCCAATCAACGTGCGCATGACCAGTATAATCAACAAGGGCTGCATAAATTGCAAATGTCTATCTCCCAAGCCCGCATTATTAAGGCCAGATACTGTAAATTCTCTATCTCACCGATAATTACTTATTTCTAATTAAAAGTTGTTCCTGTTATTATGTATGGTGCCGCGACCCAAATAATAATGTCCTGTCCTTATTGGGCCTTGAGAGAAGGTCGATTCTGAAGGCAGGTGTTAAATTTGACTAATTCGCAACGACTCCCACTTTTGAGATATGAACTAGGCTTAATTTCGGTTTATGCAATTTATAAATGGAAACTATGTGCACTATGTCGTAAATGTCTATTGAATCAATTGACAAAAGAAATTACAAACATTATTTCTACCTATTTACTGATTTCTCTGGATAACTTTCCAAAAGTTTGGCGTTCAAAAATTCAATCTATTTTGGAAAATGCCCAAGTAGATGCAATCTTGTTAATGGAGAATCCAAATAGAGCTAAAACTAAAATCTGGGAAGCTGACTGGATATATACTCGCATGGCTTGTGCCAATTACAAAAACTATTTGGAATACCCGTGTGAACTGAAACGTTATAATAATGTGGCAAATTATATGGTGAGGTCACCCAGTCCTAACCATCGTGATGGCTTTATGAGGTTTAGGCTGAATCTATGGTTAACAAATGATATGCTGAACAGACGTAGCAATGATGATATTGTTTTGTATTGTCGATTCTGTAAACAGTATGCAGAAACTCTTAAACATTTATGTTCTGAATGTGAAGAACTGCTATTGCTCCGATGTGTTCACTTTAAGCATCTATTTACGGAATATTGGGTCTTGACATCAGAGAGGTTATGAGAATTGTTATTTTATACCAAAAGAAAGGCAGTGAGATATGCCGTTGTAAATTACCTTTATCAATTGAAATTAGCGAGGTATGTCACGCTGAAATAATTATATAAGAGCTTTGCTCAATTAACGAGGAGGATATTGGAAAAAAAAATTGATTGTCTTATTTCTCTTCTATTGATTGCTTTTCTCTTGGTTTATGGTTCATTATGTCTACATAACTGATGTCTTAGGGGGTAATTCATAGAATGCGGTGCACAAGTGGCGCACGCGGCTGGCGCACAGTGTGCGCGTGCGAATCCCTGCGCCAGCCGCGTGCGCCAAAATCCATTTCCGCGCACAGCGTATTCATGGATTCCAGCCACCAAAACCAGCCGTGGCGCACAGTGGCGCAGCGACCCTGCAGCAGCGCCAGTTACGCCCCCAAGAACGCCTCTCGCGCAGGGAAAAGCCATCAACATACCCAATCCAGCGCAAAGGGCTGCGCTAACCCTGTACCAGCACAGCAAGCGGGCTACGTGTATCACTGGGGTGCGCGGGAAGTACCTCACGCGATTGGCCCCGTGAGAGCAGGCTACGCGTATTTCAGGGGTGCGCGGGAAGTTCCACACGCGATTCCATCAGGGTACGTGTATTTCGGGGTACGCATGAAGTTCCACACGCGATATCAGCAGGGTACGTGTATTTCAGGGTGCAGGGGAAGTTACACACGCGATTTCCGCAGGGTACGTGTATTTCAGGGGTGCACGTGAAGTTCCACACGCGATATTAGCAGGGTATGTGTATTTCAGGGTGCAGGGGAAGTTACACACGCGATTCCAGCAGGGTACGTGTATTTCAGGGGTGCGTGGGAATTACCACACGCAATTGGGCCCGTGCGAGCAGGGTAGACGTATCTCAGGGGTGCGCGGGAAGTTCCACACGTGATTCCATCAGGGTACGTGTATTTCGGGGTGTGCGTGAAGTTCCACACGTGATATCAGCAGGGTACGTGTATTTCAGGGTGCAGGGGAAGTTACACACGCGATTTCCGCAGGGTACGTGTATTTCAGGGGTGCACGTGAAGTTCCACACGCGATATCAGCAGGGTACGTGTATTTCAGGGTGCAGGGGAAGTTACACACGCGATTCCAGCAGGGTACGTGTATTTCAGGGGTGCGTGGGAATTACCACACGCGATTGGGCCCGTGCGAGCAGGGTACGCGTATCTCAGGGGTGCGCGGGAAGTTCCACACGCGATTCCATCAGGGTACGTGTATTTCGGGGTGTGCGTGAAGTTCCACACGCGATATCAGCAGGGTACGTGTATTTCAGGGGTGCACGTGAAAGTTCCACATGCGATATCAGCAGGGTATGTGTATTTCAGGGTGCAGGGGAAGTTACACACGCGATTTCCGCAGGGTACGTGTATTTCAGGGGTGCACGTGAAGTTCCACACGCGATATCAACAGGGTACGTGTATTTCAGGGTGCAGGGGAAGTTACACACGCAATTCCAGCAGGGTATGTGTATTTCAGGAGTGCGCTGGAATTTCCACACGCGATTGGGCCCGTGCGAGCAGGGTACACGTATCTCAGGGGTGCGCGGGAAGTTCCACACGCGATTCCATCAGGGTACGTGTATTTCGGGGTGCGCGTGAAGTTCCACACGTGATATCAGCAGGGTACGTGTATTTCAGGGTGCAGGGGAAGTTACACACGCGATTTCCGCAGGGTTCCTGTATTTCAGGGGTGCACGTGAAGTTCCACACGCAATATCAGCAGGGTACGTGTATTTCAGGGTGCAGGGGAAGTTACACACACGATTCCAGCAGGGTACGTGTATTTCAGGGGTGCGCGGGGAGCACCACACGTGAAATGCAGGTGTGGGCCCTCCCAGGTGTTCCCTCTACACCCTCTACGGCACCTGCAGGTGGCTCACACCACAGGGGCCTACCCTGCACATGTCCTGCAGGCACCCCATCCACCATGGCCATGCCCCCCAGCCAACCCACATGTCAACTTGCACTACTGCCCACCAACGCATGTCCCCCTGCACCCCCAGCCACCATGGGCACCCTCCACAGGCCCCCACCCATGTCTCCCACCACCCCCCAGCAGTGCAGGGGCACCCTCCACCAGGCCCCCACCCATGTCTCCCAGCACCCCCACCACCCAGCCACTAGGGGCAGCCTCCACCAGGCCCCCACCCATGTCTCACACCACCCCCACCCCCCGGCCACCAGGGGCAGCCTCCACCAGGCCCCCACCCATGTCTCCTAGCACCCCCACCCAGCCACCAGGGGCAGCCTCCACCAGGCCCCCACCCATGTCTCCCACCACCCCCACCCCCCAGCACTGTGGGGCACCTGCCAGCAGGCCCCCACCCATGTCCAACCATGTTCCCCACCACCCCCACTGCCAGCAGACCCCACCCATGTCTCCCACCACCTCCACCCCCCAGCCACCAGGGGCAGCCTCCACCAGGCCCCCACCCATGTCTCCCACCACCCCCACCCCCCAGCAGTGCAGGGGCAGCCTCAACCAGGCCCCCACTCATGTCTCCCACCACCCCCACCCCCCAGCCACCAGGGGCAGCCTCCACCAGGTCCCCACTCATGTCTCCCATCACCCCCACCCCCCAGCAGTGCAGGGGCAGCCTCCATCAGGCCCCCACCCATGTCTACCACCACCCCCACACCCCAGCAGTGCAGGGGCAGCCTCCACCAGGCCCCCACTCATGTCTCCCTGCACCCCCACCCCCCAGCAGTGCAGGGGCAGCCTCCACCAGGCCCCCACTCATGTCTCCCACCACCCCCACCCCCCAGCCACCAGGGGCAGCCTCCACCAGGTCCCCACTCATGTCTCCCATCACCCCCACCCCCCAGCAGTGCAGGGGCAGCCTCCACCAGGCCCCCACCCATGTCTACCACCACCCCCACACCCCAGCAGTGCAGGGGCAGCCTCCACCAGGCCCCCACTCATGTCTCCCTGCACCCCCACCCCCCAGCAGTGCAGGGGCAGCCTTCACCAGGCCCCCACTCTTGTCTCCCTGCACCTCCACCCCCCAGCAGTACAGGGGCAGCCTCCACCAGGCACCCACTCATGTCTAAACCCAGCATCCCCACCCCCCAGCCACCAGGGGCAGCCTCCACCAGGTCCCCACTCATGTCTCCCATCACCCCCACCCCCCAGCAGTGCAAGGGCAGCCTCCACCAGGCCCCCACCCATGTCTCCCACCACCCCCACCCCCCAGTCACTAGGGGCAGCCTCCACCAGGCCCCCACCCATGTCTCACACCACCCCCACCCCCCAGCACTGTGGGGCACCTGCCAGCAGGCCCCCACCCATGTCCAACTCATGTTCCCCACCACCCCCACCCCCAGCACTGTGGGGCACCTGCCAGCAGGCCCCCACCCATGTCTCCCACCACCCCCACCCCCCAGCCACCAGGGGCAGCCTCCACGAGGACCCCACCCATGTCTCACACCACCCCCACCCCCCAGCCACCAGGGGCAGCCTCCACCAGGCCCCCACCCATGTCTCACACCACCCCCAACCCCCAGCCACCAGGGGCAGCCTCCACCAGGCCCCCACCCATGTCTCCCAGCACCCCCACCCCCCAGCCACCAGGGGCAGCCTCCACCAGGCCCCCACCCATGTCTCACACCACCCCCACCCCCCAGCAGTGCAGGGGCAGCCTCCACCAGGCCCCCACCCATGTCTCCCACCACCCCCATCCCCCAGCCACCAGGGGCAGCCTCCACCAGGCCCCCACCCATGTCTCACACCACCCCCACCCCCAGCAGTGCAGGGGCAGCCTCCACCAGGCCCCCACCCATGTCTCCCACCACCCCCACCCCCCAGCACTGTGGGGCACCTGCCAGCAGACCCCACCCATGTCTCCCACCACCTCCACCCCCCAGCCACCAGGGGCAGCCTCCACCAGGCCCCCACCCATTTCTCCCACCACCCCCACCCCCCAGCAGTGCAGGGGCAACCACCACCAGGCCCCCACCCATGTCTCCCACCACCCCCACCCCCCCAGCCACCAGGGGCAGCCTCCACCAGGCCCCCACTCATGTCTCCCTGCACCCCCACCCCCCAGCAGTGCAGGGGCAGCCTCCACCAGGCCCCCACTCATGTCTCACACCACCCCCACCCCCAGCCACCAGGGGCAGCCTCCACCAGGCCCCCACCCATGTCGCACACCACCCCCACCCCCCAGCCACCAGGGGCAGCCTCCACCAGGCCCCCACCCATGTCTCCCAGCACCCCCACCCCCCAGCCACCAGGGGCAGCCTCCACCAGGCCCCCACCCATGTCTCACACCGCCCCCACCCCCCAGCAGTGCAGGGGCAGCCTCCACCAGGCCCCCACCCATGTCTCCCACCACCCCCACCCCCCAGCCACCAGGGGCAGCTTCCACCAGGCCCCCACCCATGTCTCACACCACCCCCACCCCCCAGCAGTGCAGGGGCAGCCTCCACCAGGCCCCCACCCATGTCTCCCACCACCCCCACCCCCCAGCACTGTGGGGCACCTGACAGCAGACCCCACCCATGTCTCCCACCACCTCCACCCCCCAGCAACGAGGGGCAGCCTCCACCAGGCCCCCACCCATTTCTCCCACCACCCCCACCCCCCAGCAGTGCAGGGGCACCCACCACCAGGCCCCCACCCATGTCTCCCACCACCCCCACCCCCCAGCCACCAGGGGCAGCCTCCACCAGGACCCCACTCATGTCTCCCTGCACCCTCACCCCCCAGCAGTGCAGGGGCAGCCTCCACCAGGCCCCCACTCATGTCTCCCACCACCCCCACCCCCCAGCCACCAGGGGCAGCCTCCACCAGGTCCCCACTCATGTCTCCCACATCCCCCACCCCCCAGCAGTGCAGGGGCAGCCTCCACCAGGCCCCCACCCATGTCTCCCACCACCCCCACCCTCCAGCAGTGCAGGGGCACCCACCACCAGGCCCCCACCCATGTCTCCCACCACCCCCACCCCCCAGCAGTGCAGGGGCAGCCTCCACCAGGCCCCCACTCATGTCCAATACATGTCTCCCATCACCCCCACCCCCAGCACTGTGGGGCACCTGCCAGCAGGCCCCCACTCATGTCCAACTCATGTACCCCTGCACCCCCACCCCCAGCAGTGCAGGGGCAGCCCCCACCAGGCACCCACCCATGTGCAACTCATGTTCCCCAGCCAACATGTCATCACAATCTAGATCCCTGGTCCCTATGGTCAGCCTCCAAATGCAAAACACCCACCCGAGTATTGCATCCACCCACTCATAATTTGCAATTACATCACAGAACACCAATTGCAAGTTCCGAAACAAACACATTTCCCTCACATACACCCAATGGGTGTCAGTGAATCTCAAAACACATATAATGAAATGCATGAAACCAATGAGATACCACACATTGAAGTTCACCAAAAATAATATGTATTAAAGGAAACATCAATAGAATAAAAAATGAAGAAACAGAAACGTGAATGTACAAAAATGAAAAGAAGCATGTCCGTCAAAAAAAGCAAAACCAAAAATAAAAATCCAAAGTAATGTCCAAAGTCAATGTCCACAAAACAAAATCCAATGGGAAATAAAAAAGAAAGCCATTGCTCCATGGTCAAAAATAGAAAAAAAATACAATCCAACTGTCAACTATGTACATGGGAACAATCCAGGGTCCATTATCCCAACAAAATAAAGGAAACCTATCTAACTACACCAACTAATAAAATAAACTATATACAAAAATGTGGCCAATGTCCGAAAGGTCCAAATAAAATAAAAACAAAAATGAAACCTAACACTACCTAGAAAATATGTACAAGGGCAGCGGGCTAGTTTCACGGCTCACTTGTGGATGTTCCGGGCCAGGGCATCATCGAACTCCTCCTCAATGTCCCGGAGGCGGTCCTCCTCCATGGCCCCGAGGGTCCGCAGGGCCGCCGACGTCTCCACCTCCAAACCCCTGCGGATTGCCTCGAGGCACTCGCCCCGCCTCAGGGCCCTCCGCATGGAGTTCTCTGCCCTGACCATTGTGAGCCGTGCCTCTTCTGCCCGCTGCCGCTCTGCATCTATGGCGTGGCCCAACCGCTGCCACACGGAAGACACTCTCTGTCCTGGGTCCTCCTGCCCTCCGGCCGATGACTGCCCCTCCGATGTCGAAGGCCCCGAGCCTACATGGCTCCCACCACGTTGCTGCTGCTGCTGTGCCTCTGCCCATGCACTGCCTCCTGCTGCCTGCACATCCTCCGCCGGCTGGGGTGCAGTTGTTGATGTGGCCACCCCTGCTGGACGTCCGACTCCCGACTGTGGCAGGGATGCCTCCTCCACCAGCCTGGCCGCACTGTCAGAGGCAGCTCCACAGGGCACCCAGGTGACTGATGGGTGGGAAGATGGCACAGAGGACGACTGGCGCGTAGGGGGTCCAGTTGAGGAGGGGGTCGGAGCAAGCCCCATCAGACGGAGGAATCCGGCCTGGGTGACCTGTCCCAGCAGGCTGACGTGGTCAACGAGCCATTCGAGATGACTCGCAGTCTCTTCATGAAAAGACTGCAGGTCACCTCGCATGGCCCGTTGACGCAACGCCACACCAGCCAGGACAGGCTCAACCCGGACCTGGATAGCCACGTCCGCAGGCAGAGGAAGGCCAGTTGACGTGAGCTCATCCCCTGCCTGAAAACGGGTCTGGACGTAGGCATCCCTGCTGGTGCAAGATGATGCAGGGACAGGATCGGGGACAGGATTGCACACAGGCACCTCCGCGGCGGCCTGTGCTGCCTCCTGTCCCTGGTCTTGCACTGCACCACTAGCACCAGTGGGATCCCCACCTCCGGACCCTGTCTCTGGTGCTTGCACGGCCTCCTCCTCCACCAAACCCCCCACCAACCTGGATGACTCCGTGCCATCTTCCCCTGTTGGGCCCTGTGGGGTCCCAGCTGCCCCTTCTGCTGCCGAGGAGTCCAACTCCAACCTCCGCCTCTTGGACCTCCCCCCGGCAGCTGCGGCCTGGGACGCGGCACCGGACTCCTCACTCCCCGACGAGATGACAACCTGGGAGGGGAGCCGGGCCTTGCGTCTCCGGCTGGCGGTCGGATCCCCGCCGCTGTGCTCCACAGCACCTTCTCCGCCCTCTTCATCAGTTGACGCTGCAGACAGGGAGAAACAAAACACAGGCATCAGGGCACTGTACAATGGACACATACACACATGACAGTTGTACATGAGTGGCATTGGCAAACCTCAGACATGTCATCACAATCCCCAACACACATGTCATTACAACTCGCACACAAGAGCCATACCACAGCCATATCGCAACTGCCACCACCATCCATACACATACAACAGCATGAGCAGCCAAAGGTGAGCCAGACATCACATGCAACACAGGAAGTGCACCACACATGTACACACACCACCACACTTGCATGCATGTGCACACCTCTGCCAAGTGTCGCACTGTTCAGACGGGCATCCATGTCACATCTGCCAGTCAGGCTTCCACATACCGCTGTCACATGCATCCATGTTGCATCACTGTTGCACCCTTGTCAAATACACACACATGCACATGTACACAGTGCTGATACATGCAGCTGAAAACAACATACATGCGTGACATCACGGACATGTCTACTTACATACACATTCATCCAAACATGTGCGCCCACACAACTGCATTTGGCATGCAAGCCTACACACACAAGCACCATCCATTACTCACACATTACATCCCTCGCATGTGTCAGCCCCACGGCCCTGTACACCCCCACCCATACTCGACCCCATACAAACAGATGTGCAACCTGCATACTACTGAATAATCACCACACGCACTGCTCACAATCAGGATGCATGTACACTCACCGCTCGACTCCAGACGGGTCTGCTTCTCAAGGACCTGGACGTGGAGTGCTGGGGATATGCGTTCCAGGACCCTCATCTGTTCTTCCGACAAGTGGCCCCGGCGCCCCTTGGCATCCGCTGCCTTCAAGAGGCGCCGGGCCTTGTTCAGGGTCCTGGACCTGAAGTCCTCCCAGCGCGGCTTGACATGTTGTAAGTCACGGACTGCCACCCCCTCCGCGTTGATGGCAGTCACGATGTCAGTCCAGATCCGAGTCCGTCCTTCCTTGTCGGCGCGGGAACTTCCGAAGAGGGCATCATACTGCCCCAGGACTTGCTCCACCAGGACACCAACTTCGGTGGCACTGAAGCTGGTGCCCCTCTGCCTCTCTGGCCAGGGGTTGTCAGTGGTCACAGATGGTGTTTGCCCCGACATGACAACCCCAGAGGCAGGAGTGGGTGGGCATCTGGGTCCTGGGGCTGGGCTGTGGAGCGATGGAATCCCAGTCGGGAGTCTTCGGTTCCAGCAGGGGTGGTCACAGCAACAGCACCCCTGGCTGATGTGCAGGCAGCAAATGGCAGGGCACGTGGGCAGCAGGCAGTCAGGCAGCAGCAGATGGCAGGTGGGAGCATGCTCGGGGCTCTGGGGGGCAGTAGTTCGGCCTTCTGGGCAGGAGCGTGGTCTTCCGTGTGCTTACGCGTGGCCAGCTTGATACGGAGTGATTTGGCACGTGAAAAATCGGCACGTCAGCGTGTAATTCGAGGAAAGGCCCTTAGCGCGTAAGTGCGCCTG
Organism: Ambystoma mexicanum; assembly: GCF_040938575.1. Classification (NCBI taxonomy): domain Eukaryota; kingdom Metazoa; phylum Chordata; class Amphibia; order Caudata; family Ambystomatidae; genus Ambystoma; species Ambystoma mexicanum. Next base: position 1,341,448,827 of record NC_090932.1, read on the forward strand.
CACGCATACGCATTTTCATTGGACAGAAGGCCCCTCAAGCGCAAGCGCCCCTGTGACGTGATGCATACAGACGTGCATGCGCATTTCAGCGCGCGTGAAAAACTGCACGTCCGCTTGTAATACGAGGAAAGGGCCCATGCGCGTAAGCGCGCCTGGAAACTGCACGTCCGCGTGTAATACGAGGAAAGGGCCATGCGCGTAAGTGACGTGACGCGCGCGTGCGTTTCCCTCAGCACGGGTTAAAGGTGAGCGGGCCCAGCAGTTCGCTGTACGTGCCTTTCGTGGAGACCGACGTGTGTTGCTGCTTCCTGTTGTTTCGCGCGCCATCACAACTTCACAGCTATCAAGGACGTATCTCTTCTTTTGGCGGGGGTATTGGCTACGCGTGTTTTTCTGCATCGCGCTAGTCAGACGGTGAGTCGCACACGCTCTTTTTCACACTGCGGGTGCCCCTGTGTATCGCACCCATTTTCGATGTCATAGTAGCCTGCGTGTCCCACGCGTACGCGTTATTCGTGTTACTGGGTGCCACCGCGTACTGCGGGAGGTTGAATCCACGCACGTAGGCTGCAGGGTTGCGTGCACGGTTTTACTGCAGTTTTGGGGTGCATGAGCGTTGCGTGACCTGTCACCACATCACCGGGGTCACATACAGCCTTGCAGGTGCAGGGGGGCTGTTAACATCTTGCTTCCCACCCCCTTCACCCCAATTTCCCAGGTCAATTGTGGTGTACACCTCCCATTGGCACCACTCCATCTGTGCCAGCACTACTACATCTGTGCCATGGTTGGGAGGCCACCAACGGTGAGGGGCGCCTCAGATGGGCATACTCCTCGTGGCGGGCGTGGTCGGGGACGTGGCCGTGGTGACCAGGGAGTAGGGGGACTCCAGGGTGTCCAGGGCAGCCACAGAGGGGGAAGAGGCAGGGGTGCGCCACTTGAGCACAATGTTGTGCCATGTGTCGGTGCAGCCATGCCACCACCCCCTGTGGTTCCGGGGGATGCAGCTCCTGCATCTGGCACTGGCACCCATATGACCCGGCAGTCCGTTCCATCGACTGCCACGGGCCCAAGGGTAGGGTAGCTGCAGGTGCAGCTGTGGACACCGCCAACCAGGCTCAGGGTCTGCCAGCGCAGGCTGCGTTGGCACTTGAAGAGCGCTAGGTAGATCTCCAACAGGCCAGGGGGGAAACCATAGGGGCAGGCCGGGCTGCTCAGACCAAGACACGTGTCCCTGGGGCAGTCATGTCATCTGCTGCCCCGAACAGCCGGGTGTTGGCAAGTGCAGGGGCAGATGCACCCAACAGCACCCCGGTTGTGAGTCTGCCACCCAGGACCGTTGCAGCCAACGACCCTGCCACAGCTGATGGTGCTGCGCAGGGTCCATTAGTGGGCACCCAGCTGCCACTGACACAAGTCAGGCCTTTGGTCATCCCTTTTTGTGTACAATGTGTGTACAATGTGTTTGCCTGCTCTTCCTACTAAAATAATCACAGGCAGAGACCTACATTTCTGGGAGAACAACTACTGGAAGCACCTAGGAATAAAAAATTCCTACCAGACTTACACTCCTATCAGCACACATACAGATAGTACAGGACAACACATTCGCACACTATACATATTGATAAATCACCAATAGAAATGTGATGTGCCAATTGTCCTTAATGCTGTGCATCATCTAGACCCCTGAGCTCCAGGAATATTTGATTTGGTTTGAAGTTGTTTATTCTCAAAAAGTTAACACTTTGCTCATTCAATCTGCATAGCCCTTGTCTGTACTGCTGCAAACCAAACATAAGGGTTATATTTGTATTTCCAATTGCCAACATTTATGCATAATGATATGGAGAATTGTACAAAAGCTTTCTTACAAATGTTAGTTGTGGAGTGTCTTGTTTCAAATTGCAAGTTCTGCCTGAAGGCATGTAGAGGCATGAGCTATTCCATAGCCATTCTTCTGTGCCTAACTATTCTCCATTCAATCCATAAACGCCATATTGGTATGGGCTCCTTCAACCCTAAAGAAGGCTGAATGCTACATTCATGAATGAATACATCAGCTAAGGAATAAGGAATATGAAATGCATTGGGAATTCTAACCCCACTCTATTGTATCTTTATATATAATGAATGGAGGAACACCTGACTATTGAGCACCTTTAGGCTGCTCAAAGGCTTGTTGACAAAAAAAGCAGGAATTTATGAAAACATTTACATAAAGATCTTTATTCAGGCCCCTAATGTAGGTTGAAAACCTATGAATCCATTTTTGCTCCAACTTGTGTGCTCTGTTAGATATCAAACAATTGTTGCTGTCAGGCTGCCATTCCAAATCATTTGCAGTGTGATTCACTGATAAAAATGGTTTTATTTATTGTATTGACTGGAGATTGATTTAGTCAGCATTTCATCACATGGGCCCCGGATTACATACATTTAATTTTTAGTATTGCAGTTCATGACATTTCTCAATGTCTAGGTGAATGTAACGTGTGTAAATGTTCATTTGATTTGTGGCCCTACATTTGGCTTGTACAAGTTAATCTCTGATGTTCCTGCCTCTTTTCAAATCAAGTATGAGGGCTTTTTTTTTTTTTTTATTGTGTTAACTGAATTAACAGTTTTTACAAAAGAAAATCCTATTTCCTCAAAAACTTTTGTATGTTTTCACATTTTGTTTCTTCAAATTGCTTGTGCAGTTGCTTATCGAAGGGCTAAGTCCTTTAAGGTTTTTCTGGTCATTGACAGATAGCGTCCAAGTTCAAACTATGCAGAAAGTTTACAAAAGCGATGACTGCCCATTCATCAAGAAAGACCACCTCGTCCAGTCTTGAAAATTCAGAATAGAGGTGACCTAGGTGGGTTTCCCTGTTGCCAGTTGTACCCGGGCAATGGAGAATCAAGTGTTTTAGGCTCTCCTTTAAGTCCTGATTCAGACAAAAACGGCAAGAGTCAGTCACAGATTTGCCTCAAGTTCTCAAGAACTCGTTTGTTTTTAAAATGTTCAGTCTTGCTCACAAGAAAGTCGAACGAAAGATCTTATTCGGGAACATCAGTAAATAACTGATAGGCTCATTTATTTTTTGGGAAAAAAGCGACAGGTGGGTCGCAGATTTTTAATTCAGAGCTTTCAGCTCTGTGTCACAAAAGTCAAATTATTTCAATTTTTTTTGCCGTCTTTGTTGGATTAACCAAGAGCTTGTCCTCTGAACTTCCTATTGGTTTTTATGTATCCAGGTTGTTAGCATTTTGTTTGAGCCTTTCTTGATTTCTTCTTGGATTAGTGTGTAGATTTTCTCCTTAAATGATCTCACTTCCCTGTAGAACATCAAGCTGTTAAGGGATACCGTGCCTTCGAGTGAGATAAGGCTGCGTTCTCTTTTTATGAGAGTTATTGACGTAGAGATAGGCAGTATGAGGGCATTAGGAACATTCACCAAGTCTTGAACTATGTACCAAAGGTGTTTCACAAGTTGTTTGATTTTTGTGATCTTTTTGGTACACATATTTACATAGACTATGGAATTATCACAACCTGGTTTATCCTTGATTCCAAGTAAAACCTCTCTTAGAGTAAATAAGGCACTTTTGGCAGACGTTTTAAAAGGATTAGGGGGGATAACCCTGTTCTTGTAGTCCCTCTTTTAACTGGAGTAATCCTCTATATATGTACAATGTTGTTTGATTCCAACTAACTGACCATACTGTTGCTTAGAGCCTTTGGGTGATGCCTGGAATAAAATAGCATGGAGTTGTGATCAAATGTTTTTCTGAATACATGTATGCATAGTGTTATTCCAGTGAAGAATGGGAATATCCAAAAATGCCTTTTGTTCTCTTTCATAAAGAATTCAATCATTCTGCAAATGTCTACAGAGTGTCTATGTTGCCTTTTCAAATATTTAAAATATAAGAAAAGATCACTGTCCAGCAGAATACATTATTCTGGAATCTGTTGTTGTTAAAAATGTGATTTCCTCAAACTAAGCCATGTGGATGTTTGCTAAATTGCACGCAAAGTGCCCCCTTGGCTGTTCCTTGAATGTTTCCATAAGGGTAATTAAAATCTGAAGGAACTGTTTCAGGTCTTTGTCTTTCATTTAGTTTAGCTTTGACTATGTTAATAGTATGTCTTTGTGGTGTCTTGTGGTGTCTTTGTATATAGAGACACCACATCAAATATGAATGGTATATTTTCTAGGAGGTCGCATTTCAACCATTCCACTCTTTTGATGATGTATGATGTATCTTTAAAAAGAAACTCTAGTGCATTGAGCTTGTAAAAATAATTAAATATACCTCTCACCCTGCTCTAATACAGACCCATAGAGAGATGCAATGTTCATGATGGATTTGAAGGATGTTAATGTATTTTTGGTGAAACATAAAACACAAGATTATGCATGTCTCTACTTGAGAATGGAAATCTCTTTCAAGGCCTGCGTGGTTATCCTAAATCTGTATCTACTACCACTGAAGTAAAGCAAGATCCTCAGGCACAACAGGTATGTTCCAGCAAGTTTCTTTATTCAGGTTACATTAAGATGGCTAGTCAGGACCACTGGCTCTCATCAGCCAGACAGGGGCTCTCCAACTGCCTGAGTCTAGAACCTTTGCTACAAGCATTCCCTCACTCACACCATAACATTCTCTCTGTCACAACAAACATTCTCTCTTACATCACCAGACTTCTACATCCATCCCAAGCACTATACAACACATCTCCCTTCTTTCCAGATCTCACCACATCACAGTGAAGCACATCACCACAGATCTCCTTTCTTCACATAAAGCAAACCTCTGTCATTCCCAAGTCCGCACTGGCTTGAACACATCACAAACAAACAGCCATCCTGTCGGCCAAAAAACACACCTATGACTCCAGAATCCAAAATACCAATTCCAGAACCAAGGAATTATTCAATATTCTAAATGAGCTTGAGTCCCCGGCACCTCCCCACTCAGGATTGCATCACAAACGCAGAATGGTGCACTAAAATACAGCAAGCCCTCGCAGAAAAAAAATCAGCCTTCTCCAAAACAAAATCAAAGCTAAAAAAGCAAATCTCTGCAAGAGCCACCAGCCATCTCACCTCAACCATGATAAAACGCCCCCCCTCTGCCCTCCTTCTCGCAAGTAATACCCAAGGAAGTCGAAAACATCATCAAAAGCCTAAAACCCTCTCATTGTCAAGGAGATGTCTGCTCTGCCACTATCATCAAGGAAGGATCTAAAATCTTAGCCCCCTTCATCACCACCGTGATAAACTCCTCATTCGCCTCCAACCACGTTCCCAACAACCTCAAGGAAGCCTGGGTCATGCCACTACTTAAGAAAGCCAATCTCGACCCTAACATCCCCACCAACTATAGACCCATTACCACTGTCCCTTTCCTCCTAAAGATTCTGGACTGTGTGGCCTATCTGCAAATTCAGAAACACTTAGATGAGAACAACCTCCTTAGTCTTAGACAATCTGGCTTCAGACCCAGACATGAAACTCAGACAGCCCTCTTAGACCTAAAGATCCAAATCGACGAGGCGGAGGACAAAGGCAAACTAGCAATCCTCCTACTGCTTGACCTATCTGCAGCCTTTGATCTCGTCGACCACCAAATTCTCGCCAAACACCTGTCCACAGCAGCAGCATTCTCCTCCAACGCATCTGATTGGATCGAATCCTTCTTAGCAGACTGAACCACCAGAGTTTTTTCACCCTCAACCTCAGCAGACCCCACCCCGATATTGTGTGGCGTCCCACAGGGTTCCTGTGTGTCACCCACATTATACAACATCTTCAAGAAGCTTCTCTTTGACTGCCTGGACAACCTGGGTGTCGTCTACACTAATTATGCAGACGACACTCAAGTCTGCATCCCCCTCACTGGTTGCTATGACCATGACTCCAAACTGCTCAACATTATCTATCTCGAAATTTAAGCCTGGATGGCTGACAATGGCCTCTGTGTCAATGATGACAAGGTGGAGTTAATGATTGTAGGCACTCAGGCACGCCTGAATAAACTCGATAGCAGATAATCCTCTTTTGTCATTGACAACAACACTATCATCGTCTCCAAAGAGATAAAAACAGGTCAATAGTGTTGCATCCTCCACAGCCTATACAAACAAACTGATCTACAGCTGCAAATCTTTTGTATCCATAAGCAGCTGCTTTACGTTGGCTAGAGCAATATCAATAAAATTGATTATTGCAACACACTATTCCTCGGCACCTCTGAGCACGACTTAAACAAACTCCAGGTGCTTCAAAATAACTCACTAAGACCAGCACTCAATCTACCGAGATCCTCCGACATCTCCGCGCATGGACACTGCCCATCCGTGACAGAATCACCTTACGCACTCTGGCCATCATGCACAAATGCCTCACTAACTCTGCTCCGAAATACCTGGCAGATAAACTCTGTCCCCACCAACCCACACGCATCAACAGATCCTCTCATGCCCCAAACCTAGTGGTCCAAGGTACAATCTAAAATCAGCAGGAGGATCCAGTTTCCCAGTCCAAGCCCCCAAACGCTGGGATGCCATCCCCACCACCCTCAAATAGAAATCTTCCTTCCTCACCTTCAAATCTGGTATAACAAAAGTGGCTAAGCAACAATCCTTCTCAGTAAGAGGTTCGCTGCCTCTCCTGTTTCGACCCTTCTGTAACCAGGGTCCACTATTGCAATTCCACTTGTGTATCTCACATCCTGACCCAGCTGTAACCAGGGTCCTACTTGTTGTTCATTATCTTTATGACCTGTATGCCTGTTTATACCTGTAACCTATGTTTTCAAGCGCCCAGTTACCCCAGGGTTCGGTGTGCGATATAAGTAATACACAAATACAAATACAAACCACACACACACACACATACACACACACACACACAGTTTGCCTTTTTATTGATAGACTCAACTCATGAACAATAACATTATGGAAGGCGTCCCCAATTTCTACTAGGACTGAATCTCCACAGCACAACCACTCTAACATGACAGAGGTACATCCCTCTTTCTACTCAGGCTGAATCTTTACAAACACAAGCACTCTCACATGCCGTAGGTCACACCGCCTTTCTATTTGGGCTGCATCTTTACGGAACAACCACTAACATGGCAGAGGTCAAACCCCCTATCTACGGATGGCATAAACAATGCAAAATGACAGATGTAAAACCCCCTAGCCACACTGGCGGGCATAAACAATGCAGCATGACAGAGGTAAAACCCCCAATATACACTGGCTGGCATAAACAATGCAACAACCACACACTTTTGGTGAAAGGCGTACACACCACCCCCTATCTACCATGGTTGGCATCAGCAATGTCACAACCACTCTCATTTGGTGGAAGGGGGAAAATACTTTCATACCCAAATTATGATAATTCTTTTTTTTAAACGCTCGCACTATGACATTTTACTTCTTGACATGGTCCTAAAAGTCCACAGCTGATCATAGCTTTAAGCCTGAAATTCCTCAAATGGGTTATTCCTTTCATTTGTATGACACCACCTTGCACATGTATTTGCACTCATTAGCATTAATCCTTAAGACATTTATAGATGCTAAAATCCTAAACGTCCTTATTGCTGCCATGCAACATGGTGCAAACATTCCTCAATAAAGCTAAACTAAATGCATATCATATTTCAGTTGGAGGACATCTGCGGCATGGCAGAAAGTAAAACACTACTTCTTTAGTCTAGCGTTGCTCTAGAAACCTCTGACTATGAGCCTTAAACCTGAACAGTACCTGTGAAGCTCAGCAACATCATTCATAAACCATGCCGTTCTGCATGGGACTTCTGAATTCTTCACCTTAACAACGCTCCACCCGCTGCACACAAAAAAACCTGATCTCATCTGCTTCTAGTTGACAGCACACTTATAAACCGGCGGCCATCACTCATTGATGGCAACATTTCCCTCCATCATGCAGGCAGTCCTTTACTTTCCAGGCCGCTTCTACCAGCCCTGCCTTTAGTGCTCACATGACCTTCCACCCCTTTGGATCAATGGACTATTGCAGAACGTGATGAGCAAGGCATCCCAACGTGTCCTGCAACTGGCTACAGATTGGGTGATGTCACCATTTTTGCCCGATCTTCATGGAGCACGGACCTCTCCATCCTGGCCATGTGATGACACTGCATCTCTTTCCTGGCTTCAACTCAAGCCAGCACACATCCTCTGCTGCTCAGATCCTCTGAACCTCCGCTACCTCTTTATGGAAGGCAATGTTAACAAGCCACGGACACATCGGCCTTCCTAGTGTACCACCGACGGCACTTCCTCTTAACTCCCCACAGGTGGGTGACATCTAAAGCTCTACTATGCCCCGTAGCATGACCATGCCACTTTTTAGTCACCACACGGTTAATCTTACTGTTACCCGGGCATCACACATTGCTGGGCTTTCTTACATTCTCCACCTTCGGAGCCTAGTCACTGAGCACCCTTTCCCTTTTGTCCTGTATGTTTCTCCCTTGCCCTGCACTATTGGGCTTTGGCACAATCACTGGTTTCGCCCCCCTTTTTGGCACTGGCACCATGCATGTTTCTTCTACATTATACAGTCACACAGTAATCTGCCATCTTGGCACTGGGACATCAAATGGGGAAAAACTCCCCAGGTCTTCGGCCTGGGACTTCTGCACTTTACTGGTATTCAGCACCGTTTTCCTCACCCTGTTGCTTCTACAGGCAACACCCCTTGTTTACCTGCCCTGGGTAATGGCCCTGTAAGATGAGACTTCTACCCTTTCTTTCTCTCTTTGCCCTGGGTGATGGGACTCGGTACGCCTTTTTAAAGAGACACAAAACTCAACGAATGTTAACATTACGGAAGGTGTCCCCACCTTTGTACTCGGGCTGAATCTTTACAGAACAACCACTCTACATGAAGGAGGTACAATCCCCCGTTCTACTCCGGTTAGATCTAAAAAAAAATCAACCACTCTCACAGATATATCATGCTAACAGGATGGAGGTCAAATCCCCTATCAGCTGTGGCTTGCATAAACAATGCAGCAACCACACACGTTTGGCAGAAGGCGTACATACCCACCTATCTACTCAGGATGGCGCAAGCCATTCAACAACCACACACTTTTTCGGAGGTGTACATACCCCACAATCTACTCCGGCTGGCATAGACAATGCAACAACCATTCTAATATGACTATTTTGGTTTAAAAGTGCACTGCATTGCTTGACTAAAAGTCCATTGCTGACAATTCGTCAAGCAGGTTAAAATAGTGCTCTCTCTCACCACTTTCACCCTATCCAGCTGGTCAATATACTCACACTATGACAACATACATTTTATCATAGCCCTAAAAGTCCATAAATGCTCACAGCTCCTAACCTAAAATTCCTCAAATGATTAATCACTAACACACACTCTAGTGTTAATTTCCTCAAACATATCCAGCTCTAACCAGAAAACCATACCGAGGTCATGAATGATGCATTGACATCCTGATATGCACTATAAACATAGTATCTCACAATGCTGGTAATTACCCATAGTCACATACTTCTCATATGGATCTCAGCATTCCACATGTCAGTCACACACCTGTCCTTTAACAGAAACCCTGACACATCACTGCTAGTTGCGAAATTCTAAATATACAGTTCAATAGGTCATTATAACCACGTAAGGCATCTCCCTTTTTTTGGCTTCTGTCTACAAACCCCAAATGATAACAGATGTTGAAAGATTAAAACATAATAACTAACGAGCACTGGGCACTTCACTGATATTTCAGCCCACGTTAAGTCATCCAAAAACGTTTCATTTCTTCCTACGATGCTGTTAGGATAAAACCAATGTACACTTCTTCCTCAGTTACCGATAGACCAAAGACACAGTACCTCAAGTTCGTATTGCACTGCTTGGCATCCAGAACGTCATGGATAAACTAACTTGAATTCCCCTTTCAAGGAAATAACCTTCACCAAGTTGGAACGCTTCCAAACCAACGTGCTGACACCTTGATTAAATGTGCCATAGCTGCGCCATGGAGAGATACCTCATATCAAAATAATACCACACAATGAGTTTGTCACGTATCATCAACGCTCTGACGTCCTTTCCTCAAATAATTCCTGCTCTAAAGGGAATCCATTACCAGGGCAAGCCTCACCGAAAAGTTAGGCACGATACTGCTCTCGGCATTCCATCAATCGCCATCCCTCACCGCAGATCATCTGACATCACCATTGATTTTTCCCACTGCGGAGGGCAGCATAGCTCTGTGTCTCCAATGGCTGCTTCTGCTATCTTCCCGATTGGGGATGCAGGTAGATGGCTGCTGTATTGCTGCAGTTTATAGGAGGCCGCGCACCAGCTAAGTACTGACCAGTACTGTTTGCTGTGTATCATATTTTCCTGCTGGACTCGTGATTAAAGCCCCGTTGGAGCTCCGTGTCTTCATCTCATTGTCTCTGCAGCGGCTCGGTGTTCTGAGATTGTTTATGCCTCCGGAGGACGTCTGATTCAGCAACACCTAGCCTGCCTGGCTTTGACCGCCGGAAAGAGGAGGTGACTCTTTGCCCCCATTGAAGTGTTGTGCCCCCATCGGTACTTTGTACTAGTGCTTGTTAGCAGATAGTGTGCCTAATACCCCCATTGTTTCTTTTCTTTAAGGCTGGCTATTCGAGGGAGGCTCCACCTATCCTTCTCGTGAGATACCCCTTCAGCCTCCATTTAATCCCATTTCCCGGCGCACCCGCGCCACGCACCAGCTAAGTACTGACAAGTACTGTTTGCTGTTCGCGGGTCGCCAGGTGCCCTGCTTTAATCTGCTAGGCGGCTGCCTTGCTGTTTAGCGAGCAAGTAGGCTATTGTTGATTATTCATTCATCTTATTTTGAATTTGCTGGTACCTTTTTCTTTTTTTAAATTTTTAAAAATTTTTTTTTTTTACTATTTATATAATCATAATTGTGCTGCTGTTAGCGTGCGAAGCGGCATATCACTCCTCTTAGCCTACCCAGGTTCATGCTACAGGGGAAGTAGCCATAAGTGATATCCGTGTGAATTGAGTAATTGACGTATTTATTTATTTGTTTATTTATTTATTTGTTTATTAATTTATTTGTTTATCTACTCTAATTTATTATTGCACTAAGCCACCTGCTGAATGACACATTACACTCTGACCACTAGTATGCCACCCATTTCAGAGTTACGAGCAAAACTGGATGGTCAATGTCGTAATACCACATCCACAAAAACGCTCCTTCAGAGTCGTCTGACGACCTTATTACTAAGTGCCGGTCGCATAAATTCTAAGCGCTCAGCTTCAGTGTCTGATGATATTAGATTATGCTCAAGCGAGAGCGCAGTTCTCGAGGGTGAGGGCAATGTCGACCATGTGCTTCATACAATCCAGTCTGTTCCTTTGGTGGCAAGCATAGTTGATCAGTCGCCTTGTATCATGAGTTCTGACCCCTCACAGTCAATTGCCCCTAGTCCTACTAATGTTGAAAGCAGTTCGAATGGTGCCCCAACAGACACCACGATAATGGCCGCCTGTCTTCCTGAAGACACGCCTCCCCTATCATCTGATCTACCGGGTGACAAAATGCCACAACCTGTATTATGCTCTGTTCTGGCCCAACAAAAGCTGAGGCAAGCTCATGCGCACTTAACAATGATATGGGAAATTGAGGAGGAGGACATTGAACTTATGAACCTCACAAATAAAACTGAGGAAGAAACTAATGAAGTATTATATATTTCCTCGAACACTGGTGACTTAATTCAGTTTGAAGCAGGTAACAAAAGTTGTTCCAGTGCAAATATTGAAGCCTTATCACCTGTGCTGTCCCAGGGGGAAAACATGCAGTGGTACCAATAATTTCACCCACAAATAATGAAAACCCCCCCATTGAATATACCGATGAATCAGTATCATTTATAGCACGCACACCAAGGCAACCACGTTTTGATCAGGGTGCACGGGTCTCTGATTTCTTTTTGAACCCCATTTACAAAGATAGGAGTTCTTTTCCGGAGGCTCCGGCCTTGAATAATACCCTTGCGGCCAAGAATACAGCTTTACTAGCCATTGCGCAACTATATGAGGTCTTAGACCTGAAAGTTAATAAACAGACCACCTATATTGAACAATTACTCCTAATAAACTCAAAAATTGAGGTTGGACCCAAGACGGTCCCGCAAGTCCCTAAGCTGAATAGTGACAAACTCTCACAGTCAGCTTTCACGCAAACATCTGAGACTGACTGCATTTCTTCTTTGTCCATGCAGCCGTCCGTCGTGCCGAATAAGCACAGTTTATTGGCTGTAGACCAAAGTTCAAACATCGCGGGGGAGGCCAATTCAATTACTAATTCCCCTAAGGTACCGGAGCCCTTATCCTCTGCCTCAGCAGTGGCCCCAACTTGGTCTATAGTTGCCGCCACTCCTGCGGCCACGGTACAGTCCAAGAAAGATCGGCCTCCCCAAACCCCACCTCTCACAAATATATTTGAAGCATTTAGCACAGTAACTTCCAAATCCAGCAGCTCACGAGCAAGCAAAAAACGAAAAGTGCTAGTGGCAAAATCTCAGATAGCTAGCTCAAAGCTGCCCATCGGAATTAAAAGGAAGAATTTAATGTACTCGCCTATAGATCAGTCTTGTGCAATTGCTTCCAAGCCTAGCATTGACGCTCAGGTTGTACAACAGAGGGTTGTTCCAGCGTTGCAATATAAACCATTAGATGAATTGGCGCAGCTGGTGACAACCATTGAAAATCAGTGAACATCTCAGATAAACTTGCCAGAGACAATGCCACCAATGTCCTCTGCTGTGACTGCGAAGGCCATCATTGAGCCCCATGAACAAGAATTCATGGCCCAGAGCATCCCTGATTTGGTAGTGATTCAGAAACAAATTCAAAGTTCTATTGAATCTTATTTAAAGCTGCGGCCAAGTCAGTCATCACAGATGTCAATGGCTGAGCAATGTTATTCACAACAACCAATGATCTCATGTTGTTCATGCCACAGCCCAGCACTCCAAAACTAAAGCTGTGCAAAACATAAATATGAATGATCTCACAGAGCAGGTTGCATCAAATACCGAAGCTCTTCAGAAAGTCGAGTGCCCTACAAATAACTTACAAGAAGAGATTAGGGCTTCTGTTGAGGCTTATTTGGCACTGAATTCCAAAGCTAATCCAGCTGAAAACCATGAACAACATCCGTTGCAAATGCTTCGGGCCCCAACTCCAAATCTGGTGCCAGTCTCACGACAAGAGATACGGGATGAAATTAAAGCGTCTATTGAACCTTATGTCTAGCAGTCAAAGCCCACTAATCAAAATGCTATGACGAAAAAAGGGTTTCCTTCACTCAGGCCCTTTCTAAAGAGGCCCAACCAGCATCTCCTAGTCATCAAGAGAGGTGGGCCCGGTCCCCAGCAAGATTGTTAACTCAGACAAGAGAACGTTCTGTTCAGAATAAGGAAAAGACAGATCAGACTTACCATCGTTTTATTATTAAGTGCCGAGACACGCCATTTAAAACATATGATTTAAACCGGTCCAGTGTACTTAACATTTGTGCAGAAATTCTGGCCTTATCTGCTATATCATCGGTGGATATTGAGCAGATTGAATTTATAAATCACACCGATTTGTCATCTGCCCGGTTATACATCCGGTCATCTTTGGTGGCAGAGACCTTTTGGCAGTCTAGAATGTCCTTATTTGATTTGGGGTTCAGTTTAACGCAAGAAACTCTAGCTGATCCTCCCATGTTGCAAGGCTATATGTCCCAAATATTTACATCAACTTGTAACAATCTACCCCAGCAAGGTTTTTCAGAACAAGCAAGGCCTGCATAACTATGCACAGATACAAAGGCCTTAAGTGTGATTTCCTGGAACACTAGAGGGCACTGTCACCTCAATTCCATTTCCACTGGGGAACTGATTGACATTGATATTATTGCCCTCCAGGAAACCTGGCTTTCATCACCTCCTATCTGGGAAACACATGTAATTTTGTTTACACCTGCAGAAAAAGGTATTCTGGGTAGACCCAAAGGAGGTTTATTGTTAGCGGTCAAAAAAACTAGTGGTTTCCATCTGAAACTTTGTCAGTCTCCTTTACCATCCTTCCAAGTGGTTAAATTATCTACCAGTTATCAAAAATTAGCAATAGTAAATATTTATTGGTGCTCTAATATGTTAAAATCCGAGGACTTTTTTGACCAGTTTGTGAAAATATTAGATTTCTTAACCCTAGAGGTCGGATTGATGTATATTATAATATTAGGTGATCTTAACCTTCCTCTAATTCCAGATGGGGATGTGGAATTAAGAGGTGATGAGATGATTTGGTCTACAATCATGGCGGAGCGCAACTTTAATATGATAAATGGCAATGTGGGGGTGATACTCCCGCCCAGGCAACTTGACAAAGAGGCGCCCAGCATGCCATAAGAGATTATGTATAGATCAATGCAAATGTATTTAACTGTGTGCAAAAGTTGGAGGTGATACAAACTGATCTAAGTGACCATAATAAGCTGAAGCTATCATTGCAGATCAGAAAACCCCAATCAATGCTGGCAATGAATATCAGATGTGGTAGTTAACAACGGGGGTAAAAGACTGAAATGGAATCGAGAAAAATTACAAAGCCTGGACCAAAACCTTGAAAAAATGTATCAAAGCACTGTTTTGGTGGAAAAAGATTATACACTTGCCATGCAGATGTTTAAACAAATTGAGAGTGGTAACGGTTTAATCAAGCAACAACATATTCATTTTTTTGATCCGGATATTAAGAATAATAAAGCTGAGTTAAGACGTGAAATTCAGCAGTTAATGAAGTCGAATAAGGTAGACTCTGCAATTAAAATTAGATCATTAAAGCAGAAATATAAAAAATGTATTAAAACGAGAAGAGCAAAGCAATATGAATTGGATGGGGCGGCCATGCTGAAGCAACTTGTAACCAAATCTACAGCTGGCATTTGGGCATTGCTTAATCACACCTCAGATAACACCCAAATCGTGACCCAGATTAATTCGATATCGACTGATACATGGCAAATGTATTTTCAAAATGTATATCTTTCTCCCTTTCCTGACATGCAATTATGGCTCCATTTGGAAACAGTAGCTGGCAGGTTTCTATTTGACATCGATGACATAAAACTCTGCATCACAAAACTGAGCACTTCCCGAGCAATAGGTCCTGACTGCCTGCAAAATGCTATGCTAAAAATGCATGTCGACGAGTGGGCAGGTATTCTATATCGTATTTTTGCTCAAGTTTTTAAATCGGGCTTCATTCCCGAGACTTGGAAAAAGTCCATCATCCTCCCCATTTTTAAAAGGGTGATCAAGGGGACCCCAGGTCTTACAGACCAATAGCATTGTTGGACTGCCTGGGTAAACTGTTTGCCAGGTTGCTACTAAATGTATTCAACAATTGACTAGATGGTCAGAATCTTTGAGATCCATTCCAGACAGGGTTTTTGAAGGGAATAGGGACTGCAATCAACATTATTACTCTTTCAAGCATTATTGAGAAAGCCTATCAACGCAAACAGCCCCTATATTTTGCATTTATTGATTTTAAAATGGCTTTTGATGCTGTCCCCAGAGAGCTTCTGTACAAAAAACTGGCTGATGCTAACTGCCCATGGGAAATTCTGAAACGGATCATTCAATTGCATACAAACACCACGATCCAGGTCAGATTGACAAAGGGCGGACTGTTAACTGCCCCCATTGAAACCGCGAGAGGCCTGAAAAGGGATGCTTGCCGGCATCAGCGTTATTTAATTTCTTTATTTCAGATGTTCATCAAAACTTTGCCAAACTGATTACTGATCTCCAAAAATCATGGGGGCGCAAATTCAGTGGCTATTATACGCCGACAATATGGTATTAATGTCGCACACCCCCAAAGGTTTACTGAATTTACTGGGTGCCTTGGATCAATATACCAAAGTAAACAACCATTAACATTGCCAAGACAGACATAATCCAATTTGGTACAAGAAAACGAAGTCTAGCTCGGCTTCTATGGCCATTGCAAGATTCCCAAATGTCTGTTACCAATACGTATTTGTACCTGGGCATGATTATATCCAATCAACGTGCGCATGACCAGTATAATCAACAAGGGCTGCATAAATTGCAAATGTCTATCTCCCAAGCCCGCATTATTAAGGCCAGATACTGTAAATTCTCTATCTCACCGATAATTACTTATTTCTAATTAAAAGTTGTTCCTGTTATTATGTATGGTGCCGCGACCCAAATAATAATGTCCTGTCCTTATTGGGCCTTGAGAGAAGGTCGATTCTGAAGGCAGGTGTTAAATTTGACTAATTCGCAACGACTCCCACTTTTGAGATATGAACTAGGCTTAATTTCGGTTTATGCAATTTATAAATGGAAACTATGTGCACTATGTCGTAAATGTCTATTGAATCAATTGACAAAAGAAATTACAAACATTATTTCTACCTATTTACTGATTTCTCTGGATAACTTTCCAAAAGTTTGGCGTTCAAAAATTCAATCTATTTTGGAAAATGCCCAAGTAGATGCAATCTTGTTAATGGAGAATCCAAATAGAGCTAAAACTAAAATCTGGGAAGCTGACTGGATATATACTCGCATGGCTTGTGCCAATTACAAAAACTATTTGGAATACCCGTGTGAACTGAAACGTTATAATAATGTGGCAAATTATATGGTGAGGTCACCCAGTCCTAACCATCGTGATGGCTTTATGAGGTTTAGGCTGAATCTATGGTTAACAAATGATATGCTGAACAGACGTAGCAATGATGATATTGTTTTGTATTGTCGATTCTGTAAACAGTATGCAGAAACTCTTAAACATTTATGTTCTGAATGTGAAGAACTGCTATTGCTCCGATGTGTTCACTTTAAGCATCTATTTACGGAATATTGGGTCTTGACATCAGAGAGGTTATGAGAATTGTTATTTTATACCAAAAGAAAGGCAGTGAGATATGCCGTTGTAAATTACCTTTATCAATTGAAATTAGCGAGGTATGTCACGCTGAAATAATTATATAAGAGCTTTGCTCAATTAACGAGGAGGATATTGGAAAAAAAAATTGATTGTCTTATTTCTCTTCTATTGATTGCTTTTCTCTTGGTTTATGGTTCATTATGTCTACATAACTGATGTCTTAGGGGGTAATTCATAGAATGCGGTGCACAAGTGGCGCACGCGGCTGGCGCACAGTGTGCGCGTGCGAATCCCTGCGCCAGCCGCGTGCGCCAAAATCCATTTCCGCGCACAGCGTATTCATGGATTCCAGCCACCAAAACCAGCCGTGGCGCACAGTGGCGCAGCGACCCTGCAGCAGCGCCAGTTACGCCCCCAAGAACGCCTCTCGCGCAGGGAAAAGCCATCAACATACCCAATCCAGCGCAAAGGGCTGCGCTAACCCTGTACCAGCACAGCAAGCGGGCTACGTGTATCACTGGGGTGCGCGGGAAGTACCTCACGCGATTGGCCCCGTGAGAGCAGGCTACGCGTATTTCAGGGGTGCGCGGGAAGTTCCACACGCGATTCCATCAGGGTACGTGTATTTCGGGGTACGCATGAAGTTCCACACGCGATATCAGCAGGGTACGTGTATTTCAGGGTGCAGGGGAAGTTACACACGCGATTTCCGCAGGGTACGTGTATTTCAGGGGTGCACGTGAAGTTCCACACGCGATATTAGCAGGGTATGTGTATTTCAGGGTGCAGGGGAAGTTACACACGCGATTCCAGCAGGGTACGTGTATTTCAGGGGTGCGTGGGAATTACCACACGCAATTGGGCCCGTGCGAGCAGGGTAGACGTATCTCAGGGGTGCGCGGGAAGTTCCACACGTGATTCCATCAGGGTACGTGTATTTCGGGGTGTGCGTGAAGTTCCACACGTGATATCAGCAGGGTACGTGTATTTCAGGGTGCAGGGGAAGTTACACACGCGATTTCCGCAGGGTACGTGTATTTCAGGGGTGCACGTGAAGTTCCACACGCGATATCAGCAGGGTACGTGTATTTCAGGGTGCAGGGGAAGTTACACACGCGATTCCAGCAGGGTACGTGTATTTCAGGGGTGCGTGGGAATTACCACACGCGATTGGGCCCGTGCGAGCAGAGTACGCGTATCTCAGGGGTGCGCGGGAAGTTCCACACGCGATTCCATCAGGGTACGTGTATTTCGGGGTGTGCGTGAAGTTCCACACGCGATATCAGCAGGGTACGTGTATTTCAGGGGTGCACGTGAAGTTCCACATGCGATATCAGCAGGGTATGTGTATTTCAGGGTGCAGGGGAAGTTACACACGTGATTTCCGCAGGGTACGTGTATTTCAGGGGTGCACGTGAAGTTCCACACGCGATATCAACAGGGTACGTGTATTTCAGGGTGCAGGGGAAGTTACACACGCAATTCCAGCAGGGTATGTGTATTTCAGGAGTGCGCGGGAATTTCCACACGCGATTGGGCCCGTGCGAGCAGGGTACACGTATCTCAGGGGTGCGCGGGAAGTTCCACACGCGATTCCATCAGGGTACGTGTATTTCGGGGTGCGCGTGAAGTTCCACACGTGATATCAGCAGGGTACGTGTATTTCAGGGTGCAGGGGAAGTTACACACGCGATTTCCGCAGGGTTCCTGTATTTCAGGGGTGCACGTGAAGTTCCACACGCAATATCAGCAGGGTACGTGTATTTCAGGGTGCAGGGGAAGTTACACACACGATTCCAGCAGGGTACGTGTATTTCAGGGGTGCGCGGGGAGCACCACACGTGAAATGCAGGTGTGGGCCCTCCCAGGTGTTCCCTCTACACCCTCTACGGCACCTGCAGGTGGCTCACACCACAGGGGCCTACCCTGCACATGTCCTGCAGGCACCCCATCCACCATGGCCATGCCCCCCAGCCAACCCACATGTCAACTTGCACTACTGCCCACCAACGCATGTCCCCCTGCACCCCCAGCCACCATGGGCACCCTCCACAGGCCCCCACCCATGTCTCCCACCACCCCCCAGCAGTGCAGGGGCACCCTCCACCAGGCCCCCACCCATGTCTCCCAGCACCCCCACCACCCAGCCACTAGGGGCAGCCTCCACCAGGCCCCCACCCATGTCTCACACCACCCCCACCCCCCGGCCACCAGGGGCAGCCTCCACCAGGCCCCCACCCATGTCTCCTAGCACCCCCACCCAGCCACCAGGGGCAGCCTCCACCAGGCCCCCACCCATGTCTCCCACCACCCCCACCCCCCAGCACTGTGGGGCACCTGCCAGCAGGCCCCCACCCATGTCCAACCATGTTCCCCACCACCCCCACTGCCAGCAGACCCCACCCATGTCTCCCACCACCTCCACCCCCCAGCCACCAGGGGCAGCCTCCACCAGGCCCCCACCCATGTCTCCCACCACCCCCACCCCCCAGCAGTGCAGGGGCAGCCTCAACCAGGCCCCCACTCATGTCTCCCACCACCCCCACCCCCCAGCCACCAGGGGCAGCCTCCACCAGGTCCCCACTCATGTCTCCCATCACCCCCACCCCCCAGCAGTGCAGGGGCAGCCTCCATCAGGCCCCCACCCATGTCTACCACCACCCCCACACCCCAGCAGTGCAGGGGCAGCCTCCACCAGGCCCCCACTCATGTCTCCCTGCACCCCCACCCCCCAGCAGTGCAGGGGCAGCCTCCACCAGGCCCCCACTCATGTCTCCCACCACCCCCACCCCCCAGCCACCAGGGGCAGCCTCCACCAGGTCCCCACTCATGTCTCCCATCACCCCCACCCCCCAGCAGTGCAGGGGCAGCCTCCACCAGGCCCCCACCCATGTCTACCACCACCCCCACACCCCAGCAGTGCAGGGGCAGCCTCCACCAGGCCCCCACTCATGTCTCCCTGCACCCCCACCCCCCAGCAGTGCAGGGGCAGCCTTCACCAGGCCCCCACTCTTGTCTCCCTGCACCTCCACCCCCCAGCAGTACAGGGGCAGCCTCCACCAGGCACCCACGCATGTCTAAACCCAGCATCCCCACCCCCCAGCCACCAGGGGCAGCCTCCACCAGGTCCCCACTCATGTCTCCCATCACCCCCACCCCCCAGCAGTGCAAGGGCAGCCTCCACCAGGCCCCCACCCATGTCTCCCACCACCCCCACCCCCCAGTCACTAGGGGCAGCCTCCACCAGGCCCCCACCCATGTCTCACACCACCCCCACCCCCCAGCACTGTCGGGCACCTGCCAGCAGGCCCCCACCCATGTCCAACTCATGTTCCCCACCACCCCCACCCCCAGCACTGTGGGGCACCTGCCAGCAGGCCCCCACCCATGTCTCCCACCACCCCCACCCCCCAGCCACCAGGGGCAGCCTCCACGAGGCCCCCACCCATGTCTCACACCACCCCCACCCCCCAGCCACCAGGGGCAGCCTCCACCAGGCCCCCACCCATGTCTCACACCACCCCCAACCCCCAGCCACCAGGGGCAGCCTCCACCAGGCCCCCACCCATGTCTCCCAGCACCCCCACCCCCCAGCCACCAGGGGCAGCCTCCACCAGGCCCCCACCCATGTCTCACACCACCCCCACCCCCCAGCAGTGCAGGGGCAGCCTCCACCAGGCCCCCACCCATGTCTCCCACCACCCCCATCCCCCAGCCACCAGGGGCAGCCTCCACCAGGCCCCCACCCATGTCTCACACCACCCCCACCCCCAGCAGTGCAGGGGCAGCCTCCACCAGGCCCCCACCCATGTCTCCCACCACCCCCACCCCCCAGCACTGTGGGGCACCTGCCAGCAGACCCCACCCATGTCTCCCACCACCTCCACCCCCCAGCCACCAGGGGCAGCCTCCACCAGGCCCCCACCCATTTCTCCCACCACCCCCACCCCCCAGCAGTGCAGGGGCAACCACCACCAGGCCCCCACCCATGTCTCCCACCACCCCCACCCCCCCAGCCACCAGGGGCAGCCTCCACCAGGCCCCCACTCATGTCTCCCTGCACCCCCACCCCCCAGCAGTGCAGGGGCAGCCTCCACCAGGCCCCCACTCATGTCTCACACCACCCCCACCCCCAGCCACCAGGGGCAGCCTCCACCAGGCCCCCACCCATGTCTCACACCACCCCCACCCCCCAGCCACCAGGGGCAGCCTCCACCAGGCCCCCACCCATGTCTCCCAGCACCCCCACCCCCCAGCCACCAGGGGCAGCCTCCACCAGGCCCCCACCCATGTCTCACACCACCCCCACCCCCCAGCAGTGCAGGGGCAGCCTCCACCAGGCCCCCACCCATGTCTCCCACCACCCCCACCCCCCAGCCACCAGGGGCAGCTTCCACCAGGCCCCCACCCATGTCTCACACCACCCCCACCCCCCAGCAGTGCAGGGGCAGCCTCCACCAGCCCCCCACCCATGTCTCCCACCACCCCCACCCCCCAGCACTGTGGGGCACCTGACAGCAGACCCCACCCATGTCTCCCACCACCTCCACCCCCCAGCCACCAGGGGCAGCCTCCACCAGGCCCCCACCCATTTCTCCCACCACCCCCACCCCCCAGCAGTGCAGGGGCACCCACCACCAGGCCCCCACCCATGTCTCCCACCACCCCCACCCCCCCAGCCACCAGGGGCAGCCTCCACCAGGACCCCACTCATGTCTCCCTGCACCCTCACCCCCCAGCAGTGCAGGGGCAGCCTCCACCAGGCCCCCACTCATGTCTCCCACCACCCCCACCCCCCAGCCACCAGGGGCAGCCTCCACCAGGTCCCCACTCATGTCTCCCACATCCCCCACCCCCCAGCAGTGCAGGGGCAGCCTCCACCAGGCCCCCACCCATGTCTCCCACCACCCCCACCCTCCAGCAGTGCAGGGGCACCCACCACCAGGCCCCCACCCATGTCTCCCACCACCCCCACCCCCCAGCAGTGCAGGGGCAGCCTCCACCAGGCCCCCACTCATGTCCAATACATGTCTCCCATCACCCCCACCCCCAGCACTGTGGGGCACCTGCCAGCAGGCCCCCACTCATGTCCAACTCATGTACCCCTGCACCCCCACCCCCAGCAGTGCAGGGGCAGCCCCCACCAGGCACCCACCCATGTGCAACTCATGTTCCCCAGCCAACATGTCATCACAATCTAGATCCCTGGTCCCTATGGTCAGCCTCCAAATGCAAAACACCCACCCGAGTATTGCATCCACCCACTCATAATTTGCAATTACATCACAGAACACCAATTGCAAGTTCCGAAACAAACACATTTCCCTCACATACACCCAATGGGTGTCAGTGAATCTCAAAACACATATAATGAAATGCATGAAACCAATGAGATACCACACATTGAAGTTCACCAAAAATAATATGTATTAAAGGAAACATCAATAGAATAAAAAATGAAGAAACAGAAACGTGAATGTACAAAAATGAAAAGAAGCATGTCCGTCAAAAAAAGCAAAACCAAAAATAAAAATCCAAAGTAATGTCCAAAGTCAATGTCCACAAAACAAAATCCAATGGGAAATAAAAAAGAAAGCCATTGCTCCATGGTCAAAAATAGAAAAAAAAAACAATCCAACTGTCAACTATGTACATGGGAACAATCCAGGGTCCATTATCCCAACAAAATAAAGGAAACCTATCTAACTACACCAACTAATAAAATAAACTATATACAAAAATGTGGCCAATGTCCGAAAGGTCCAAATAAAATAAAAACAAAAATGAAACCTAACACTACCTAGAAAATATGTACAAGGGCAGCGGGCTAGTTTCACGGCTCACTTGTGGATGTTCCGGGCCAGGGCATCATCGAACTCCTCCTCAATGTCCCGGAGGCGGTCCTCCTCCATGGCCCCGAGGGTCCGCAGGGCCGCCGACGTCTCCACCTCCAAACCCCTGCGGATTGCCTCGAGGCACTCGCCCCGCCTCAGGGCCCTCCGCATGGAGTTCTCTGCCCTGACCATTGTGAGCCGTGCCTCTTCCGCCCGCTGCCGCTCTGCATCTATGGCGTGGCCCAACCGCTGCCACACGGAAGACACTCTCTGTCCTGGGTCCTCCTGCCCTCCGGCTGATGACTGCCCCTCCGATGTCGAAGGCCCCGAGCCTACATGGCTCCCACCACGTTGCTGCTGCTGCTGTGCCTCTGCCCATGCACTGCCTCCTGCTGCCTGCACATCCTCCGCCGGCTGGGGTGCAGTTGTTGATGTGGCCACCCCTGCTGGACGTCCGACTCCCGACTGTGGCAGGGATGCCTCCTCCACCAGCCTGGCCGCACTGTCAGAGGCAGCTCCACAGGGCACCCAGGTGACTGATGGGTGGGAAGATGGCACAGAGGACGACTGGCGCGTAGGGGGTCCAGTTGAGGAGGGGGTCGGAGCAAGCCCCATCAGACGGAGGAATCCGGCCTGGGTGACCTGTCCCAGCAGGCTGACGTGGTCAACGAGCCATTCGAGATGACTCGCAGTCTCTTCATGAAAAGACTGCAGGTCACCTCGCATGGCCCGTTGACGCAACGCCACACCAGCCAGGACAGGCTCAACCCGGACCTGGATAGCCACGTCCGCAGGCAGAGGAAGGCCAGTTGACGTGAGCTCATCCCCTGCCTGAAAACGGGTCTGGACGTAGGCATCCCTGCTGGTGCAAGATGATGCAGGGACAGGATCGGGGACAGGATTGCACACAGGCACCTCCGCGGCGGCCTGTGCTGCCTCCTGTCCCTGGTCTTGCACTGCACCACTAGCACCAGTGGGATCCCCACCTCCGGACCCTGTCTCTGGTGCTTGCACGGCCTCCTCCTCCACCAAACCCCCCACCAACCTGGATGACTCCGTGCCATCTTCCCCTGTTGGGCCCTGTGGGGTCCCAGCTGCCCCTTCTGCTGCCGAGGAGTCCAACTCCAACCTCCGCCTCTTGGACCTCCCCCCGGCAGCTGCGGCCTGGGACGCGGCACCGGACTCCTCACTCCCCGACGAGATGACAACCTGGGAGGGGAGCCGGGCCTTGCGTCTCCGGCTGGCGGTCGGATCCCCGCCGCTGTGCTCCACAGCACCTTCTCCGCCCTCTTCATCAGTTGACGCTGCAGACAGGGAGAAACAAAACACAGGCATCAGGGCACTGTACAATGGACACATACACACATGACAGTTGTACATGAGTGGCATTGGCAAACCTCAGACATGTCATCACAATCCCCAACACACATGTCATTACAACTCGCACACAAGAGCCATACCACAGCCATATCGCAACTGCCACCACCATCCATACACATACAACAGCATGAGCAGCCAAAGGTGAGCCAGACATCACATGCAACACAGGAAGTGCACCACACATGTACACACACCACCACACTTGCATGCATGTGCACACCTCTGCCAAGTGTCGCACTGTTCAGACGGGCATCCATGTCACATCTGCCAGTCAGGCTTCCACATACCGCTGTCACATGCATCCATGTTGCATCACTGTTGCACCCTTGTCAAATACACACACATGCACATGTACACAGTGCTGATACATGCAGCCGAAAACAACATACATGCGTGACATCACGGACATGTCTACTTACATACACATTCATCCAAACATGTGCGCCCACACAACTGCATTTGGCATGCAAGCCTACACACACAAGCACCATCCATTACTCACACATTACATCCCTCGCATGTGTCAGCCCCACGGCCCTGTACACCCCCACCCATACTCGACCCCATACAAACAGATGTGCAACCTGCATACTACTGAATAATCACCACACGCACTGCTCACAATCAGGATGCATGTACACTCACCGCTCGACTCCAGACGGGTCTGCTTCTCAAGGACCTGGACGTGGAGTGCTGGGGATATGCGTTCCAGGACCCTCATCTGTTCTTCCGACAAGTGGCCCCGGCGCCCCTTGGCATCCGCTGCCTTCAAGAGGCGCCGGGCCTTGTTCAGGGTCCTGGACCTGAAGTCCTCCCAGCGCGGCTTGACATGTTGTAAGTCGCGGACTGCCACCCCCTCCGCGTTGATGGCAGTCACGATGTCAGTCCAGATCCGAGTCCGTCCTTCCTTGTCGGCGCGGGAACTTCCGAAGAGGGCATCATACTGCCCCAGGACTTGCTCCACCAGGACACCAACTTCGGTGGCACTGAAGCTGGTGCCCCTCTGCCTCTCTGGCCAGGGGTTGTCAGTGGTCACAGATGGTGTTTGCCCCGACATGACAACCCCAGAGGCAGGAGTGGGTGGGCATCTGGGTCCTGGGGCTGGGCTGTGGAGCGATGGAATCCCAGTCGGGAGTCTTCGGTTCCAGCAGGGGTGGTCACAGCAACAGCACCCCTGGCTGATGTGCAGGCAGCAAATGGCAGGGCACGTGGGCAGCAGGCAGTCAGGCAGCAGCAGATGGCAGGTGGGAGCATGCTCGGGGCTCTGGGGGGCAGTAGTTCGGCCTTCTGGGCAGGAGCGTGGTCTTCCGTGTGCTTACGCGTGGCCAGCTTGATACGGAGTGATTTGGCACGTGAAAAATCGGCACGTCAGCGTGTAATTCGAGGAAAGGCCCTTAGCGCGTAAGTGCGCCTGCACGCATACGCATTTTCATTGGACAGAAGGCCCCTCAAGCGCAAGCGCCCCTGTGACGTGATGCATACAGACGTGCATGCGCATTTCAGCGCGCGTGAAAAACTGCACGTCCGCTTGTAATACGAGGAAAGGGCCCATGCGCGTAAGCGCGCCTGGAAACTGCACGTCCGCGTGTAATACGAGGAAAGGGCCATGCGCGTAAGCGCGCGTGGAAACTGCACGTCCGCGTGTAATACGAGGAAAGGGCCCATGCGCGTAAGTGACGTGACGCGCGCGTGCGTTTCCCTCAGCACGGGTTAAAGGTGAGCGGGCCCAGCAGTTCGCTGTACGTGCCTTTCGTGGAGACCGACGTGTGTTGCTGCTTCCTGTTGTTTCGCGCGCCATCACAACTTCACAGCTATCAAGGACGTATCTCTTCTTTTGGCGGGGGTATTGGCTACGCGTGTTTTTCTGCATCGCGCTAGTCAGACGGTGAGTCG
This sequence comes from Ambystoma mexicanum, assembly GCF_040938575.1. Lineage (NCBI taxonomy): Eukaryota > Metazoa > Chordata > Amphibia > Caudata > Ambystomatidae > Ambystoma > Ambystoma mexicanum. The sequence continues at coordinate 1,341,474,934 of NC_090932.1, forward strand.
CACACGCTCTTTTTCACACTGCGGGTGCCCCTGTGTATCGCACCCATTTTCGATGTCATAGTAGCCTGCGTGTCCCACGCGTACGCGTTATTCGTGTTACTGGGTGCCACCGCGTACTGCGGGAGGTTGAATCCACGCACGTAGGCTGCAGGGTTGCGTGCACGGTTTTACTGCAGTTTTGGGGTGCATGAGCGTTGCGTGACCTGTCACCACATCACCGGGGTCACATACAGCCTTGCAGGTGCAGGGGGGCTGTTAACATCTTGCTTCCCACCCCCTTCACCCCAATTTCCCAGGTCAATTGTGGTGTACACCTCCCATTGGCACCACTCCATCTGTGCCAGCACTACTACATCTGTGCCATGGTTGGGAGGCCACCAACGGTGAGGGGCGCCTCAGATGGGCATACTCCTCGTGGCGGGCGTGGTCGGGGACGTGGCCGTGGTGACCAGGGAGTAGGGGGACTCCAGGGTGTCCAGGGCAGCCACAGAGGGGGAAGAGGCAGGGGTGCGCCACTTGAGCACAATGTTGTGCCATGTGTCGGTGCAGCCATGCCACCACCCCCTGTGGTTCCGGGGGATGCAGCTCCTGCATCTGGCACTGGCACCCATATGACCCGGCAGTCCGTTCCATCGACTGCCACGGGCCCAAGGGTAGGGTAGCTGCAGGTGCAGCTGTGGACACCGCCAACCAGGCTCAGGGTCTGCCAGCGCAGGCTGCGTTGGCACTTGAAGAGCGCTAGGTAGATCTCCAACAGGCCAGGGGGGAAACCATAGGGGCAGGCCGGGCTGCTCAGACCAAGACACGTGTCCCTGGGGCAGTCATGTCATCTGCTGCCCCGAACAGCCGGGTGTTGGCAAGTGCAGGGGCAGATGCACCCAACAGCACCCCGGTTGTGAGTCTGCCACCCAGGACCGTTGCAGCCAACGACCCTGCCACAGCTGATGGTGCTGCGCAGGGTCCATTAGTGGGCACCCAGCTGCCACTGACACAAGTCAGGCCTTTGGTCATCCCTCCACCTGCCACTCCCTTGGCTCAATCCACCGAACCCACTGGCCATACTGGTCAGGGCGGCATTAGCCAGCCAGGGTCTGCGCCACAGTCCAGGAGGAGGAAGGTTGCACCTGCAGCACAGTCTGGGACCCCACACACAGCCACGACCTCCTGCACGTCGAGGAAGAAGCCTTTCTGTAAGCAGGAACTGGACTTTCTCGTGGACTACGTGCGGGGCCACAGCCGTGACATGCTAGTGGGTGCCAATAGTCAGACCACGGCTGCCCAACGTGACACCCACTGGAAGCATGTTGCGGAACATGTCAGTTCATTCGGCCATGAGGTGCGCACGGCGCAGGAGTGCAAAAAGCGTTGGAATGACATCAAGCGCAGCACTAAGGCCAAGCGTGCCTCAAATTACAACTTGACTCTGGTGACTGGCGGTGGGCCTGCACCAGAGGAGGAAGAACTCACTCCACATGAGGCTCTCGTTGCGGAGTTCATACCACCAGAATTGGTCGAAGGAGTGGGAGAGAAGCTGGACTTTGATGCCCAGTCCAGTGAGTGTTGATGCGTGTTTGTTGAGGACGTGTGTGTTTCATTTGTGGGATGTGTTGTGCATGATTGCTGCTACATGTGATGTGTACATGGTTCTGATGTGTAAGTAATGCAATGCTACCGTCATGCATGTCTCCTCTGCCTGCATGCGGGACTCCATGTAGGCATGCTCCCTTGCCCCTCCTCCGCCACTCTGCAACCCAGTTCCACCCATGCACTGGTCTGCTTCAATCTTGCCAATGTGTACATTCTTGTTCATGTGTCCTGTGTAGATGCAAACTTCCAGCGTAGAATCTGCCAGACATATGCCGTGTGGTACAGCCTTAGTACTCGATGCAGGGTATCTCACTTGTACTGTGCATGGGTCAGATGTCCCGCAGGGACATGAGTGCCCATTCATGCTCCATGTGCATTGCACGCATGCCCCTATGTGTCCTTGACTGGATGATCACTGTAATATAAGTCCTTGGTTACATACATTGCCTGCCATCTCATCAGCCTTCCCATGTCAACTGTGGCTCAGTCCTGCGTTGCACACATGTTTAGGCTCTGACAATCTGTGTGGCTCACAGGCCTCAGCCTGTTCAATGGCCAATGACTCTGTCCAACTCTTGTTGTGTCTTCTTCACACGTGGGCGGCCTCCGGAATTTCCATCATGTGTCCTGCCCACTGTCACAGCATCATTTGCAGTGTTGTAATTTGAATCACTACAAGCTGTTGATGCCAATCAACGCTGCCTGTCAATACACAGGTGTATGGTCAGCCTTTTGATTCCATGCTAGGCATCCCTGCTTTGGTACTGGGGTGGAGGGGTGCTTGGCTTCTAGACATGGTACACATTGAATGCACAATGCACGTGATGTCTGAATTTGACATTGCACTACCTTCACATTTCCTGGCACACACCATGTAGTGCTTGTACATGTAGGTAGTGAGTGGCGTACACATTTTCTGCACTGCATAGACCCACTTCCATGGAAACTGCCACCTTTCAACAGGTCTGATCACAGAAGCTATTCAAAGTAGACCCAGCATGCATGCCAGGTCATATGTTGTGTGTCACATGTCTGCCGGATGCCTTTGCTGTTGGTGTGTGTGTGTGTCGTGTGCTTCTGACATGTGTATTGACCTTTTTCTCTCTATTTTTCAGGTGATGACGCAATGGAGGCAGAGGATGGTGTTGTCATGCCAGACACAGGGTTGGTAACGCCACATGAACCCGGCACTAGTGGGGGTCGTGGGGTGGTAGGCCACAAAAACCCCCAAGTGCTGCAGTCCATCTTGTCTCTGGCTGCCTATGAGTCCAGCCTTGATGACGACTCTGACGTCCATGTTGAGTTGGATGAGCATCAAGTCCATGTGTCAGGGGTGAGTGATTCTGATGTGGACACTCCTCTGTCTGCCACACCTGCACTGAGGGATCAGACAGTCTTGGTTCCTCCGCCCGTGGTGGATCGGGACGCAGGGTCACCCTCCACACCAGTCACTGATGTGCCTGGGACATCACGTCGACGGGGGCATGTAGTCGTGCAGCTGCAGGCGGTGCCAACACAGCGAGGACCCCCGGTCCTTGGGTCCCGCAGGGGTCAAGCCCGGCAACGCAGTAGCCGCGCGCAACCGCTGTATACTGAGTGGGAGCAAGACATGACTGCCAATTCCGAACGGCAGGGGGCAGCAAAGGAGAACATTGCTGAGAGCATGGAGCGTGTGGCCCGATCTGTGCTCCCCCTGCTAGGTAGGTGCTTCTCCAGCAGCAGGCGGCACGGTCCACGGCCCGCTCGCTCAGGCTGGGCATGGCGGCCTCAGACAGGGCACGCCAGGCTGAAATGTCGTCTCTGCCTCAAGCAATTGCTGCTCACGCAGAGGCGCACATGTATGCCCTGAGGGAGGAGTATGCTTCCCTCAGATCCACTCTGGGTGTCCTTATGATGTCCCAGAGGCAGCAGGCAGAGGAGAGGTTTGCATAGCTTGAGCGTACCATCTCGGCTGAGCTACAGGCATGCCAGGAGGTGCAGCGGTTGTCCAGCCAGGCCTTGCAGGAGGAACTCCGTGTTACACGTGCTACCTTGCAAGAGGAAGCACGTGTATCACGGGAGGTTCTGCATGCAGACCTACGTCACATCGCCACACAGAACCAGGCTCACCCGTCCGGCAGACTTGCTGCCGACAAGGGGCAAGCTGCGGCTAGGCGTGGCCAGGCTACTGTGCCACGTCCTCCTTTCCAGGATGAGCCAGACTCGGACGACCATCTATCTCCCACATAGGTCGTGCTGTGCAGGCGTTGAGCCCATGGAGGATTTTTTTTTGGCTCAGCATCATCGCATGTGGATGTTGAGCAGCACCCTGTACCTCCCCCCTACTGGGTGCCTCCCCTCCCCCCCGGGTCGTATGTGACCATTTTTGATTTTTCTTTTAGTTTAGTTAGTTAAGTTTCTGTTTGATAGTTAGTTTAAATAGGTCATGTAGGTTTTCCATAGTTAGTGTAATTAGTTAATAGTTGATTTAGTTTAAAATTGCTAGTCTATTGTGCTTTCATGTGACGGTGCGGTGCTTTGTGGCTTTTGAAGGCATCCACTGTCTGTTCCAGCTGGGCCCTTCATGGTTGTCTTGTGTATGTGTTTGCTGCTTGGGTTCCTTGACTCACATATGCCACTCCTGCCTCCCTTATCCATGGGCTCGCAAGGATGGTTCGGTGTTACAGCATTTTACACAAGGGCCTTGGACTGTCATATCTGTGGCATGTCTGGTGCTGTGTGACTTGTGTTGACACCCCTAGTGGGGATGATTTAGGTGTCATTGTCCACTGTTCAGCTTTTGCTAGATGGGGTGTGTCATGATTAATGTGGACATTGATTGCTATGCATTGTGTAGTATGTTTCATATCTTTCCTGTACATGTGCCTGTTGCAATTCATGCTGTAGATAGTGTTCCACACTTTGGAGGTGAAAGACGGACTGATGGTGTGATTAGTGATGTGACTCTCTGACATGGTCAAGTAATGAGATGCCTGATGAGACACACACAGATGACTTTGAAACATTAATCATGTGTTTCATGCCCTTTCTGCAGGGGGATGAGCCTCCAGAGCACCTTTGCCAGCAGACATGGCCCATTGGACGACGGAATTCTGCACCCGTTTGTTGGTGCCCACATGCACATGTGTGCAGAAGCAGAGGCACAGTGATTGCAGACCCACATCCTAGAACTGCTGACATGTTCCAAGGAACTCCAGGCAAGGTGAGCATCACAGGGGGGCCACGACACAGCAAAGCTTGCACCAGGCGAGTTGCACATGCAGGCTTAGTCACAGCACTGAGGGTGAGCTTAGACGAATATTGGTGTTGAAGCACACAATGCAGCTCAGATGTGTTTGTGGACTGATGGCTGCTGATAGTAGGGTTGTCTGGGACACATGCAGGGGCAGTGGCACATACCCTCCGGTACACCAAGGTCCATTGAGGCACTTGTATCAACCATGTAGCCTTCCGAGACATGGAAAGGGGCAGCTAACAGGGACATACAGCAAGGGACATACTCGGGTGCAGTGCATGTCTTTTCCACGTACTTCATGATAAATGCACTGCCAACTTTGTTTCGGTCATGGTGGTACGCAACTTGCTCTGTAGTCATGGCTTGCTATATGGGTCTGTCTGCTTACCCAGGGAACATTGCATGTTGTGTGAATTGTGACACATTGGTGTTCCATTTGCCACGCACCCAGCAGCGGCTGCCTTACTGCATTGACTGTGTATGACCCGTCACAGGGGTGATGTTATATATGGGTACGAAGCATCAACCACAGATTGTCTGTTTGTAGGGTAGTCTGTTGCTATGGGGCATGTTTGGTGTTGCGTTTTTGTGCAATTGGCACGTACAGGTTGTTGACTGTGTCTCTCTTTGCAGCATTGCAGTGCTCCTGTAACCGGACCTGAGAGTGCGCAGGCAGGAGGCCAGCACTCAAAACCAGAGCTAAGTGTCTTGTTGTTTTTCTCACGAACTGCTCTGCATAGGCTTGCTGGGGAGTGTACTGATGCATGGATGTATGTGTGGTTCAATTCGGTATGTTTTTTTCTCCCTAATCACCCGTGATCCTATGCAATTTTGAGAACCTGTACCCTCTACCCGGTGTTCCTGCTTCCCGTGCCTATCCAAGCAACATTCCCTGACCCTCTTTCCCCACTGGGGTTGCGGATGCCTGTGTAAGCCCCGAACTTGCAGGCGCCAAAACCCTAGAGGGGGTGGTTGGTTCGTACCACTCCTGAGCCTGGACTACAGAAGGCCATGACAATGATGTCCAAGTCTGTTTGGATTGTGTATGTGTTCATGCAGGTTGTACATTTTCGTGCATTCCCTAGTTTCCTGTGTCATTCCTCCTCCCCTCTCCTGCCGCTCATTCGAGTCATCCAGTGTGTCAACACCTTTCCCGACTGCATATCCCTGAACCTCCTTCCCCACCAGGGTCTCAGGGGCCTGTGTAAGTCTGACCTTGCAGGCACCCGGGACATGGTGGGGGTGGTTGTTTCGTGACACTCCAGCGCCTGTACAGGGGACCTGTGACAGTAGACATCCATTCATGGTGCATCATCCTATGTCATGTACCACACATGTCTCACATCCTGTCGTGACATTGTTTTGCTGTGCTACCTTGGTTGTTGCATCATTGTGGTAGTACTTGTCCTTCGTGAGGTACTGCTACGTCAAGTCATCTACTGGAGGGTGTTCGGGTTCGTTTTTATGCCTTGGATTTTGTGATTTTGGAAATGAGTGTGGATTCTGAGGGTTCAGGCAACTTTTTACACACAAGGTGGGAGATGGTGACGAAGGGTAAAGGTGATCCTGTGGCCAGGTGGAATTGAGGTTTGGAGGCTCCATGACCCAGGTGCAGTTGTTCAGTGGGTCATGGTCATTTGTGAGGGAGTGGGGGGGGTTGTTGTTGATAGTTGCCTTGCCCTGCAGTGTGATGGGAACTCTGACATAGCAATGGTGGTATCCTATGTACATGTTGTGTTCTGCTGATCAATACCTGTTCATGTGTTGTGTTTTCCTTTCAGGTGCGAGGGGATAGTTGTGGTTTGACATGCTGGGGTGTACACATGGTGGATGTTCACATGTGATGTGTAGGGAACACTGATGGTCACTTGAGTGCACATGCATATGTGGAGTGCATGTCCTTGCAGAACCACACACTTGCACTCTGATGCACTAGATGTACTCCCACCCTTGCATATCCACGTGTACACTGTTTGCCTTCTGGTGCCCACTGTGTCCCAGCAGCACATGTTCTGTGACCGATCATGGATCCAGTACATGCCTAATTTGCTGTTTGACGTGGTCTGTCACTTAGATGTGATGCTCAGGGTGTGCATCACAGACAATGGCTGTTCACTGTGCTGTGCGCTGAGCAGTGTGATGCAGGAGTAGGACACTGCACACATGAGCTGCAGTGTTGATTTTGCAATGCATAATGTGCATGTAGACAGGCATTCATTGTGATGTTACGTCTAAGACTGTTGTAATGCATTTGGAAATGACTTATTTTGGGTGGGAGGTTGTTGGTCTGTCATTTCATCTGATTCCGGGTCAGGCAGCAGTGTCCGATGCCACTGTGCATTTAGGACATGACAATGTGTACCTTATCGTTACTGAATTGGTGTATGGGTATTGCGTGCCATGTCATGTTGATGTTTGGGAGGGTTTGAGTGACATGACAGTGATGGCCATGGCCTGTTTTGCAGGTGTGTGTGATGCACACCTTGCATGTCCGTGTCATCCGCTTCTCAGAGCAACTAGCTGGGGGTAGATTTCTCTCTGCAGCAGGGCCCTCCCCCTGGAACAGATTTCTGGCCTGACTTGAACTTGAAGGGAATCATCTCCAGTTCTGGAAGCACCTCAAGACCTTCTTCTTTGCTTCTGCTTACTGTCTGCCTCTCCCTTGCAGAATTCTCCATTGGAACTGCACAGGAGCTGCAACTGGCCCGCTCTCACCGACCTCGGTCCCTGGCCCAGCCACTCTCCACTTGCACTGCCTCCCTGGCAACCCCTGCACTGCAGTACTGTCTCTCTATCCCTACAGCCCTCCGTTCCCATCACTTGTCTGCACTTACCTTTGTAGTTGCAACCAGGCGACCTATGTATTATTTTTTTGGGCTACTTCCCCTGTACTGGACCCCCCCCACCCTTCCCCTTGCACTTTTCCCATTCCCCCTGCACTTGCACAATCCCAATGACACCTGGCCTAGTAGTACCGCTCCCTGTGTTCCCTTGTTCCCCCCTCCCTGCCTCATTGCGCCTTGGAATACTTGTGTATGACCCATATCATGTCATATGTCATATGTGTGCCTTTTGGTCACACAGGATAGCTTGTGTTTAAGTAGCTAGGGATGCAGACGATTTGGCACTTCCATGGCAACTTTCTCAGGGTGGTAGGGTTGTGACAGTTAACTGTCTCTTTGTCATCATCGATTGTCACCTGGTATGTGCCAGGCCTGTGTGCACTCCCCAGGGGTGGGAGTTTAGGTGAAAAATGTGGCCACAAGCTGGGTCCGGGCTTCCTCGCCACGCGCCCTGTCCCCTCCCATGGGCAGAGCCTGTGCCTGTGGTTGGGGATGTGGGGGCACCACCATGTCCACCGGGACGCCTTGCCGTGTTGCAACATTGTGCAGGACACATGCTGCCACAATGATCCTGCACACTACTGGTGGTGCATAAAGTAGTTGGCCACCAGAGCGGTCAAGGGAGCGGAAACGTGACTTGAGCACTCCGAATGTGCGCTCCACTATGCCCCTGGTTGCAATATGGGCGGCGTTGTATCTTACCTGGGGTGGTGTGGTGGGGTTCCGGATTGGCGTCATCATGTGGTTGCTCAGAGGGTAGGCACTGTCCCCTGGGGAGGTGATAATAGTTGAGATTATTAGGGTTTGGATATTTGTCTGTGTGTGACTTGCATGCATGTGCAAGGGCATTTGTACTGACCTAGGAGCCATGTGTCGCCATGCTGCCCAGCTTCCAGGGCCCGGCTCAGGGCGGACATTCTGTATATGAAACTGTCATGGGTGGAGCCAGGGTAGTTTGCATAGACAGAGGTGATGATTCCCTTTGCATCACATACCACCTGTACATTGATGGAATGCCAGTGCTTGCGGTTTCAGTAGATGTGCTCACTGGCCCTAGGTGGACGTAGTGCCACATGGGTACAATCTATGGCACCGAGCACTTTGGGGAAGTGTACCACCCTGAAAAAATCCAGGACAACGGCCTGCCTTTCTGTGGGTGTTCTGGGCATGTATATGTGCCTGCGGACTGAGGGGCGCACTGTCATGATTGCCAGTACCTGGTGTATGCAGCAGGACTGCGTGGCCTGTGAGACCCCCCCACTATGGCAGTGGCCTGCTGAAATGACCCAGTGGCCAAAAAATGCAGGACATTGAGCAGCTTCTCCAAGGGGCTCAATGCTTGGGAGCAAAGGGTGGGGGATGTGAGGTCATCTTCCCACTCCCTGACCAGGTCTAGGATGATATGGGGTGGAAACCTATACCTGCCATAGACCTGGTCCTCAGGCATCCCAAAAAGGCTTGTCCGTGGTGCGAAAATGCGTTCCCTGGCTATTCTCCTCCTCCTGCGGTGTCCCACGATCAGTGCAGCGACAAATGGGGCATTCATCGTAGCTGTATATACGCGTTTGTTGTTTGCGCGCACTTTTATGCTGTACGCGGGGATGCTTCCGCCTGCCTTCGTGTGGCAGACGTGTTGACGTTTTGCCATGCGCGGGTTTCGGATACGGTCCGAGTGTCATCGCGTGTGATCGGAGGGGAGTGAGCGTACACGCAACTGGCCTGGGTACGTGTGTTTCAGGGTGCGCGGGAAGTTCCACACGCGATTAGCCTGGGTACGTGTGTTCCGGGGTGCCGGAAACTTTCACATGCGATTGGTGGAAATCCACGTGTGTTCTGTCATCACGTGCAATGAGGGAAACACCTGCGCGCGTCACGTCACAGACGCGCTCACGCGCTAAGGGCCTTTGGTCCAATGAACTCGCATATGCGTGCTGCCGTGCATACGCGCATGGGCCCTTTTCTCGTATTACACGCGGACGTGCAGTTTTTCACACGCGCTGAAATGCGCATGCACGTCTGTACGCGTCAAGTCACAGGGGCGCTTGCGCTTGAGGGGCCTTCTGTCCAATGAAAATGCGTATGCGTGCAGACGCGCTTACGCGCTAAGGGCCTTTCCTCGAATTACACGCTGACGTGCAGATTTTTCACGTGCCAAATCACTCCGTATCAAGCTGGCCACGCGTAAGCACACGGAAGACCACGCTCCTGCCCAGAAGGCCGAACTACTGCCCCCCAGAGCCCCGAGCACGCTCCCACCTGCCATCTGCTGCTGCCTGACTGCCTGCTGCCCACGTGCCCTGCCATTTGCTGCCTGCACATCAGCCAGGGGTGCTGTTGCTGTGACCACCCCTGCTGGAACCGAAGACTCCCGACTGGGATTCCATCGCTCCACAGCCAAGCCCCAGGACCCAGTTGCCCACCCACTCCTGCCTCTGGGGTTGTCATGTCGGGGCAAACACCATCTGTGACCACTGACAACCCCCGGCCAGAGAGGCAGAGGGGCACCAGCTTCAGTGCCACCGAAGTTGGTGTCCTGGTGGAGCAAGTCCTGGGGCAGTATGATGCCCTCTTCGGAAGTTCCCGCGCTGACAAGGAAGGATGGACTCGGATCTGGACTGACATCGTGACTGCCATCAACGCGGAGGGGGTGGCAGTCCGTGACTTACAACATGTCAAGAAGCGCTGGGAGGACTTCAGGTCCAGGACCCTGAACAAGGCCCGGCGCCTCTTGAAGGCAGCGGATGCCAAGGGGCGCCGGGGCCACTTGTCGGAAGAACAGATGAGGGTCCTGGAACGCATATCCCCAGCGCTCCACGTCCAGGTCCTTGAGAAGCAGACCCGTCTGGAGTCGAGCGGTGAGTGTACATGCATCCTGATTGTGAGCAGTGCGTGTGGTGATTATTCAGTAGTGTGCAGGTTGCACATCTGTTTGTATGGGGTCGAGTATTGGTGGGGGTGTACAGGGCCGTGGGGCTGACACATGCGAGGGCTGTAATGTGTGAGTAATGGATGGTGCTTGTGTGTGTAGGCTTGCATGCCAAATGCAGTTGTGTGGGCAAGCATGTTTGGATGAATGTGTATGTAAGTAGACATGTCCGTGATTTCACGCATGTATGTTGTTTTCGGCTGCATGTGTCAGCACTGTGTACATGTGCATGTGTGTGTATTTGACAAGGGTGCAACAGTGATGCAACATGGATGCATGTGGCAGCGGTATGTGGAAGCCTGATTGGCAGATGTGACATGGATGCCCGTCTGAACAGTGCGACACTTGGCAGAGGTGTACACATGCATGCAAGTGTGGTGGTGTGTGTACATGTGTGGTGCACTTCCTGTGTTGCATGTGATGGCTGGCTCACCTTTGGCTGCTCATGCTGTTGTATGTGTATGGATGGTGGTGGCAGTTGCGATATGGCTGTGGTATGGCTCATGTGTGCGAGTTGTAATGACATGTGTGTTGGGGATTGTGATGACATGTCTGAGGTTTGCCAATGCCACTCATGTACAACTGTCATGTGTGTATGTGTCCATTGTACAGTGCCCTGATGCCTGTGTTTTGTTTCTCCCTGTCTGCAGCGTCAACTGATGAAGAGGGCGGAGAAGGTGCTGTGGAGCACAGCGGCGGGGATCCGACCGCCAGCCGGAGACGCAAGGCCCGGCTCCCCTCCCAGGTTGTCATCTCGTCGGGGAGTGAGGAGTCCTGTGCCGCGTCCCAGGCCGCAGCTGCCGGGGGGAGGTCCAAGAGGCGGAGGTTGGAGTTGGACTCCTCGGCAGCAGAAGGGGCAGCTGGGACCCCACAGGGCCCAACAGGGGAAGATGGCACGGAGTCATCCAGGTTGGTGGGGGGTTTGGTGGAGGAGGAGGCCGTGCAAGCACCAGAGATGGGGTCTGGAGGTGGGGATCCCACTGGTGCTAGTGGTGCAGTGCAGGACCAGGGACAGGAGGCAGAACAGGCCGCAGCGGAGGTGCCTGTGTGCAATCCTGTCCCCGATCCTGTCCCTGCATCATCTTGCACCAGCAGGGATGCCTACGTCCAGACCCGTTTTCAGGCAGGGGATGAGCTCACGTCAACTGGCCTTCCTCTGCCTGCGGACGTGGCTATACAGGTCCGGGTTGAGCCTGTCCTGGCTGGTGTGGCGTTGCGTCAACGGGCCATGCGAGGTGACCTGCAGTCTTTTCATGAAGAGACTGCGAGTCATCTCGAATGGCTCTTTGACCACGTCAGCCTGCTGGGACAGGTCACCCAGGCCGGATTCCTCTGTCTGATGGGGCTTGCTCCGACCCCCTCCTCAACTGGACCCCCTACGCGCCAGTCGTCCTCTGTGCCATCTTCCCACCCATCAGTCACCTGGGTGCCCTGTGGAGCTGCCTCTGACGGTGCGGCCAGGCTGGTGGAGGAGGCATCCCTGCCACAGTCGGGAGTCGGACGTCCAGCAGGGGTGGCCACATCAACAACTGCACCCCAGCCGGCGGAGGATGTGCAGGCAGCAGAAGGCAGTGCATGGGCAGAGGCACAGCAGCAGCAGCAACGTGGTGGGATCCATGTAGGCTCGGGGCCATCGACATCGGAGGGGCAGGCATCGACCGGAGGGCAGGAGGACCCAGGACAGAGAGTGTCTTCCGTGTGGCAGCGGTTGGGCCATGCCATAGATGCGGAGCGGCAGCGGGCGGAAGAGGCACGGCTCACAATGGTCAGGGCGGAGAACTCCATGCGGAGGGCCCTGAGGCGGGCCGAGTGCCTCGAGGCAATCCGCAGGCGTTTGGAGGTGGAGACGTCGGCGGCCCTGCGGACCCTCGGGACCCTGGATTGTTCCGATGTACATAGTTGACAGTTGGATTGTATTTTTTTTTCTATTTTTGACCATGGAGCAATGGCTTTCTTTTTTATTTCCCATTGGATTTTGTTTTGTGGACATTGACTTTGGACATTACTTTGGATTTTTATTTTTGGTTTTGCTTTTTTTGACGGACATGCTTCTTTTCATTTTTGTACATTCACATTTCTGTTTCTTAATTTCTTTATTCTATTGATGTTTCCTTTAATACATATTATTTTTGGTGAACTTCAATGTGTGGTATCTCATTGGTTTCATGCATTTCATGATATGTGTTTTGAGATTCACTGACACCCATTGGGTGTATGTGAGGGAAATGTGTTTGTTTCAGAACTTGCAATTGGTGTTCTGTGATGTAATTGAAATTATGAGTGGGTGGATGCAATACTCGGGTGGGTGTTTTGCATTTGGAGGCTGACCATAGGGACCAGGGATCTAGATTGTGATGACATGTTGGCTGGGGAACATGAGTTGCACATGGGTGGGGGCCTGGTGGGGGCTGCCCCTGCACTGCTGGGGGGGTGGGGGTGCAGGGGTACATGAGTCGGACATGAGTGGGGCCTGCTGGCAGGTGCCCCACAGTGCTGGGGGTGGAGGTGATGGGAGACATGAGTTGGACATGAGTGGGGGCCTGGTGGAGGCTGCCCCTGCACTGCTGGGGGGTGGGGGTGGTGGGAGACATGGGTGGGGGCCTGGTGGAGGCTGCCCCTGGTGGCTGGGGGGTGGGGGTGGTGGGAGACATGGGTGGGGGCCTGGTGGTGGGTGCCCCTGCACTGCTGGGGGGTGGGGGTGGTTGGAGACATGGGTAGGGGCCTGGTGGAGGCTGCCCCTGCACTGCTGGGGGGTGGGGGTGATGGGAGACATGAGTGGGGACCTGGTGGAGGCTGCCCTTGGTGGCTGGGGGGTGGGGTGGTGGGAGACATGAGTGGGGGCCTGGTGGAGGCTGCCCCTGCACTGCTGGGGGGTGGGGGTGCAGGGAGACATGAGTGGGGGCGTGGTGGAGGCTGCCCCTGGTGGCTGGGGGGTGGGGGTGGTGGGAGACATGGGTGGGGGCCTGGTGGAGGCTGCCCCTGGTGGCTGGGGGGTGGAGGTGGTGGGAGACATGGGTGGGGTCTGCTGGCAGGTGCCCCACAGTGCTGGGGGGTGGGGGTGGTGGGAGACATAGGTGGGGGCCTGGTGGAGGCTGCCCCGGCACTGCTGGGGGGTGTGGGTGGTGTGAGACATGGGTGGGGGCCTGGTGGAGGCTGCCCCTGGTGGCTGGGGGGTGGGGGTGGTGGGAGACATGGGTGGGGGCCTGGTGGAGGCTGCCCCTGCACTGCTGGGGGGTGGGGGTGGTGTGAGACATGGGTGGGGGCCTGGTGGAGGCTGCCCCTGGTGGCTGGGGGGTGAAGGTGCTGGGAGACATGGGTGGGGGCCTGGTGGAGGCTGCCCCTGGTGGCTGGGGGGTGGGGGTGGTGTGAGACATGGGTGGGGCCTGCTGGAGGCTGCCCCTGGTGGCTGGAGGGTGGGGGTGGTGTGAGACATGGGTGGGGGCCTGGTGGAGGCTGCCCCTGGTGGCTGGGGGGTGGTGGTGGTGGAAGACATGGGTGGGGGCCTGCTGGCAAGTGCCCCACAGTGCTGGGGGGTGGGGTGGTGTGACACATGGGTGGGGGCCTGGTGGAGGCTGCCCCTGGTGACTGGGGGGTGGTGGGAGACATGGGTGGGGGCCTGGTGGAGGCTGCCCCTGCACTGCTGGGGGGTGGGGGTGATGGGAGACATGAGTGGGGACCTGGTGGAGGCTGCCCCTGGTGGCTGGGGGGTGGGGGTGGTGGGAGACATGAGTGGGGGTCTGGTGGAGGCTGCCCCTGCACTGCTAGGGGGAGGGGGTGCAGGGAGACATGAGTGGGGGCCTGGTGGAGGCTTCCCCTGCACTGCTGGGGGGTGGGGGTGATGGGAGACATGAGTGGGGACCTGGTGGAGGCTGCCCCTGGTGGCTGGGGGGTGGGGGTGGTGGGAGACATGAGTGGGGGCCTGGTGGAGGCTGCACCTGCACTGCTGGGGTGTGGGGGTGGTGGTAGACATGGGTGGGGGCCTGGTGGAGGCTGCCCCTGGTGGCTGGGGGGTGGGGGTGATAGGGGAAATGAGTGGGGGCCTGGTGGAGGATGCCCCTGGTAGCTAGGGGTTGGGGGTGATGGGAGACATGAGTGGGGGACTGGTGGAGGCTGCCCCTGGTGGCTGGGGGGTGGGGGTGCAGGGAGACATGAGTGGGGGCCTGGTGGAGGCTGCCCCTGGTGGCTGGGGGGTGGGGGTGGTGGGAGACATGAGTGGGGGCCTGGTGGAGGCTGCCCCTGCACTGCTGGGGGGTGGGGGTGATGGGAGACATGAGTGGGGACCTGGTGGAGGCTGCCCCTGGTGGCTGGGGGGTGGGGGTGGTGTGAGACATGGGTGGGGGCCTGGTGGAGGCTGCCCCTGCACTGCTGGGGGGTGGGGGTGGTGTGAGACATGGGTGGGGGCCTGGTGGAGGCTGCCCCTGGTGGCTGGGGGGTGAAGGTGCTGGGAGACATGGGTGGGGGCCTGGTGGAGGCTGCCCCTGGTGGCTGGGGGGTGGGGGTGGTGTGAGACATGGGTGGGGCCTGCTGGAGGCTGCCCCTGGTGGCTGGAGGGTGGGGGTGGTGTGAGACATGGGTGGGGGCCTGGTGGAGGCTGCCCCTGGTGGCTGGGGGGTGGTGGTGGTGGAAGACATGGGTGGGGGCCTGCTGGCAAGTGCCCCACAGTGCTGGGGGGTGGGGTGGTGTGACACATGGGTGGGGGCCTGGTGGAGGCTGCCCCTGGTGACTGGGGGGTGGTGGGAGACATGGGTGGGGGCCTGGTGGAGGCTGCCCCTGCACTGCTGGGGGGTGGGGGTGATGGGAGACATGAGTGGGGACCTGGTGGAGGCTGCCCCTGGTGGCTGGGGGGTGGGGGTGGTGGGAGACATGAGTGGGGGTCTGGTGGAGGCTGCCCCTGCACTGCTAGGGGGAGGGGGTGCAGGGAGACATGAGTGGGGGCCTGGTGGAGGCTTCCCCTGCACTGCTGGGGGGTGGGGGTGATGGGAGACATGAGTGGGGACCTGGTGGAGGCTGCCCCTGGTGGCTGGGGGGTGGGGGTGGTGGGAGACATGAGTGGGGGCCTGGTGGAGGCTGCACCTGCACTGCTGGGGTGTGGGGGTGGTGGTAGACATGGGTGGGGGCCTGGTGGAGGCTGCCCCTGGTGGCTGGGGGGTGGGGGTGATAGGGGAAATGAGTGGGGGCCTGGTGGAGGATGCCCCTGGTAGCTAGGGGTTGGGGGTGATGGGAGACATGAGTGGGGGACTGGTGGAGGCTGCCCCTGGTGGCTGGGGGGTGGGGGTGCAGGGAGACATGAGTGGGGGCCTGGTGGAGGCTGCCCCTGGTGGCTGGGGGGTGGGGGTGGTGGGAGACATGAGTGGGGGCCTGGTGGAGGCTGCCCCTGCACTGCTGGGGGGTGGGGGTGATGGGAGACATGAGTGGGGACCTGGTGGAGGCTGCCCCTGGTGGCTGGGGGGTGGGGGTGGTGGGAGACATGAGTGGGGGCCTGGTGGAGGCTGCCCCTGCACTGCTGGGGGGTGGGGGTGGTGGGAGACATGGGTGGGGGCCTGGTGGAGGCTGCCCCTGGTGGCTGGTGGGTGGAGGTGGTGGGAGACATGGGTGGGGGCCTGCTGGCAGGTCCCCCACAGTGCTGGGGGGTGGGGGTGGTGGGAGACATGAGTGGGGACCTGGTGGAGGCTGCCCCTGGTGGCTGGGGGGTGGGGGTGGTGGGAGATATGAGTGGGGGACTGGTGGAGGCTTCCCCTGCACTGCTGGGGGCTGGGGGTGGGGGTGCAGGGAGACATGAGTGGGGGCCTGGTGGAGGCTGCCCCTGGTGGCTGGGGGGTGGGGGTGATGGGAGACATGAGTGGGGGCCTGGTGGAGGCTGCCCCTGGACTGCTGGGGTGTGGGGGTGGTGGTAGACATGGGTGGGGCCTGGTGGAGGCTGCCCCTGCACTGCCGGGGGGTGGGGGTGATGGGAGACATGAGTGGGGACCTGGTGGAGGCTGCCCCTGGTGGCTGGGGGGTGGGGGTGGTGGGAGACATGAGTGGGGGACTGGTGGAGGCTGCCCCTGCACTGCTGGGGGGTGGGGGTTCAGGGAGACATGAGTGGGGGCCTGGTGGAGGCTGCCCCTGGTGGCTGGGGGGAGGGGGTGCAGGGAGACATGAGTGGGGGCCTGGTGGAGGCTGCCCCTGCACTGCTGGGGTGTGGGGGTGGTGGTAGACATGGGTGGAGGCCTGGTGTAGGCTGCCCCTGCACTGCTGGGGGGTGGGGGTGATGGGAGACATGAGTGGGGGCCTGGTGGAGGCTGCCCCTGGTGGCTGGGGGGTGGGGGTGCAGGGAGACATGAGTGGGGGCCTGGTGGAGGCTGCCCCTAGTGGCTGGTGGGTGGGGGTGGTGGGAGACATGAGTGGGGGCCTGGTGGAGGCTGCCCCTGCACTGCTGGGGGGTGGGGGTGATGGGAGACATGAGTGGGGACCTGGTGGAGGCTGCCCCTGGTGGCTGGGGGGTGGGGGTGGTGGGAGACATGAGTGGGGGCCTGGTGGAGGCTGCCCCTGCACTGCTGGGGGGTGGGGGTGGTGGGAGACATGGGTGGGGGCCTGGCGGAGGCTGCCCCTGGTGGGTGGGGGGTGGAGGTGGTGGGAGATATGAGTGGGGGACTGGTGGAGGCTGCCCCTGCACTGCTGGGGGCTGGGGGTGCGGGTGCAGGGAGACATGAGTGGGGGCCTGGTGGAGGCTGCCCCTGGTGGCTGGGGGGTGGGGGTGATGGGAGACATGAGTGGGGGCCTGGTGGAGGCTGCCCCTGCACTGCTGGGGTGTGGGGGTGGTGGTAGACATGGGTGGGGGCCTGGTGGAGGCTGCCCCTGCACTGCCGGGGGGTGGGGGTGATGGGAGACATGGGTGGGGACCTGGTGGAGGCTGCCCCTAGTGGCTGGGGGTTGGGGGTGGTGGGAGACATGAGTGGGGGCCTGGTGGAGGCTGCCCCTGCACTGCTGGGGGGTGGGGGTGCAGGGAGACATGAGTGGGGGCCTGGTGGAGGCTGCCCCTGGTGGCTGGGGGGTGGGTGTGCAGGGAGACATGAGTGGGGGCCTGGTGGAGGCTGCCCCTGCACTGCTGGGGTGTGGGGGTGGTGGTAGACATGGGTGGGGGCCTGGTGGAGGCTGCCCCTGCACTGCCGGGGAGTGGGGGTGATGGGAGACATGAGTGGGGGCCTGGTGGAGGCTGCCCCTGGTGGCTGGGGGGTGGGGGTGGTGGGAGATATGAGTGGGGGACTGGTGGAGGCTGCCCCTGCACTGCTGGGGGCTGGGGGTGCGGGTGCAGGGAGACATGAGTGGGGGCCTGGTGGAGGCTGCCCCTGGTGGCTGGGGGGTGGGGGTGATGGGAGACATGAGTGGGGGCCTGGTGGAGGCTGCCCCTGCACTGCTGGGGTGTGGGGGTGGTGGTATACATGGGTGGGGGCCTGGTGGAGGCTGCCCCTGCACTGCCGGGGGGTGGGGGTGATGGGAGACATGAGTGGGGACCTGGTGGAGGCTGCCCCTGGTGGCTGGGGGGTGGGGGTGGTGGGAGACATGAGTGGGGGTCTGGTGGAGGCTGCCCCTGCACTGCTGGGGGGTGGGGGTGCAGGGAGACATGAGTGGGGGCCTGGTGGAGGCTGCCCCTGGTGGCTGGGGGGTGGGGGTGCAGGGAGACATGAGTGGGGGCCTGGTGGAGGCTGCCCCTGCACTGCTGGGGTGTGGGGGTGGTGGTAGACATGGGTGGGGGCCTGGTGGAGGCTGCCCCTGCACTGCTGGGGGGTGGGGGTGATGGGAGACATGAGTGGGGACCTGGTGGAGGCTGCCCCTGGTGGCTGGGGGGTGGGGGTGGTGGGAGACATGAGTGGGGGCCTGGTGGAGGCTGCCCCTGCACTGCTGGGGGGTGGGGGTGATGGGAGACATGGGTGGGGGCCTGGTGGAGGCTGCCCCTGCACTGCTGGGGGGTGGGGGTGGTGTGAGACATGGGTGGGGGCCTGGTGGAGGCTGCCCCTGGTGGCTGGGGGGTGAAGGTGCTGGGAGACATGGGTGGGGGCCTGGTGGAGGCTGCCCCTGGTGGCTGGGGGGTGGGGGTGGTGTGAGACATGGGTGGGGCCTGCTGGAGGCTGCCCCTGGTGGCTGGAGGGTGGGGGTGGTGTGAGACATGGGTGGGGGCCTGGTGGAGGCTGCCCCTGGTGGCTGGGGGGTGGTGGTGGTGGAAGACATGGGTGGGGGCCTGCTGGCAAGTGCCCCACAGTGCTGGGGGGTGGGGTGGTGTGACACATGGGTGGGGGCCTGGTGGAGGCTGCCCCTGGTGACTGGGGGGTGGTGGGAGACATGGGTGGGGGCCTGGTGGAGGCTGCCCCTGCACTGCTGGGGGGTGGGGGTGATGGGAGACATGAGTGGGGACCTGGTGGAGGCTGCTCCTGGTGGCTGGGGGGTGGGGGTGGTGGGAGACATGAGTGGGGGTCTGGTGGAGGCTGCCCCTGCACTGCTAGGGGGAGGGGGTGCAGGGAGACATGAGTGGGGGCCTGGTGGAGGCTGCCCCTGGTGGCTGGGGGGTGGGGGTGCAGGGAGACATGAGTGGGGGCCTGGTGGAGGCTGCCCCTGCACTGCTGGGGTGTGGGGGTGGTGGTAGACATGGGTGGGGGCCTGGTAGAGGCTGCCCCTGCACTGCTGGGGGGTGGGGGTGATGGGAGACATGAGTGGGGACCTGGTGGAGGCTGCCCCTGGTGGCTGGGGGGTGGGGGTGATGGGAGACATGAGTGGGGGCCTGGTGGAGGCTGCCCCTGCACTGCTGGGGTGTGGGGGTGGTGGTATACATGGGTGGGGGCCTGGTGGAGGCTGCCCCTGCACTGCCGGGGGGTGGGGGTGATGGGAGACATGAGTGGGGACCTGGTGGAGGCTGCCCCTGGTGGCTGGGGGGTGGGGGTGGTGGGAGACATGAGTGGGGGCCTGGTGGAGGCTGCCCCTGCACTGCTGGGGGGTGGGGGTGCAGGGAGACATGAGTGGGGGCCTGGTGGAGGCTGCCCCTGGTGGCTGGGGGGTGGGGGTGCAGGGAGACATGAGTGGGGGCCTGGTGGAGGCTGCCCCTGCACTGCTGGGGTGTGGGGGTGGTGGTAGACATGGGTGGGGGCCTGGTGGAGGCTGCCCCTGCACTGCTGGGGGGTGGGGGTGATGGGAGACATGAGTGGGGACCTGGTGGAGGCTGCCCCTGGTGGCTGGGGGGTGGAGGTGGTGGGAGACATGGGTGGAGTCTGCTGGCAGGTGCCCCACAGTGCTGGGGGGTGGGGGTGGTGGGGAACATGGTTGGACATGGGTGGGGGCCTGCTGGCAGGTGCCCCACAGTGCTGGGGGGTGGGGGTGGTGGGAGACATGGGTGGGGGCCTGGTGGAGGCTGCTCCTGGTGGCTGGGGGTGGTGGGAGATATGAGTGGGGGACTGGTGGAGGCTGCCCCTGCACTGCTGGGGGGTAGGGGTGCGGGTGCAGGGAGACATGAGTGGGGGCCTGGTGGAGGCTGCCCCTGGTGGCTGGGGGGTGGAGGTGGTGGGAGACATGGGTGGGGTCTGCTGGCAGGTGCCCCACAGTGCTGGGGGGTGGGGGTGGTGGGGAACATGGTTGGACATGGGTGGGGGCCTGCTGGCAGGTGCCCCACAGTGCTGGGGGGTGGGGGTGGTGGGAGACATGGGTGGGGGCCTGGTGGAGGCTGCCCCTGGTGGCTGAGGGGTGGGGGTGGTGGGAGACATGAGTGGGGGGCTGGTGGAGGCTGCCCCTGCACTGCTGGGGGGTGGGGGTGGTGTGAGACATGGGTGGGGGCCTGGTGGAGGCTGCCCCTGGTGACTGTGGGGGGGTGGGGGTGGTGGGAGACATGAGTGGGGGCCTGGTGGAGGCTGCCCCTGCACTGCTGGGGTGTGGGGGTGGTGGTAGACATGGGTGGGGGCCTGGTGGAGGCTGCCCCTGAACTGCTGGGGGGTGGGGGTGATGGGAGACATGAGTGCGGACCTGGTGGAGGCTGCCCCTGGTGGCTGGGGGGTGGGGGTGGTGGAAGACATGAGTGGGGGCCTGGTGGAGGCTGCCCCTGCACTGCTGGGGGGTGGGGGTGGTGGGAGACATGAGTGGGGGCCTGGTGGAGGTTGCCCCTGCACTGCTGGGGTGTGGGGGTGGTGGTAGACATGGGTGGGGGCCTGGTGGAGGCTGCCCCTGCACTGCTGGGGGGTGGGGGTGATGGGAGACATGAGTGGGGACCTGGTGGAGGCTGCCCCTGGTGGCTGGGGGGTGGGGGTGGTGGGAGACATGAGTGGGGGCCTGGTGGAGGCTGCCCCTGCACTGCTGGGTCGTGGGGGTGCAGGGAGACATGAGTGGGGGCCTGGTGGAGGCTGCCCCCGCACTGCTGGGGTGTGAGGGTGCAGGGAGACATGAGTGGGGACCTGGTGGAGGCTGCCCCTGGTGGCTGGGGGGTGGGGGTGGTGGGAGACATGAGTGGGGGCCTGGTGGAGGCTGCCCCTGCACTGCTGGGTCGTGGGGGTGCAGGGAGACATGAGTGGGGACCTGGTGGAGGCTGCCCCTGGTGGCTGGGGGGTGGGGGTGGTGGGAGACATGAGTGGGGGTCTGGTGGAGGCTGCCCCTGCACTGCTAGGGGGAGGGGGTGCATGGAGACATGAGTGGGGGCCTGGTGGAGGCTGCCCCTGCACTGCTGGGGGGTGGGGGTGATGGGAGACATGAGTGGGGACCTGGTGGAGGCTGCCCCTGGTGGCTGGGGGGTGGGGGTGGTGGGAGACATGAGTGGGGGCCTGGTGGAGGCTGCACCTGCACTGCTGGGGTGTGGGGGTGGTGGTAGACATGGGTGGGGGCCTGGTGGAGGCTGCCCCTGGTGGCTGGGGGGTGGGGGTGATAGGGGAAATGAGTGGGGGCCTGGTGGAGGATGCCCCTGGTGGCTGGGGGGTGGGGGTGATGGGAGACATGAGTGGGGGACTGGTGGAGGCTGCCCCTGGTGGCTGGGGGGTGGGGGTGCAGGGAGACATGAGTGGGGGCCTGGTGGAGGCTGCCCCTGGTGGCTGGGGGGTGGGGGTGGTGGGAGACATGAGTGGGGGCCTGGTGGAGGCTGCCCCTGCACTGCTGGGGGGTGGGGGTGATGGGAGACATGAGTGGGGACCTGGTGGAGGCTGCCCCTGGTGGCTGGTGGGTGGGGGTGGTGGGAGACATGAGTGGGGGCCTGGTGGAGGCTGCCCCTGCACTGCTGGGGGGTGGGGGTGGTGGGAGACATGGGTGGGGGCCTGGTGGAGGCTGCCCCTGGTGGCTGGTGGGTGGAGGTGGTGGGAGACATGGGTGGGGGCCTGCTGGCAGGTCCCCCACAGTGCTGGGGGGTGGGGGTGGTGGGAGACATGAGTGGGGACCTGGTGGAGGCTGCCCCTGGTGGCTGGGGGGTGGGGGTGGTGGGAGATATGAGTGGGGGACTGGTGGAGGCTTCCCCTGCACTGCTGGGGGCTGGGGGTGCGGGTGCAGGGAGACATGAGTGGGGGCCTGGTGGAGGCTGCCCCTGGTGGCTGGGGGGTGGGGGTGATGGGAGACATGAGTGGGGGCCTGATGGAGGCTGCCCCTGGACTGCTGGGGTGTGGGGGTGGTGGTAGACATGGGTGGGGCCTGGTGGAGGCTGCCCCTGCACTGCCGGGGGGTGGGGGTGATGGGAGACATGAGTGGGGACCTGGTGGAGGCTGCCCCTGGTGGCTGGGGGGTGGGGGTGGTGGGAGACATGAGTGGGGGACTGGTGGAGGCTGCCCCTGCACTGCTGGGGGGTGGGGGTGCAGGGAGACATGAGTGGGGGCCTGGTGGAGGCTGCCCCTGGTGGCTGGGGGGAGGGGGTGCAGGGAGACATGAGTGGGGGCCTGGTGGAGGCTGCCCCTGCACTGCTGGGGTGTGGGGTGGTGGTAGACATGGGTGGAGGCCTGGTGTAGGCTGCCCCTGCACTGCTGGGGGGTGGGGGTGATGGGAGACATGAGTGGGGGCCTGGTGGAGGCTGCCCCTGGTGGCTGGGGGGTGGGGGTGCAGGGAGACATGAGTGGGGGCCTGGTGGAGGCTGCCCCTGGTGGCTGGGGGGTGGGGGTGGTGGGAGACATGAGTGGGGGCCTGGTGGAGGCTGCCCCTGCACTGCTGGGGGGTGGGGGTGATGGGAGACATGAGTGGGGACCTGGTGGAGGCTGCCCCTGGTGGCTGGGGGGTGGGGGTGGTGGGAGACATGAGTGGGGGCCTGATGGAGGCTGCCCCTGGACTGCTGGGGTGTGGGGGTGGTGGTAGACATGGGTGGGGCCTGGTGGAGGCTGCCCCTGCACTGCCGGGGGGTGGGGGTGATGGGAGACATGAGTGGGGACCTGGTGGAGGCTGCCCCTGGTGGCTGGGGGGTGGGGGTGGTGGGAGACATGAGTGGGGGACTGGTGGAGGCTGCCCCTGCACTGCTGGGGGGTGGGGGTGCAGGGAGACATGAGTGGGGGCCTGGTGGAGGCTGCCCCTGGTGGCTGGGGGGAGGGGGTGCAGGGAGACATGAGTGGGGGCCTGGTGGAGGCTGCCCCTGCACTGCTGGGGTGTGGGGGTGGTGGTAGACATGGGTGGAGGCCTGGTGTAGACTGCCCCTGCACTGCTGGGGGGTGGGGGTGATGGGAGACATGAGTGGGGGCCTGGTGGAGGCTGCCCCTGGTGGCTGGGGGGAGGGGGTGCAGGGAGACATGAGTGGGGGCCTGGTGGAGGCTGCCCCTGCACTGCTGGGGTGTGGGGGTGGTGGTAGACATGGGTGGAGGCCTGGTGTAGGCTGCCCCTGCACTGCTGGGGGGTGGGGGTGATGGGAGACATGAGTGGGGGCCTGGTGGAGGCTGCCCCTGGTGGCTGGGGGGTGGGGGTGCAGGGAGACATGAGTGGGGGCCTGGTGGAGGCTGCCCCTGGTGGCTGGGGGGTGGGGGTGGTGGGAGACATGAGTGGGGGCCTGGTGGAGGCTGCCCCTGCACTGCTGGGGGGTGGGGGTGATGGGAGACATGAGTGGGGACCTGGTGGAGGCTGCCCCTGGTGGCTGGGGGGTGGGGGTGGTGGGAGACATGAGTGGGGGCCTGGTGGAGGCTGCCCCTGCACTGCTGGGGGGTGGGGGTGGTGGGAGACATGGGTGGGGGCCTGGCGGAGGCTGCCCCTGGTGGGTGGGGGGTGGAGGTGGTGGGAGACATGGGTGGGGTCTGCTGGCAGGTGCCCCACAGTGCTGGGGGGTGGGGGTCGTGGGGAACATGGTTGGACATGGGTGGGGGCCTGCTGGCAGGTCCCCCACAGTGCTGGGGGGTGGGGGTGGTGGGAGACATGGGTGGGGGCCTGGTGGCGGCTGCCCCTGGTGGCTGGGGGGTGCGGGTGGTGGGAGATATGAGTGGGGGACTGGTGGAGGCTGCCCCTGCACCGCTGGGGGCTGGGGGTGCGGGTGCAGGGAGACATGAGTGGGGGCCTGGTGGAGGCTGCCCCTGGTGGCTGGGGGGTGGGGGTGATGGGAGATATGAGTGGGGGCCTGGTGGAGGCTGCCCCTGCACTGCTGGGGTGTGGGGGTGGTGGTAGACATGGGTGGGGGCCTGGTGGAGGCTGCCCCTGCACTGCCGGGGGGTGGGGGTGATGGGAGACATGGGTGGGGACCTGGTGGAGGCTGCCCCTGGTGGCTGGGGGTTGGGGGTGGTGGGAGACATGAGTGGGGGCCTGGTGGAGGCTGCCCCTGCACTGCTGGGGGGTGGGGGTGCAGGGAGACATGAGTGGGGGCCTGGTGGAGGCTGCCCCTGGTGGCTGGGGGGTGGGTGTGCAGGGAGACATGAGTGGGGGCCTGGTGGAGGCTGCCCCTGCACTGCTGGGGTGTGGGGGTGGTGGTAGACATGGGTGGGGGCCTGGTGGAGGCTGCCCCTGCACTGCCGGGGGGTGGGGGTGATGGGAGACATGAGTGGGGACCTGGTGGAGGCTGCCCCTGGTGGCTGGGGGGTGGGGGTGGTGGGAGATATGAGTGGGGGACTGGTGGAGGCTGCCCCTGCACTGCTGGGGGCTGGGGGTGCGGGTGCAGGGAGACATGAGTGGGGGCCTGGTGGAGGCTGCCCCTGGTGGCTGGGGGGTGGGGGTGATGGGAGACATGAGTGGGGGCCTGGTGGAGGCTGCCCCTGCACTGCTGGGGTGTGGGGGTGGTGGTATACATGGGTGGGGGCCTGGTGGAGGCTGCCCCTGCACTGCCGGGGGGTGGGGGTGATGGGAGACATGAGTGGGGACCTGGTGGAGGCTGCCCCTGGTGGCTGGGGGGTGGGGGTGGTGGGAGACATGAGTGGGGGCCTGGTGGAGGCTGCCACTGCACTGCTGGGGTGTGGGGGTGGTGGTAGACATGGGTGGGGGCCTGGTGGAGGCTGCCCCTGCACTGCTGGGGGGTGGGGGTGATGGGAGACATGAGTGGGGACCTGGTGGAGGCTGCCCCTGGTGGCTGGGGGGTGGAGGTGGTGGGAGACATGGGTGGAGTCTGCTGGCAGGTGCCCCACAGTGCTGGGGGGTGGGGGTGGTGGGGAACATGGTTGGACATGGGTGGGGGCCTGCTGGCAGGTGCCCCACAGTGCTGGGGGGTGGGGGTGGTGGGAGACATGGGTGGGGGCCTGGTGGAGGCTGCTCCTGGTGGCTGGGGGTGATGGGAGATATGAGTGGGGGACTGGTGGAGGCTGCCCCTGCACTGCTGGGGGGTAGGGGTGCGGGTGCAGGGAGACATGAGTGGGGGCCTGGTGGAGGCTGCCCCTGGTGGCTGGGGGGTGGAGGTGGTGGGAGACATGGGTGGGGTCTGCTGGCAGGTGCCCCACAGTGCTGGGGGGTGGGGGTGGTGGGGAACATGGTTGGACATGGGTGGGGGCCTGCTGGCAGGTGCCCCACAGTGCTGGGGGGTGGGGGTGGTGGGAGACATGGGTGGGGGCCTGGTGGAGGCTGCCCCTGGTGGCTGAGGGGTGGGGGTGGTGGGAGACATGAGTGGGGGACTGGTGGAGGCTGCCCCTGCACTGCTGGGGGGTGGGGGTGGTGTGAGACATGGGTGGGGGCCTGGTGGAGGCTGCCCCTGGTGACTGTGGGGGGGTGGGGGTGGTGGGAGACATGAGTGGGGGCCTGGTGGAGGCTGCCCCTGCACTGCTGGGGTGTGGGGGTGGTGGTAGACATGGGTGGGGGCCTGGTGGAGGCTGCCCCTGCACTGCTGGGGGGTGGGGGTGATGGGCGACATGAGTGCGGACCTGGTGGAGGCTGCCCCTGGTGGCTGGGGGGTGGGGGTGGTGGAAGACATGAGTGGGGGCCTGGTGGAGGCTGCCCCTGCACTGCTGGGGGGTGGGGGTGGTGGGAGACATGAGTGGGGGCCTGGTGGAGGTTGCCCCTGCACTGCTGGGGTGTGGGGGTGGTGGTAGACATGGGTGGGGGCCTGGTGGAGGCTGCCCCTGCACTGCTGGGGGGTGGGGGTGATGGGAGACATGAGTGGGGACCTGGTGGAGGCTGCCCCTGGTGGCTGGGGGGTGGGGGTGGTGGGAGACATGAGTGGGGGTCTGGTGGAGGCTGCCCCTGCACTGCTAGGGGGAGGGGGTGCATGGAGACATGAGTGGGGGCCTGGTGGAGGCTGCCCCTGCACTGCTGGGGGGTGGGGGTGATGGGAGACATGAGTGGGGACCTGGTGGAGGCTGCCCCTGGTGGCTGGGGGGTGGGGGTGGTGGGAGACATGAGTGGGGGCCTGGTGGAGGCTGCACCTGCACTGCTGGGGTGTGGGGGTGGTGGTAGACATGGGTGGGGGCCTGGTGGAGGCTGCCCCTGGTGGCTGGGGGGTGGGGGTGATAGGGGAAATGAGTGGGGGCCTGGTGGAGGATGCCCCTGGTGGCTGGGGGGTGGGGGTGATGGGAGACATGAGTGGGGGACTGGTGGAGGCTGCCCCTGGTGGCTGGGGGGTGGGGGTGCAGGGAGACATGAGTGGGGGCCTGGTGGAGGCTGCCCCTGGTGGCTGGGGGGTGGGGGTGGTGGGAGACATGAGTGGGGGCCTGGTGGAGGCTGCCCCTGCACTGCTGGGGGGTGGGGGTGATGGGAGACATGAGTGGGGACCTGGTGGAGGCTGCCCCTGGTGGCTGGGGGGTGGGGGTGGTGGGAGACATGAGTGGGGGCCTGGTGGAGGCTGCCCCTGCACTGCTGGGGGGTGGGGGTGGTGGGAGACATGGGTGGGGGCCTGGTGGAGGCTGCCCCTGGTGGCTGGTGGGTGGAGGTGGTGGGAGACATGGGTGGGGGCCTGCTGGCAGGTCCCCCACAGTGCTGGGGGGTGGGGGTGGTGGGAGACATGAGTGGGGACCTGGTGGAGGCTGCCCCTGGTGGCTGGGGGGTGGGGGTGGTGGGAGATATGAGTGGGGGACTGGTGGAGGCTTCCCCTGCACTGCTGGGGGCTGGGGGTGCGGGTGCAGGGAGACATGAGTGGGGGCCTGGTGGAGGCTGCCCCTGGTGGCTGGGGGGTGGGGGTGATGGGAGACATGAGTGGGGGCCTGATGGAGGCTGCCCCTGGACTGCTGGGGTGTGGGGGTGGTGGTAGACATGGGTGGGGCCTGGTGGAGGCTGCCCCTGCACTGCCGGGGGGTGGGGGTGATGGGAGACATGAGTGGGGACCTGGTGGAGGCTGCCCCTGGTGGCTGGGGGGTGGGGGTGGTGGGAGACATGAGTGGGGGACTGGTGGAGGCTGCCCCTGCACTGCTGGGGGGTGGGGGTGCAGGGAGACATGAGTGGGGGCCTGGTGGAGGCTGCCCCTGGTGGCTGGGGGGAGGGGGTGCAGGGAGACATGAGTGGGGGCCTGGTGGAGGCTGCCCCTGCACTGCTGGGGTGTGGGGTGGTGGTAGACATGGGTGGAGGCCTGGTGTAGGCTGCCCCTGCACTGCTGGGGGGTGGGGGTGATGGGAGACATGAGTGGGGGCCTGGTGGAGGCTGCCCCTGGTGGCTGGGGGGTGGGGGTGCAGGGAGACATGAGTGGGGGCCTGGTGGAGGCTGCCCCTGGTGGCTGGGGGGTGGGGGTGGTGGGAGACATGAGTGGGGGCCTGGTGGAGGCTGCCCCTGCACTGCTGGGGGGTGGGGGTGATGGGAGACATGAGTGGGGACCTGGTGGAGGCTGCCCCTGGTGGCTGGGGGGTGGGGGTGGTGGGAGACATGAGTGGGGGCCTGATGGAGGCTGCCCCTGGACTGCTGGGGTGTGGGGGTGGTGGTAGACATGGGTGGGGCCTGGTGGAGGCTGCCCCTGCACTGCCGGGGGGTGGGGGTGATGGGAGACATGAGTGGGGACCTGGTGGAGGCTGCCCCTGGTGGCTGGGGGGTGGGGGTGGTGGGAGACATGAGTGGGGGACTGGTGGAGGCTGCCCCTGCACTGCTGGGGGGTGGGGGTGCAGGGAGACATGAGTGGGGGCCTGGTGGAGGCTGCCCCTGCACTGCTGGGGTGTGGGGGTGGTGGTAGACATGGGTGGAGGCCTGGTGTAGACTGCCCCTGCACTGCTGGGGGGTGGGGGTGATGGGAGACATGAGTGGGGGCCTGGTGGAGGCTGCCCCTGGTGGCTGGGGGGAGGGGGTGCAGGGAGACATGAGTGGGGGCCTGGTGGAGGCTGCCCCTGCACTGCTGGGGTGTGGGGGTGGTGGTAGACATGGGTGGAGGCCTGGTGTAGGCTGCCCCTGCACTGCTGGGGGGTGGGGGTGATGGGAGACATGAGTGGGGGCCTGGTGGAGGCTGCCCCTGGTGGCTGGGGGGTGGGGGTGCAGGGAGACATGAGTGTGGGCCTGGTGGAGGCTGCCCCTGGTGGCTGGGGGGTGGGGGTGGTGGGAGACATGAGTGGGGGCCTGGTGGAGGCTGCCCCTGCACTGCTGGGGGGTGGGGGTGATGGGAGACATGAGTGGGGACCTGGTGGAGGCTGCCCCTGGTGGCTGGGGGGTGGGGGTGGTGGGAGACATGAGTGGGGGCCTGGTGGAGGCTGCCCCTGCACTGCTGGGGGGTGGGGGTGGTGGGAGACATGGGTGGGGGCCTGGCGGAGGCTGCCCCTGGTGGGTGGGGGGTGGAGGTGGTGGGAGACATGGGTGGGGTCTGCTGGCAGGTGCCCCACAGTGCTGGGGGGTGGGGGTCGTGGGGAACATGGTTGGACATGGGTGGGGGCCTGCTGGCAGGTCCCCCACAGTGCTGGGGGGTGGGGGTGGTGGGAGACATGGGTGGGGGCCTGGTGGCGGCTGCCCCTGGTGGCTGGGGGGTGCGGGTGGTGGGAGATATGAGTGGGGGACTGGTGGAGGCTGCCCCTGCACCGCTGGGGGCTGGGGGTGCGGGTGCAGGGAGACATGAGTGGGGGCCTGGTGGAGGCTGCCCCTGGTGGCTGGGGGGTGGGGGTGATGGGAGACATGAGTGGGGGCCTGGTGGAGGCTGCCCCTGCACTGCTGGGGTGTGGGGGTGGTGGTAGACATGGGTGGGGGCCTGGTGGAGGCTGCCCCTGCACTGCCGGGGGGTGGGGGTGATGGGAGACATGGGTGGGGACCTGGTGGAGGCTGCCCCTGGTGGCTGGGGGTTGGGGGTGGTGGGAGACATGAGTGGGGGCCTGGTGGAGGCTGCCCCTGCACTGCTGGGGGGTGGGGGTGCAGGGAGACATGAGTGGGGGCCTGGTGGAGGCTGCCCCTGGTGGCTGGGGGGTGGGTGTGCAGGGAGACATGAGTGGGGGCCTGGTGGAGGCTGCCCCTGCACTGCTGGGGTGTGGGGGTGGTGGTAGACATGGGTGGGGGCCTGGTGGAGGCTGCCCCTGCACTGCCGGGGGGTGGGGGTGATGGGAGACATGAGTGGGGACCTGGTGGAGGCTGCCCCTGGTGGCTGGGGGGTGGGGGTGGTGGGAGATATGAGTGGGGGACTGGTGGAGGCTGCCCCTGCACTGCTGGGGGCTGGGGGTGCGGGTGCAGGGAGACATGAGTGGGGGCCTGGTGGAGGCTGCCCCTGGTGGCTGGGGGGTGGGGGTGATGGGAGACATGAGTGGGGGCCTGGTGGAGGCTGCCCCTGCACTGCTGGGGTGTGGGGGTGGTGGTATACATGGGTGGGGGCCTGGTGGAGGCTGCCCCTGCACTGCCGGGGGGTGGGGGTGATGGGAGACATGAGTGGGGACCTGGTGGAGGCTGCCCCTGGTGGCTGGGGGGTGGGGGTGGTGGGAGACATGAGTGGGGGCCTGGTGGAGGCTGCCACTGCACTGCTGGGGTGTGGGGGTGGTGGTAGACATGGGTGGGGGCCTGGTGGAGGCTGCCCCTGCACTGCTGGGGGGTGGGGGTGATGGGAGACATGAGTGGGGACCTGGTGGAGGCTGCCCCTGGTGGCTGGGGGGTGGAGGTGGTGGGAGACATGGGTGGAGTCTGCTGGCAGGTGCCCCACAGTGCTGGGGGGTGGGGGTGGTGGGGAACATGGTTGGACATGGGTGGGGGCCTGCTGGCAGGTGCCCCACAGTGCTGGGGGGTGGGGGTGGTGGGAGACATGGGTGGGGGCCTGGTGGAGGCTGCTCCTGGTGGCTGGGGGTGATGGGAGATATGAGTGGGGGACTGGTGGAGGCTGCCCCTGCACTGCTGGGGGGTAGGGGTGCGGGTGCAGGGAGACATGAGTGGGGGCCTGGTGGAGGCTGCCCCTGGTGGCTGGGGGGTGGAGGTGGTGGGAGACATGGGTGGGGTCTGCTGGCAGGTGCCCCACAGTGCTGGGGGGTGGGGGTGGTGGGGAACATGGTTGGACATGGGTGGGGGCCTGCTGGCAGGTGCCCCACAGTGCTGGGGGGTGGGGGTGGTGGGAGACATGGGTGGGGGCCTGGTGGAGGCTGCCCCTGGTGGCTGAGGGGTGGGGGTGGTGGGAGACATGAGTGGGGGACTGGTGGAGGCTGCCCCTGCACTGCTGGGGGGTGGGGGTGGTGTGAGACATGGGTGGGGGCCTGGTGGAGGCTGCCCCTGGTGACTGTGGGGGGGTGGGGGTGGTGGGAGACATGAGTGGGGGCCTGGTGGAGGCTGCCCCTGCACTGCTGGGGTGTGGGGGTGGTGGTAGACATGGGTGGGGGCCTGGTGGAGGCTGCCCCTGCACTGCTGGGGGGTGGGGGTGATGGGCGACATGAGTGCGGACCTGGTGGAGGCTGCCCCTGGTGGCTGGGGGGTGGGGGTGGTGGAAGACATGAGTGGGGGCCTGGTGGAGGCTGCCCCTGCACTGCTGGGGGGTGGGGGTGGTGGGAGACATGAGTGGGGGCCTGGTGGAGGTTGCCCCTGCACTGCTGGGGTGTGGGGGTGGTGGTAGACATGGGTGGGGGCCTGGTGGAGGCTGCCCCTGCACTGCTGGGGGGTGGGGGTGATGGGAGACATGAGTGGGGACCTGGTGGAGGCTGCCCCTGGTGGCTGGGGGGTGGGGGTGGTGGGAGACATGAGTGGGGGCCTGGTGGAGGCTGCCCCTGCACTGCTGGGTCGTGGGGGTGCAGGGAGACATGAGTGGGGGCCTGGTGGAGGCTGCCCCTGCACTGCTGGGGTGTGGGGGCGGTGGTAGACATGGGTGGGGGCCTGGTGGAGGCTGCCCCTGGTGGCTGGGGGGTGGGGGTGATAGGGGAAATGAGTGGGGGCCTGGTGGAGGATGCCCCTGGTGGCTGGGGGGTGGGGGTGATGAGAGACATGAGTGGGGGCCTGGTGGAGGCTGCCCTGGCTGCTGGGGGGTGGGGGTGCAGGGAGACATGAGTGGGGGCCTGGTGGAGGCTGCCCCTGGTGGCTGGGGGGTGGGGGTGATGGGAGACATGAGTGGGGGCCTGGTGGAGGCTGCCCCTGGTGGCTGGGGGGTGGGGGTGCAGGGAGACATGAGTGGGGGCCTGGTGGAGGCTGCCCCTACACTGCTGGGGTGAGGGGTGGGGGTAGACATGGGTGGGGGCCTGGTGAAGGCTGCCCCTGGTGGCTGGGGGGTGGGGGTGATAGGGGAAATGAGTGGAGGCCTGGTGGAGGATGCCCCTGGTGGCTGGGGGGTGGGGGTGATGGGAGACATGAGTGGGGGCCTGGTGGAGGCTGCCCCTGGTGGCTGGGGGGTGGGGGTGCAGGGAGACATGAGTGGGGGCCTGGTGGAGGCTGCCCCTGGTGGCTGGGGGGTGGGGGTGATGGGAGACATGAGTGGGGGCCTGGTGGAGGCTGCCCCTGGTGGCTGGGGGGTGGGGGTGCAGGGAGACATGAGTGGGGGCCTGGTGGAGGCTGCCCCTGCACTGCTGGGGGGTGGGGGTGGTGGGAGACATGGGTGGGGGCCTGGTGGAGTCTACCCCTAGTGGCTGGGGGGTGGGGGTGATAGGGGAAATGAGTGGGGGCCTGGTGGAGGATGCCCCTGGTGGCTGGGGGGTGGGGGTGATGGGAGACATGAGTGGGGGCCTGTTGGAGGCTGCCCCTGCACTGCTGGGGGGTGGGGGTCCAGGGAGACATGAGTGGGGGCCTGGTGGAGGCTGCCCCTGGTGGCTGGGGGGTGGGGGTGATAGGGGAAATGAGTGGGGGCCTTGTGGAGGATGCCCCTGGTGGCTGGGGGGTGGGGGTGATGGGAGACATGAGTGGGGGCCTGGTGGAGCCTGCCCCTGCACTGCTGGGGGGTGGGGGTGGTGGGAGACATGGGTGGGGGCCTGGTGGAGGCTGCCCCTGCACTGCTGGGGGGTGGGGGTCGTGTGAGACATGGGTGGGGGCCTGGTGGAGGCTGCCCCTGGTGACTGGGGGGGTGGAGGTGGTGGGAGACATGGGTGGAGGCCTGGTGGATGCTGCCCCTGGTGACTGGGGGGGTGGGGGTGGTGGGAGACATGGCTGGGGGCCTGGTGGAGGGTGCCCCTGGTGGCTAGGGGTGCAGGGGGACATGCGTTGGTGGGCAGTAGTGCAAGCTGACATGTGGGTTGGCTGGTGGGCATGGCCATGGTGGATGGGGTGCCTGCATGACATGTGCTGGGTAGGCCCCTGTGGTGTGAGCCACCTGCAGGGGCCATGGAGGGTGTAGAGGGAACACCTGGGAGGACCCACACGTGCAATTCACGTGTGCTGCTCCCCGCGCACCCCTGTAATACACGTACCCAGAAGATATCGCGTGTGGAACTTCCCGCGCAACCCTGTAATACACGTACCCTGATGGAATTGCGTGTGGAACTTCCCGCGCACCCCTGGAATACACGTACCCTGCTGATGTTGCCTGGGATACTTCCCCCGCACCCTGAAATACACGTACCCTGATGAGATCGCGTGTGTGACTTCCCGCGCACCCCAGAAATACACGTACCCCGCTCAATCCCGTGTGTAACTTCCCGCGTACCCCCGAAATACACGTACCCCGCTCAATCGCGTGTGTAACTGCCCGCGCACAACCGATATACACGTACCCCGCTCAATCGCGTGTGTAACTTCCCGCGCACCCCCGAAATACACGTACCCCGCTCAATCGCGTGTGTAACTTCCTGCTCACCCCCGAAATACACGTACCCCGCTCAATCGCGTGTGTAACTACCCGTGCACCCCCGATATGCACGTACCCCGCTCAATCGCGTGTGTAACTTCCCGCACACCCCCGAAATACACGTACCCCGCTCAATCGCGTGTGTCACTTCCTGCGCAACCCCGAAATACACGTACCCCGCTCGATCGCGTGTGTTGCTTCCCGCGCACCCCCGCAATACACGTGCCCCGCTCGCACAGGCCCAATTGCTGTATGTTGCCACTTTTGTGATGCGCTGGGACTCTACCGCTTGCCTTCGTGCTTCGTGTGGCGGACGTGTTTCAGCTTGTGCGTGTCTTTGGCTGTGCGTGGCTTTGCCCTATTCGATTCCATGAATACGTGTGGTTCGAGTGCGTGTGGGCGTTCCGTCTGCTTCCCTGCAGTACATCCCCAGTTACGCCCTTATTTTCGCGCGTTGTTCCCCATTCCGCGTGTTACGCCCCGTGTCCCGCCCACTTTCTGGTGTATGCGCCGAGGTTGTGCACTTTCACTGTGCGCGTCGCGCACGCCTTTCGGGATGTTGCAGTGATTTGTGCGCCATTCACGGGTTTGGCACACATCCCGAGGTGAACACGCGCAGGGACTTCCATGAATCGCACGCGTGCGGGTGCTCCTGTTTTTTTCCGCTTGCGCCTGCTTGCGCCTCCTTGCGCGAAGATTTTCGGCGCACGTTTGTTCCATGAATCGGCCCCTTAATATCTTGATGATCTTGTATTTGATTTTAATTTTTTTTTTAATATTAATGAGCTTCTTTTTATTATCTAAGAAAATGTTTTGGTTCGAGAAGATATCTCGTGCTCGCACCACACAAATGATCAGAAATTCTAATCAAATAAAATCATGTCTATCCAAAAAGTCCATCAGTGTAGTGATTCTCAAAGAAAAATATTTTTAATTAGTAAAAGAAGAACAGCCGACACGTGTTTCGACCAACGGTCGTTTTCAAGGCTGTATGAGAATAAACAATCAATTCATATATACACATTTTTTTAGAAATGTTTTAAAGAAAACAATACCATGTAGTTCCACAAATCAGGTCAGGATGGTAGTCAAAATTCATTGCCACAATCAAAGATTTGAATCAATGTAAAAAAGAAAACATAACTTCAAGACCACAAATTAGTTTCTCCCTCAAAAAAGGGATGCACATAAAGAGACACTATTCAATTAAATTTTACAGTAAAACCCATTCATTATAGCTACTTCAAGTTAGACTGAATTTTAAAAGAAACAGCATTCAAAATTCCAGAAAATAGCTCCATACATCGTTAGTCATCTCAAATGGTAAGTATTAAGAAAGTCCCAAACTTACACCTCGTGAAGCCATTCTAACTAAACCAAAATATGAATAT
Organism: Ambystoma mexicanum; assembly: GCF_040938575.1. NCBI lineage: Eukaryota > Metazoa > Chordata > Amphibia > Caudata > Ambystomatidae > Ambystoma > Ambystoma mexicanum. Next base: position 1,341,509,348 of record NC_090932.1, read on the forward strand.
TCAAGACAAGAAATTATGAATCGTGACTACTAATGTATCCCCTGTTAGTACTGTATCATACAATTTTACTATAGCTGATGCTTACCCCATATATTGGTCACTGAAATTCATAAATTCAAAGTGTGGAAGATAGTTCCGTATTCTCTATCTTGAGTTTACAATTCAATTTTCTAAATCTGTATAAAAGATTCCTTTTAATTTGTAAAAAAAATGTTTATGATTGATATAAGCATGTTCCTCAATGGGATATTTGAAAACCATGATGTAATATAATAGTTTTAAATGCTCACCCACTTTTTACGGATGAGTACGTTGAGAAAAATTGTGTAGCTGAATGCTATACAGTTCCAATCATTTTTACACATAAAAAATGTGTGTGGTTCAGGAATCTTAGTTCACCTACAAGAATAATAAACTCAAATTGATACATATCACTTTGTTTATACATATCTGAAAGAACTCTCATCTCTACTATCCCACTTTATTGAATATTATGTTGAATAATGGGTTAAATAATGGGTTGAAATTCTTATCAACAAGCGCATACATTTTTACTGATTACTATCAATAGAGGATATTGAGTTCATCTCAAATATTATAGTCAAATAAATGTGCCATATTCTATATGGTTAATGTTTTTTTTAAAAGAACTCACCATTTTAAAGGAGTTTAATCCCAGCGCCTCTATTTTTTCTTATGTATGCTTGTTACAAACTTTGTGGGAAGTTTGAGGGCGACATATCACTTGCTGCCGACCCATTTTTGAAAGCTTTTTAGAGTGGTAAATAGCGCACATAGTCATATAGCGATCCCACATCCATTTGTGTTTTTTTCTTTTTATTATCCTTTCATTTTAATACTGGCATTATATTTTGTATGTATGTACTGCAAAGTTGAAAGGTCTCGAGATTCTCGTGACCAAAACAACTAATAAAAAAAAAAGAAAAAAGGAGGCACGTTCGGACCATGCTGCATACTGGGTATGGCAACGTCCCACACTTTGTTGTGGGACAAACATCTTCTACTGCTGGGAAACCCTGCTCACGCTGCTTCTCCCTTTTTGTTTCCTTACGAGCGCAGGGCACGTCATTGGTTCCCTTTTCTCTTGTCCTTATTGGAGGCAGAGAGCGCTTAATGCTTTGCTCGGCTTCTGCGGTCACTCTTTTACTGCCTGGAGGCCAACTCAGGTAGCCTCTACCAAGTGCTGTTACTTCCTTACCCTCGTCTCCTTAGTTAAGTGGGATATTGGGCTGGCACCTATTTCACTGGTCACTTCCTTTCCCACACATTGTGAACTGGAAAATGCCAACTCTACAGTGAATAGTCCTTCATCTGCGCTGGGTCACCCTTTCTCCTTCTGCCCTGTGGAGTTCTACCGTGGGTCTTCTACTGGAGTGCAGGACCCCTTTCTCTCTCTGTCTTCGCCCTGAGGAATGCGACAACTCCCCCTCTTTCTTCATCCTGGGTGATGGGACTTACTTGTGGGGGCAGTAGTACCTTTTTTTTCTTTTCTGCAACACCTGCAGGAAACTGGTCACCTTAAACCTCTCTTCTTGCCACAGAGGTCTGTTTCCTGTGTTCAATGAGGACCAACATGTCGCTAATGAAGTAAAGCAGGACCCTCAGGGACAGCAAGTAGGTTCCAGCAAGTTATTTTATTCAGGTTACATTAAAATGGCTAATCAGAACCATTGGCTTCCATCACCCAGTCAGGGGCTCTCCAACTGCCTGACACTAGAACCTTTACTACAAACATTCACTCACTCACACCATAACATTCTCTCAGTCACACCCAAAATTCTCTCTGACATCACCAGACTTCTACATCCATCCCAAGCACTATACAAAAACCACTATCCCTCGACCCTTGTTAGGTAGGCTTAACAGTGTTATTTTCTAACTCCTTTAATGTAAATTGTTCTTCCTTTGCTACATTCCTTCTTAGACATAAACCACAAAGCAGTTTCCAGAAAGCCATGCGCCATCAACACTTGCCTAGCATAGGCTAGGATTAAATTAGCATTGGAGATAGAGCCCTCTTTTTCATATTTCCATTTTGAAACCTACAGACCTGGCAAATCTCCAACATGCAGCAGGATGTTTACCTTTGATATATGGAGTGTCATATGTGGTAGCTTTCATTTGTAAATTGTGCATCCATAAGGCCATCTGCAATATTTGCTAGACTGTAAGAGAAATGACCCAAAGATCACATGTCTGATCCCAGTCAGAAAGTCAATGCAGCACGATTGCAAAATTGTTATTATATAAAATACAAAAACTAAACAGTGGTATGATGTGAGAAAAATACATGTGAAATTATAAACACTTCTACATACATTCTACTAACAGTTCTCAAGTCTATCATTATCATTATCCAGAGAACACTGAACCCAACAGATGCCACACTCAAAGATGGCCACTGTGGGAAGTGTGCACTTTTAGGATCAGCTGTGGTTTCTCCTACCATGGAAAGCTACACCCAACCAATTAGGACCTTGCTCCAGGGAAAGCTGTCTGTTTACTAACAGACCTGATTGAGTCTACATGATCTTAGGCAGCTTTGCGTTATTAATTGGAAGAGACCTTACAAAATAAGCCAGGTACCTGTCTGGGCTTCACTAGTAAGACATAAAGACCCTCATGTACTATTTGACACACTGAAAATTCATCTTAGCCAGATGGCATGCAGTGTACACTTCATTATTCATGACTAAACATACCAACCCCAAGGTCATTAGGTGGTTACTGGCTCACCAGACCTACTCTTTTGCTGTTATCCATTTATAATCAAACTCCAAGCCAATGCAGATAATTTAAGCAGCAATCCCATTTCAGAATTACAGGGGTGTCAGGGAGAAGAGCGGGAGATATATGAGCAATTCCCCAGCTATTTCCTTCAGACATCAATTGCGTAATCAATGTGGCTAAGGACTACCCCGAATTACTGGATGATGGTGTCAGAGTTGGTATGGGGAGGTTCCACTGCTCACCACCACTTAGCCCATGCTACTCGACAAGAGGCTGTCACATGCCAGAAAAGACTGGTAATCACATAGTCAGGAGACCCATGACCTCTCGCAGCCAAAAAGAAATGTCCATCCCAAACCAGGTTCAGAGAGAAAACAGACATGACCTTAACTACAATTGTCTTCGCAGCTCGAAGCCATTGACAACAGTTAGGCTGGGCCTCACTCAAAATGTGGCTCTGCTCCAGGCCATACATGTGCAAATTCACAGAGACCAGTAACTCAAGATGGTGGACAGGCTTCTCAAAGCAAAAATCCAACCACATTTTAGATTACATGCCAAGACAAAAGCTGCACCAGTGGGGGGAAAAAGCAATTGCATTGTAACTGACCAAATAGAAGCACAAATAAGGATACACACATTTAGTTCTAATAAACAAACCAACCAAGATAATGTTTTGGCATGATTTTGGAAAAATGTGGCTATTAAGGAAGGAGGCAGTGGAACAATTCTTTGAGTAGAGGAGTAGAGGAAGCCGGAGAGCATATTGGGGAGATTAGGAAGTAGCAGTGGGGAGATATCATCATGTGGATGCAGGAGAAAATCAGGAGGTGGAAGGAAGGAGATTTCAGGATGTGACATGAGAAAAACATCATGAGGTTGCAAGATGAAAACATCAGGATGTTGTAGGAGGAAGACATCAGGAGGTGGTAGGTGGAAGACATCAGGAGGTGGCACACTAGACAATGGGTGGTGGTTTGAGGAAGGGATCTAGACCAGTGTGGAAGACAGCAGAAAGTACAAAGAGCAAGCAAGTTGGCAGCTAGAAAGAGCAGGAATTCTTGCAAGGTAATGGCTGCCCAAGAAAGGTGAGAGGGCAGATAGAAGTATAAATGTAGGGTAGATTCTCATCAGATAAAGGAGATTATGAAGTGGAAAAGACTGTGAGGAAAAGAGGAGTGAGGGGACAGAGGATCCATGTTCGGTCCGTGGGGACGGGAGACTGCAATTCCATTGAGGCAGTAGAAATTATAGGTCCGGGGCGCATGTGTGCAAGCAAGAGTGCTTATAAAGCTCTTCCCCTGCCTGTGCTGCTTGTTGGAAATTTTGGTGACTGGAACGGGCCACAGGAGTGTGTGCAGGACTACAAATGTCAGCAGGAGGACTGTGAGCACCAGGAGAATGTCCTCATTGAGCGCGAGGTCACCGCTCAGACCACAGGTTCGTCCCGCTCATGGCTTGATCTACAAAGCCTGGGGAGGTGGCAGTCGCCTTCCCCCAGGCCTCAGTTAAGTGCTCCATATTGGGTGTCATGGTGTGTGGGTGGGAAGGACACGTGGGGGAAAACTACAGCTGAAATAAATACTCTGGCAAACTCTTGAGTTAAAACAGGAACGTTTCATCTGGCATATTAAACGTTGCTTTTCTTGTTGGCTCAGCAAGCCAAATGCAATGCTCTAAGTAGCAGATGTGCTTAGGACAGGAAGCTAAGGACACTGCAATGTTCACTGTGTGCTGTAACAGTACTTCCTTGCTTACTGCTATGCTCTGCCATGTTTCTCTGTGTTTTGCAAGCTTTTTAGTGCAAAAAGAGTACGCTCTTGTCTCGTATAGGTGTGCTCATGTACTGCTTTTGTAGAAGCTTGTGCATGTCTTCCTGGTGCTAGTTGTTTGTTTAGTCACTTGCTCGTTACATCATGATTCACTGTATGTGTGCTTCTTCTTCTGAGAATAGTCCTTATAAAGAAGGAGGGTGCTCAAGCTGCTCAAGGGAGTGAACACTGGTTTAGGAGGTCAGGTGCAACAAGAGAATTCAAGTGTGTTTCAATACGTGTTGTATGTACCTTTCCTTACTTCCCCAATATCCATCCACTTTGCATGATCCTTATCCTCATTCCAGTTACCCTAAACACCCCCTTCCCTATTCACAACTTTTACCTAATCCTCATCCCCAATCGGCTGCCTCAAGGTAACCTGTTGCCCGTGCCAACCAAGGTGAGAGGGGTCAACTGCATTTGGCTTCTTTGGTAAAGAAGGAGTTGTGAGATAATCTAGGGGTGTGACAAAGACCAATAGAGGGGAGGAGAATACACTTGAAGCCGACAGGAAGGAGGAAAGGCCTCAAATCATGAAAGAAAGTCAGGATCTAAGAGTGCTGACCAAAAAGTGGCGATAGAACATGTTGTTCAAGAAAAGAAAAAGAATCGTAGGAAGGATAGTGGAAAGCAAATTTGAAGAGGGAAAGAAATGACAATTCAAAAGAAAGGAGCAGCAGAGTCAAAACCCTATTTGAAATATGGGTTCGAGAAAACGAGCAAAAAAGCAATGAAGAAAACTAATTTTGGTTGAAGGGAAGTCTGAGGAAAATAGGAAATTAGGATCATGTAAAGTCAATTTAAACCCCTGGAAGGGAGGTGTGTGTAATAACAAGAAGAACAGAACTAGTGAACTGCTGTCTGAGGCACAAGATGGAGAAGAAGGGAGAGGCCGAGAAAGAAAAACCTATCAAACAGATAAAAAGGTGGCAGGAGTAGGATGAGAAACAAAATGAAAATAAGACTGAGAGGAAAGGGTGGATATCACAGAACATGGGTAGTATAAGAAAAAAAGATTTAGATACATAAAGTCAGAAATGGATGTAGAAGAAATCATCAAAGGAAAGATAATACATACAAGCCACTGATGAACCAAGGGAAAACCTCCTGAAAGGGAATAACACATAAAGAAAATAGAAAGTGCACAGGTCTGCATTGATAGTGGCAAAGGAGTAAAATTGAGAAGAAGTGAAAGTAGATGACTAGAAAAATGGTGAAGAGGACGTGGGACTAGCGGAGTGGCCATTGTGGGCATTACTCAGAGACAGGTCCACATGAGAATTACTGAACACCATTTGCACATTCGCACAGGGATGGTCTCGGCTCCTTTGGTCAACCACTATTTGGAGGCTACGCACAGTAAGAATGACCTTAAGTGGTTAGTTATTGAGAAAGTTTCAGTTGGCGATATAGGTGGTTCCCTCACACAAATGCTGTCTAATCGTGAGGCTTTTTGGATTTACAATGTACAGACCCATGTGGTGAGGCTTAATGAGGCCATGGAGTGGAGTACTTTGCTTGGGTGTTAGCCATGTGGTAGGTGGGCAAACACTATGGACTATTTAGGGGTCCTAAACACAAATATGTTTCCCATTGGTTACATCACACGCATACATCACAAGCATGCATGGTCCCCTCGTATAGACCTCTATTTGATTTATGGATGAAGGTCCATTCCGCATAGCATATAAACCTTAAGTCTTTGCTTGTGGGGAGTAAATCTTATTTATTGGTATGCCCTTTTTTGTACTTGATTTTCCCATAGTTCCCTACTTTTCCCCTGCCATTTCCACTGCCATTTTTGTGTGATTACGGCATCATTGTTTACACCAGCTACTGGCATTATTCATTTAAAGATGGCTGCCATGTTTTGGTCTTATTAATATGATATTTCAGGTCTGTCCTCTATTTCAACAATGTAAGATCACTGGTCTGAAACTGGGAAGTACAGGTCAGAACTGGCTCCAGCACACAGAGTCAGTTATTGTTCGGTATTGGAAGACATTGAGTCTTCAGTGAAAACAGTGACTTTCATGCTACATGGGCATGGTGCCTTGTGTAAGTGTATTGGATATGGTAAATGAGCTTCTTCAATTGTACACACGCCGGCACGTGCATTGCTGTTACATTGCCTATGGCACTCCATTAGTGTGCATGTTTATTTTGTCTTGCCAGTGAGTGAGAAATAATTATTTGAGGAGCGTAGAGCGAGACACTGTGCATTTGTGCTATTCCCATGGTACACCATTAGTGTGCATGTTTGTTTTGTATTGCCAGTGGGTAAGACATATTTAACAAGTGTAGCACACAACGGTGTGCAAGCTGCTAAAAGTGCTGTGAAGTCCCCTGTGTGTCCCATGGATGTGGTGAATTAATCCTTTCCATACATGTGAGTATGGACTCTTATGTGGCAAATGTAGATGCAATTTTTTCTGTAGTTTAGTGACTATTATGTAATATAGCTTTCCAGCAGGGCAAAACGGCTCTAAATTCCTTTGTATGAGGTCTGTTTTTTCTTATGAATAGGTTTTGAACATGTTGTATTAGAGGTTGAGATAGATTGTGTCTCCATCTATTAGAAAAGAAGATTGGTCATCTGTTGGTGATTCACATTTATCACTGCTCGGGTAGCCATTAGTTGGCCAAGATCGTATTGTAATTGAGTTTTTAGAATGTATTTGATGATTTTGGTGAAGAGACTCTGCTGACTGCTCACTGGGTGCTGGACGGCCCTTGTGGGTGGGACAAAGACTGATATGCAAATGGATGTTTCTCCTCTGTGAAGGGTGCAGTGAGCGAGCTAAAACATGTTGTAGACCCTCCTAAGTTTAAGAAATTCCATAGAACAGGGTATCTGACCCATGTTCGTTCTCAGTAGAGGGGCTCCCACACTTCATGTGTCACTTTGTAAAACTTGGGGTTTCACCCTAAGTAACCCAGGGTAATCCAGACGTGGACACCTTGCTCACTGTGTCTCAGATAGGCTCAGATTCATCTACTGATGAGTCCTGACTAAACAGAAACACTTCTCTGGGGTTGCTGATGGTACTCTTGCTCAGAGGAGTTTTTCCTAGCATGTTTGTGCTGGATTGCCCTTGAGGGTGGGACAAAGACGGATATGCAAAAGGATATTTCTCCTCTGTGAAGGATGTAGTGAGCTAAAACCTGTTTGTAGACCACCCTGATCATCTGTTGGTGATTCACATTTATCACTGCTCGGGTGGCCATTAGTTGGCCAAGATCGTATTGTAATTGAGTTATTAGAATGTATTTGATGATTTTGGTGAAGGGACACTGCTGACTGCTCACTGGGTGCTGGACGGCCCTTGTGGGTGGGAAAAAGACTGATATGCAAATGGATGTTTCTCCTCTGTGAAGGGTGCAGTGAGCGAGCTAAAACATGTTGTAGACCCTCCTAAGTTTAAGAATTTCCATAGAACAGGGTATTTGACCCATGTTCGCTCTTAGTAGAGCTGCTCCCAGACTCCTTTGTAACTTTTTAAAACTTAGAGTTTCACCCTACGTAACCCAGGGTAATCCAGATATGGACCCCTTGCTCACTGTGTCATAGGGAGGTGCAGCTTCACCTCACTGATGAGGCCCGATGAGGCTGAAACATGCGTCTGGGGTTGCTGATGTTACTCTTGTTCAGAGGAGATTTGCCAAGCATTTTGGTGCTGGACTGCCCTTGTGGATGGGACAAAGACTGATATGCAAATGCAGATGTCTGCTCTTTGAAAGGTGCAGTGAGATAACACATGGTTGTAGAACCTCCTGAGTGGATGAAATTCCATACAGCAGAGTATTTGATCCATGTTCGATCTCAGTAAAGGGGCTCCGACTCTCCTTTGTAGCTTTTGTGATAAGTGACTTTGTTTTTTCACAGTAGAATGGAGATAGCTACACTGGTGGTTGCTGTTTATCTGTGTGGGTACTAGAAATGTACTTTTATTTTGGTTTTGTTGCAGACATTGTACCTGGCGTACTACAAAAAGCAAGGTTAGATGGCACCTTGTTACTATTTGAAGACCCTGTCTTTCATGTCTGACCCTAAGGAAGACTTTTTTGGTGGCAGTTGAAACTATGATTGAATTTTGGCTACTTGTGCCTGGTGGACTTTATAGTATGATATGCCTTTTCAAATATTTGGACATAGTGTTGTTCCATTTTTAGGCATGGCTACAGCATGCGTGTCCCCAAAATGGCAGTGGCCCACAGGTTATAGGCGATCCTAACATTTAGCCGCCTAATTGTGATCACAGTACTTTAGATGTGGACCATTGGTCTCGGGTTACTTGTATAAACATTGATATTAGTTCTCATTACTTTCTCTACCCTACATGTAATTTCTGTTTTGCATACATTCTAGGTATGTTGAAATGATTGTATGCATTGTCCTGTGTTTTGTTGTTCCAAGTTCTTCCAATTACAGTAATGTTTTAATTATATTTGTATATTGTAATAAATCTTCATTACTATGCATTTCTAACCCATTTTTTTTACGTATTACGTTATGTGGGCTACACTACGGATTGTTTTCCCTCTGAGTGGGTCTTTGAGTTTGTACCCTGCCTCACGTACCTAGGAAGACACATGCTGGTGCATACATTGATAGGTGTACCATGAAGTGCTATGCACTAATTACACAAAGAGGTTTCTGCTCAGGAGAATGTTGTGCTTTGTAGATCATTGTGCGACAGTGAGCAAGAAATGATTGTGAAATCAAGAAGGAGACTGGAAATAAAGGAGAAAGAAAGAATAAGAAAGATGACATATGGAATAATCAGGAAGTTAAAAAAGGTGATCAGAAGGGAATGTGGATAGAGATGAAAGGAGTAATCCAGCTGA